>NC_083368.1:40301666-40610277 GCF_030254825.1 Meriones unguiculatus
ACCTTGAAGCCTCCATGGTTAACTTTCTCAACAAACAAGGGCTTAATGGAGAGGCACACAATGACTCTTTAGTGAAGCAGTAACTCTTAGGTGTCTTATTCAAGCGCCCCTTTGGCTTTCCTTTCACAATAAGAGGAGTGAGAAATGGTGAGTATCAATCATCTTCAAAGCAGAGCTTACAAAACCATTTAAATATAAATTCAATGTTTTCTGATTATATATGTATGTTATATGCTCAATCTTATATTAAATATTATCATTATGATTTGAATATGAAGTAGTAATCCCAAAAGTCTCATGTATTGAAAGTTTGATTTTCTTTTCTTTTTTTTTTTTAACTGCTGCAACAGAACCTCATAGGGTGGAGTTTATAAACAACAGAATCCAATTTCTGGAGGCTGTACAAATCTAAGATTAAGGCAGACTTCATGTCCAGTGAGGCCTCATTGTGTAGCTTACAGATGACACCTCCTTGTTTTGTACTCTCATCATGGAAGATTCTAGCCAGGTAGGTACCTGAGTTCTTTACAAAGGCATCACTCCTGTTCACCAAGGCACAGTCCTTGTGAACTAGTTATCCCTGTCTCCATACACCATCACTTTGGGGAGTCGTAATGCAACATGTAAATTTTTAATGGCCACCAGCACTTGTACCACAAAATGTGATAAGTAAATATTATGTGCTCATGCCAAGTTTAGGAAACAATGATTTACTGGTCTGCCTATCAATAGCAATATGAGACTCACGAATTAAAATGTAATTTTGTAGAGAGGAGCATTTCTTCCTTTCTTTCTTTCTTTCTTTCTTTCTTTCTTTCTTTCTTTCTTTCTTTCTTTCTTTCTTTCTTTCTTTCTTTCTTTTTTTTTAATGCAGTTTATTCAGGAACCTTGAACAATCATCTGACGCTGGGGAAAGCCAGCCCACAGCTTAAATAGCCTCTGGGTAACCAACCCAGGCGTGCCACGTGGGCAATGCAGATAGGTCCACATACATGGAAGCAAGCCAGATCCTCAGCCTTAGCCAAATGTGGAGTTGTTCGTGACAGAGAGCACTCACCATCAGGAAGGTGGAAGGTGGAAACCAGCTCCATCTTTCAGGCACGGCATTCTGCAGCTCTCTACAGTTCCCCCTTTTTGTTTTAGACGCATCAGGCAAGAGTAGAGGTCTGATCTCTGATATTAGAAATAAATTGGGACTTTGTACCGATGTTCATTTAGGTGTCATCCACCCAAAGAGCATCAGACCCGTCTGATACCTTTTTCTCAGAGGCGGGACCTGGGGCATCAACCCACATGCAATCAGACATGCTCTTCTATGGGTCCAAAGCGGCTGACCCTGAGTGCAGTGCTTAGTCTCGCATCCTGAGCTTAACATTTTAGCTTTTTATGGTATCCAACCATGCTTGGGGCGAATGTCCTGCTTCAATGGCTGTAAAGGCCTGAATGATCATGGCTGCATCACACTGTTGTGAGACTCTAATCTTGCATATATACCACAGGCAAACCAAGGAGACCAACACCAGAAGGCCTGCTAACGCTCCCATGCCTGCCCATTCCTTCAGATGATTCATGGCTGCAGCAATCCATGATGATAATCCTGAGGCTAGTCCTGCGTCTACTCTGGTAGAATTTACTGTGACAATGGCCACTCTCAGCTGCTCCATCTTAGTATCGAGTTCTCCAGTCCAATTACCTAAAATATAGCTCGACAATTGTTTAGACAGATTTGCAGCAAAATCTGAGGAAAAATTCTCATGTTATATGCTAGTGACTCAAAGTCCAGCATATTTTCATTGACAGCCAAGTTGAGCGATTTGCCATAGGGTATCAATTTGCTCCTGCACAAGGTCAATCCTCTGATTGAACACCATCAAGCTTCCTTTTAGTTGAGCATTAATTCCTTTATGTACAACTAAGGCATGAGCTACATTGGCTAAATGATTATTCAGGGTCTGAGCAGTCTGCCCAGTATGACTCATGGCTAATGCCGCGGTGGTAGCTCCAACAGCTGCCAATGAGATGGTAGTAACAATGGTGGCTGTAGTTCCAAGATCCCTTTTCTGTCTGAAGAGAGTCATAGCGTGAGGGGCATCAACGAGCACAGGTACCCAGTGAGGCATGCGAGTAACCAGGGCATACCTAAATTTACTAGCATTCCAGCATTGGGCAAAAAAGCAAGTATCATTACCACAATTACTTGGCTCTATCTGGCTAATAATGAATAAAAATTGGGGATATAGACAAACAGGTGTGGGCTTATAGAAAATATTATGAGAAGCCTTAATCCCCTCGTTGAAACATCCTGCGTCAGTTCTAGAACTAGCAGTGGTGGTGTCCGAGGTCTGAGTAGGTTCAGGAGACCATTGCCACCAGGGGTGAGACGTGCTCCATGCCAATTGACTAACTCCATGTTTTCCTCCACTTTTGAAAGTCATTTAAGGTTCTTAAATAATTTTTTCCCTTTTTTTTTAAAATTTTTCATCAATTACACTTTATTCATTCTGCATCCCCCCATAAGCCCCTCCCTCCTCCCCTCCCAGTCCCACCCTCCCTCCTCCCTCTGCTTGCATGCCACTCCCCAAGTCCACTACTAGGGGAGGTTCTCCTCTCCTTTCTGATCTTAGTCTGTCAGTTCACATCAAATGTGTCTGCATTGTCCTCTACTATGGCCTGGTAAGGCTGCTCCCCCCCAGAGGGAGGTGATCAAAGAGCAGGCCAATCAGATTATGTCAGAGGCAGTCCCTCTTCACATTACTATGTAACCCAATTGGACTCTGAACTGCCCTGGGCTACATCTGTGCAGGGGTTCTGGGTTATCTCCATGAATAGTCCTTGGTTGGAGTATGAGTCTCTGGGAAGTTCCCTGTGTTCAAATTTTCTTGTTCTGTTGCTCTCCTTGTGGAGACCCTGTCCTCTCCAGCTCTTACTATTTCCCAGTTCTTACCTAAAATTCCGTTCACCTGCCCAACAGTTGCCCATCAGGCTCAGCATCTGCTTTGATAGTCTGAAGGGCAGAGGCTTTCAGAGGCCCTCTGTGGTAGGTTCCTAGGTTGTTTCCTGTTTTCTTCTTCTTCTGATGTCCATCCTCTTTGCCTTTCCAGATGTGGATTGGACATTTTAGTTAGGGTCCTCTCTCTTGCTTAGTTTCTTTAGATGCACAGGTTTTAGTGGGTTTGTCCTATGTTGTATGTCTATATGAGTGAGTATATACCATGTGTGTCTTTTTGCTTCTGGGAAAACTCACTCAAGATGATCCTTTCCAGATCCCACCATTTACCTGCAAATTTCATGATTTCCTTATTTTTCATTGCTGAGTAATATTCCATTGTGTAGATGTACCACAATTTCTGCATCCATTCTTCAGTTGAGGGGCATCTGGGTTGTTTCCAGCTTCTGGCTATTACAAATAAAGCTGCTACAAACATGGTTGATCACCAACCCTTTATCTGACAGAGGACTCATATTCAGTATATATAAAGAACTAAAGAAGCTGAAAAGCAGCAAACCAAGTAATCCACTTAAAAAATGGGGAACAGAGCTAAACAGAGAATTCTCTGTAGAGGAATACCGAATCGCAGAGAAGCACTTAAAGAAATGTTCAACCTCACTAGCCATTAGGGAAATGCAAATCAAAACAACCCTGAGATTTCACCTTACACCCATGAGAATGGCCAAGATCAAAAACTCAAGGACAACACATGCTGGAGAGGTTGTGGAGAAAGGGGAACCCTTCTCCACTGCTGGTGGGAATGTAAACTTGTACAACCACTCTGGAAATCAATCTGCCGCTTTCTCAGACAACTAAGAAAGTTTGATTTTCTTTCAAAGTTCAATGAGATTGATTTAAATTTCTCCCAGTTTGGTTTGATAGACCCATATTTATAACCTTGCACAAAAGTAAGGTCCAAATGGGTCAAAGACCTCAACATAAAATCAGATACAAAAAAAAAATCTTGGAAGAAAAAATGGGAAAGAGCCTTAACCTCATTGGCATAGGAGACTACTTCATTAACAGAACCCAACATCACAGGCTCTAATATCAACAACTAATAAGTGGACCTCATGAAACTGAAAAACTTCTGTAAAGCAAAGAACACTGTCATCAGAACAAAATAACAGCCTACAGACTGGGAAGGGACTTCACCAGTTCTATATCTGAAAGATGGCTAATATCCAGAATATATGAAGAACTCAAGAAGATAAACACCAACAAACCAGGTAATTCAATTAAAAAATAGGGTACAGAGATAAACAGAGAATTCTCAACAGAGGAATATCAAAGTGCAGAAGAATGTAGAATTATTGTAAAGTTGTTGGATCTTGAGGGCTCTGTCTTTGTCAATAGATTTCCCCATTGATGAACTGAAATTTTGTAGACATGATTAGGTGATAGAACTGATAATGTTGGTTAGGAGGTGATGGAACTGATGATTTGGAGGCGGGGTCACCGGGCATCAGCTTCTTCATTGCCCGCTATCCATGTTTCTCAACTTTTTGGCTCTGTCACACATCCCTGTCATGTCATCCATCTCACCATGTGCTGAGAAGCAATGCAAACAATGACCATTTACTGTGACGCCAGTACTGTTTTCATCCAACACATCAGTAAAAACAGGTCACAGTCACTTAAGCTTAATTGTTCTTGCAGTGGTTTACAGTCTTTTTTGATATTAATTGAAAAAATATTTACATGTATAACTAGTTTCATAGACATACTTAACTATAATCTATATTTCAGTATATACTAAAAACTAATAAAACTATCTACAAAACTGTATAAAATAGATATATAACCAATAGAACAGGCTGGATAATTCAGAATTAAATTAATCATAGTTAACGGAAGAAATAACTGATTCTGGGTTTCAAATAAATTATAAATGTTTGTGTAATAAGGTCATGGTAATGGAAAGACGAGATACATATTAAAATAAGTGCCAGCAACAAACAATATGTGATATAAAACTGTTATACAAAATAGACAAGAAACATTTAAAAATCAATATTAAGGACTTTAATTTTTTTTTTCATCTTGCTATTACCATGACTTTTATCATGCCTTCTCCTTGATCACTTCTCACTGGTTGGGTGACCTAGCCAGCTCACAGAAGAAGGGGATCCAGGCAGCCTTCATGGGACCTGATAGGGTGGTAAGACTGTATGGGAAGAATAGCTCCCCTATCAGTGGATTCGGAGAGAGGGAGAGGGAAAGAGGAGGACAGCAGGGTGGGACTGGGAGGAGATGAGGGAGAAGGCGACAACCAGTGTACAAAGTGAATAACTTGTAAAATGTAATAATAATAATAATATTAAATAAAAAATAAAAAATTCAACATTAAAGCTATTGTCTAGTTTTAAGTGAAATTTGTAACAACCTTAAAAAACAGCTTATAATAAAGGTTTATAGAAAGTAATACATAAGTGGAAAATACGTTCCACACCATTTGACATCAGAAGACTGTAAAGGGTGACCACAGATAACACTACATGTCTACTAGACGGCCAACATCAAAGCGCTGGGAACACCAGGGTCTGATCAGAGTAAGGAGTAGCTGCAATACTTGCCTGTTGTTTTCATGAATAAATCAGCCACTTTGTAAGACAAGTTCGTATTTTGCTATAAAACTGAACATACTTATAATTTCCAGGAATAACGTTGCTTGGCATTTACCTAAGTAAACTGAAGGCTTAGTTCTACTTCAAAACCTGTCTGTGAGTATTTGGAGCAACTTTAGTTACCATTTTCAAAATTGCAAGCAGTGGAGAGCTAACCTTAATCAGGTGACTTCATATGTAATACCATATACTGCTTTTCAGCAAGAAAAACATCTATTTCACTACTCCACAACAACAACAGCAAAAAAGTGTGGAGTGGATGAAAACTCAGTCAGTATACTCCTGGCCATGTAAGCATGAGGTCCTTGGATTCCATGCCCGCCACTGACTCAAAACTCACTATGGCAGGTCACTTTCCTAACTCCACGGTTGGCAAAGGGGCAGGCAGGAATATTCCTATGACTTGCTGTCCAGCAGTTTGCTGTAACTTAAATACCAATCTCCCGATCCCCGAGAGAGACTCTTTCCTTCAAAATTATGGTCCAAGTCTCCTGAAAATTGAAGTGTGAACTTAACATCTGTCACCCATATTTATGCACCCACAAACATGATTATTGGCACATAAGCACGAGGATATGTTCACATATACAAATATCCAAAATAGACAGTGAGAAAACTTAACATTTAATTATTTAATAAAATGATTCAATCTGACATACATGCATGCTATATGCTTCCAAATGTAGAACATTCCATAAAGCCCCTGACTCTATATTCACTAAAACGACAATTGTTTCTCTGATTTTGAAGAAACAAGTACTTTTCTATTTCATTTTCATAATGATATTTATCTGTTACCCTAGTTCCTTATTATCTACCTAACATCTTTGGATCTATAGAGTGTAGATTGCCTATCATTTATTTAAAAGCTAATTTCCATATGTAAGTTAGCACATACAAAATTTCTCTTCCTGGGTCTGGGATACTTCACTACAGATTTTTTTTTCATCAATATACTTCTGAATGTAATGATTTTTAAAAGCTACTGATTAATATTCCATTGTGTAAATGTAACCACATTTTCTTTATCCATTCTTCTGTTGAGAGATATCTAGATCGATTCCAACTTCTGCTTATTACAAATGAAACAACAATAAATATGTTTGAGAAGGTGTCTCTATGGTAGTATGAAGCACCTGAACATTTCCTTTTAAAATTTATATATTTTTATTTTTGGTATTAAAATATCATTTTCCCTCTTCTCTTTCCTTCTCCAACCTACCCCATCTACCTTCTTATTCACTCTTAGAAATCCATGATTTCTTTTCTTTAATAATATATTATATGTGTCTGCGTGTGTGTGTGTGTGTGTGTTTGTATGTGTGTGTGTTCCTAAATACAGAACGTACAGCTGCTCAGTTCTTATTTCAGGCTCCACCTACACAAAGTTAGAGAATGCTCAATAAAATCCAATCCATGTATTACCAAAAATATAGAAAGACCAGTTTACAAATACAGTCTTTTAAAACCAAGATCCAATATTCACCCATTGTAATTTAAGGGTATTCAAGTACAAATCTGTGAAAATGAGAGATTGGGTGAACTTGGTGTCTTTGTTTGTAAATGTGAAACTGGTAAGTGCTCTGAGGATAGAGAGTTCGTCTACAAATAACAACAATAGGATTACAAAGCACTGAATTTTAATAAAAGCTCTTCAAAGGAACTAGAAATAACCCTTTTTTTTCTGTATTCATCTATGGCTTCATCTGTGCCGTATCAGGGACAGACTAGGGTCCCAGCTGCCTTTATTCTTTTAATAAATTGTGATAATTAATAGCTATTATTCATGCATTTCAGCCTTTTCACATTTAATAACAGTTCATACCAATCAAAAATACAAAACCAAGGTCTGCATGGAGTGTGTGTGGGCGTCACATGTTAGTGGTAGAATGTAAACCTGCATATGTACTGTCACTGTATTTCTTTCCAGTAGAGAACTGCTTTATTGGTTTTTGAAAATTAAATAGGAAACATTTTGTGTAATTTTCCAAAAGGTCTAACTGCCCTGGCAATCTATTGGCCTCTTTTAAAATTTCCCTCCTGTTCATTTGTTCAGACATAATTATAGATTCTTTGCAAAATTTTGATGTCAATCCTTATTAATCTCTAATTTCTAATCATAGGCATAAGGGATTTGGAAACTGCATTTCAAATTTTATGGCACTATGGAGAGAGCTGACATGTTCCTGGTTCAATGAACTCCTGACTGTATTCCTCTTCATCTTACCCACCAAAGAGCCTGAGAATAAAGCAGACAGTGGGGACTTGAAGTTGCATTCCAGCTGTAAACACAATTATGGATAGATTATTATAGGCAGGCGTGACAGCTCTTAGTTGTAAAACTCCAGGGAAAAAGAAGATGAATGAGGCTACAGCACCTGCTAGACATTGAAACTATACCAGCCAATACTTAAGAGGCTCCTCTCAGGGACATAGGCACAATGTAAAGGTACATGAATTCGAGGGTTCAGGGACTATTGGGTGGGAGAAGTACAGGAATGTGCAATCTGGAGATTGCTGCTTTATGTGAATTAAATACTGTATGATAAAGGAAAAGGAGCAATCAGGGATTTTGTGTGCAAAATTGGTACTTATTATTGCATAGTCATATCTTGAAAGAATATAATTTCTTGACAGTGACCCATTAGAAACTCCTTATGCATACATTCTCATTATTGTTCAGAATATTTTTATGTGTTCAAGAATAGATGGCATTTCTGTGGAAATGAAACTATATAAAGTTAGAGTTTCAATTTTTTACAATCTGCAAGACTGATCCATTTGCTGTTTAAAAAACTTACCTTGACATATGATCACTCAAAGTTTATTTCAAAGTTTGGCACATAATAATTTGATCAATCATAATATTATTGTATATGGTATTTTTCTTGTCTGTGAAATTCTGTTTTCTGCATTGACCACTCTGTTTCTTCAAAATCAGAGGCACCAGCTTAAATCTTCCCTGTTCAGTGAGATATGTGCATTCTCCTTAGCAATGGAGCCTAACAATCAGTTGTAGAAAGCTACCGATAGCTTTGACAATAGAGTGAATGGTTTTGCAGTTTCCAATAGGCTATTTTACCAACAACTCAGTTAGATGTAACATATTCTAGGAACTGGACTATTTACTTGGTGGCAAGAGAGATTAAGTGGTGATATTTCTTCTCCAATTATCGGGTGATTTCATCTATCTTTCCTTTTTATATGTATATATTTGAAGAAAGTTTCTACTTTCTTCAAAGTAGGTCTCTACATGGCCTCTCAAATGGCCCTTATTATTTTCTGTCTCTTCTGGTGTTCCCTCCCATTTCCCTCTCCATTCTTGTTTAATCCTCCTATTCCAATTCCCCACACCCTGTGTCTTCACTACTATATTTCCCATTTTTTTGTACACTAGTGTCTCCTTTCTTTCCCCCAGTGCCCTATTCTATACCTAACTCCTGTGGTTATATGGATAATAGAATGCCTATGGAAGGCTTAAAAGCTAACATCAATAAACCATGTTCATAGCAGCTTCATTAGTAATAGCCAGGACCTGGAAACAACCCAGATATCCCTCAATGAAGGAATGGATACAGAAAATTGTGGTGCATTTACACAATGGAATACTACTCAGCAATTAAAAATGAGGAAATCATGACATTTGAAGGCAAATGGTGGGAACTAGAAAAGATCATCCTGAGTGAGGAATCCCAGAAGCAGAAATGCACATACGGTATATTCTCACTTATAAGTGGATACTAGAACTATAAGAGGATAAACATACTAAAATCTGTACACCTAAAGAAGATAAGCATGAAAGAGGACCCGGGGTACGTTAATCAATACTCACTTAGAAAGACAAATGGGATGGACATTATAAGTAGGAGAAAACAAGTAATAGGACAGGAACCTACTGCGAGGACCTCTAAAAGGCTTTACCTAGCAGTGTATCAAAGCAGATGCTGAGACTCATAACCAAACCTTGGGCAGAGTACAGGGAATCATATGAAAGAAGGGAGAGTTAGTATAATTTGGAGAGGGCAGGAGCTCCACAAGGACCAAATATATCTCGGCACAGGAATCTTTTTCTCAGATTGTTTCTCCAACCAAGGACCATGCATGGATATAACCTAGAACCCCTGCTCCAATGTAGCCTATAACAACTCAGTATCCAAGTGGGTACCCTAATAAGAGGAACAGGGACTGTTTCTGACATGAACTCAATGGCTGGCTCTTTGACCCCCTCTCCCCAAGAGAGGAGCAGCCTTACTAGGCCACAGAGGAGGACATTGCAATCAGTCCTGAAGAGACCTAATAAGCTAGGGTCAGATGGAAGGGGAGGAGAAGTCCAATCAGTGGACTTAGAGAGGGGCATGGAGCAGATGAGGGAGGGAGAATAGGATCAGGAGTGAATGAGGGGGCTACAGCTGGAATACAAAATAAATAAACTGTAACTAATATAAAAAATTTAATTAAAAAATAATCTCAAGTGACAACACATGCTGAAGAGAATGGGCAGAAAGGTGATCCCTCCTCAATTGAAGATGGGAATGTAAATTTGTATAACCACTCTGTAAACCAATCTGTTACTTTATCAGACAATTAGGAAAAGGCTACCTCAAGATCAGCTATAGCATTCCTAGGCATATATCCAAAAGATACTTAAGTAAACAAGGACATTTGCTCAGCCTTGTTTGTAGCAGTTTTATTTTTAATAACCAGAAGCCCGAAAATAACCCATATATCCCTCAGGTGAGAAACAGATACAGAAATTGTGGTACATTTACACAATGGAATACTACTCAGCAATTAATGACAAAGAAATCATTCAATTTGTGTGTGAATGGTGGGAATTAGAAAATATCATCCTGAGTGAAGTGTCCCAGAAGCAGAAAGACAGAAAAAAGCAGAAAGACGTGGTGGTATATACTCACTTACAAGTGGATATTAGGCATATAATATAATCATACTAAAATCTGTACACCTAAGGAAGCTAATCAAGAACGAGGACCCTTGGTCAGATGATCAATGCTCATTCAGAAAGGCAAATGAGATGGATGTGGGAAGAAGGAGAAAACAGGGAACAGGACAGGAGACTACCACAGAGGGCCTCTGAAATACTCTACCCTGCAGGGTATGGAAGCAGAGGCTGAGACTCATAGCCAAACTTTGGGTAGAATGCAGAGAATTTTATGAAAGAAGAGGCCTATTGAAAGTCCTGGAGAGGACAGGAGCTCCACAAGGAGAGGAAAAAATAATCTGGCCACAGAGGTCTCTTCAGAGACTGATACTCCAACCAAGGACCATTCATGGAGATAACCTAGAACCCCTGCACAGATGTAGCCCATGGCAGCTCAGTGTCCAAGAGGGTTCCTAGTTTTCTACTTCCTAAGATCTGAAGTGGATGAACGAACTAAGTGTTCTTAGAAGATACCAGTATCTTTCACAAACCAATGACTGTGAAGTGTTGGTGGGAAGGTGAGCAACAGTCCAGATGAATGAGAGATTTGAAGCCATAACTTGAAGATAACCTGTAGGCATAAGCCATCTTTTCCAGCATGTCACAGTTCCACACATTGGTTAGACAATTCTTCATTCAACAAGGAAAGTTACCCTACTTTTAAAAATGTTATCACCAATGTGATAAATATAACAGTCTCGGTTTATTAATTTTGTATGTATCCAAAATGATTGTCACATAAAATCAGCAGTAATGTAAGTTGGTATACTGTTAAAACTTTAAATAGATAAACACTAATTTATAGTAATATTTTTTATTTAACACCTAAGATGCTACTGTACTGACATGCACATATGGATGGGATTAAATATACTTATATCACACATATGTGATTTACTCAATAGAAATGATTACATGAGGAAAAATAGCTAAAATTTTTATATACACTCGTACTATGGACTAAATATTGTCATTTTGTATGGAAACAAAATAGCATGTCTAGTAAATGAATAAAACAAGTTAATGAATGACATATACTATGGTACTAATATTGTAAAGAAATACTACACAATTGATTAATATATGGCTAATTTATATGTCTGCATTCATGTATATATACATGTAAAATTACAGTTTACTCATAAAAATTACAATATTATGAATCCTAAAATTAGTGTAGATTTTTGTGTACTGACTAAACATTTAGAATGCACAAGGTAGAGGAGTTGTAGGTATAAGTATTCTTTGGAAACACACTAGGTTTGAAAGTGTGAGGACCTAAGATCAGTTCTCAGAACCTATGTAAAAATGCCAAAGGCATTTGTTCAGACTAGGTAATCTCAGCAGTGGGGAGATGGACACAGGAAGGTGGCTATTTCCTGACTTCCACACTTGCAAGCAGTGTGTTTTCTCATACATAGAAACACAAAACAAAAAAAACTAAAAACAAAAATACAGAATAGAGTTACTGATTATTCTAAATTTTTAAACTTTTACAATCTGTTAGGTCTAATATCATTCACGACACCTCTTAGTGCAAAGAACAGAACAACTGATCACTCCAATATAATTTCTAATATTTCACTCTTCATTTTTAAAATTTTAAAATTTATCTTACTTATATATTTTATCGAGATTGGAACTCTCTACACAGCTCGGGATTTCTGAAATTCACAGAGGTTCCAGTGTTGAACCTCACAAAGGTCTGCTTGCCCCTGTCTCAGCAATGCTGGGATTAAAGGCCTCTGCCACTTAGTGTACTTCAGAAAAAATAAAAGCATACTAATCAAAATTGTGTCAACCATTTCATTGTGGCTTTAATCTCTAAAGTATAAAAATTCCTTTCAATTTTATTTAAAGGTTGGGATCCTAGTAACAACAAATACTGTTTTCCTTAAGTGTTTCCAGATCACACTACAGTAAATTCTGGAGACAAGTTTGAATAATCCGGCTTTGGAGGATTCTGTCCTATTCTCATTTTTTTTCTGAAGGAAGTTGCCAAAAGCTTGTAAAAGTGGCATCTGTGCCTTAGTTAATATTATGCTATTTTTATACTCATATTACATGTTTGTACACGTACTATAAAATAACATACAAAAATTGGCAGCAAAATGATTTGCTTCCTGTTAAGGCAACATATTTGTGTTTTATGGAAAGATTCATTGCTTTGCATGTATTGCCTTTTAAAAACAATTTTTTGGAGGTCACTCATGCATACTATCATACCATTTGCAAATACTGATACTTTGGGTTCTTCTTTTCTGATTTGTATCCCCTTGATCTCCTTTAGTTATCTTACTGCTCTAGCTAGGAGTTCAAGAACTATATCGAAGAGATAAGGAGAGAGTGGACAACCTTGCCTTGTCCCTGATTTCAGTGGGATTGATTTAAGTTTCTCTCCATTTAGCTTGATACTGGCTATAGGCTTGCTGCATATTGCCTTTAATATGTTTAGGTATGTGCATTGTATCACTGATCTTTCCAAAAATTTACATATGAACAGGTGTTGGATTTTGTCAAATGTTTTTCTGCATGTAAGTTGATGATCGTGTGTGTGCATGTGTGTGTGTGTGTGTGTGTGTTTTTCAGTTTGTTTATGTGGTGGATTACATTGATGGATTTCTATATGTTGAACCACCCTTGCATGCCTGGGATGAAGCCTAGTTGGTTGTAGTGGATGATGTCTTTAATTTGTTCTTGGATTCAGTTTGCAAGTATTTTATTGAATATTTTAAGTGGCTGGCTCTATGATCACCTCCCCTTGGAGGGTGCAGCCTTGCAAGGCCACAGAGGAAGAGGATGCAGCCAGTACTGATAAGACCTGATAGGCTAAGGTCAGATAAAGGGGGAGGCAGTCCTCCCCTATCAGTTGGCTAGGGAAGGGTATAGGGGAAGAAGAGAGAATTTGGGTGAGACTGGGAGGAGATTAGAGAGGGACCTACAGTCGGGATACAAAGTGAATAATTTGTAATAAACAAATATATTAATTAACTAAAAAAATAAAAATAACACAAGTAAGCTTTAAGCAACTCCTGCTTGATATAGAAGAAGCAAAATGCACTTAAACAACTACCAGGCACAGGGTCTCTAATGAGACTGTATCTCCAACCAAGGACCGTGTATGGATATAACCTAGAACCCCTGCTCGGATGTAGCCCATGGCAGCTCAGTATCCAAGTGGGTTTCCATAGTAAGGAGAACAGGGACTATATCTGACATGAACTCAATGGCTGGCTCTTTGACCTGCCCCCCTCCCCAAGGGAGGAGCAGCCCTGCTAAGACACAGGGGAGGACCTTGCAGCCAGGCCTGAAGATACCTGATAAGCTAGGGTCAAATAAAAGGAGAGGACTTGGAAAGGTGCAGGGAGGAGATGAGGGAGGGAAGGTGGGATTGGGAGGGAATGAGGGAGCAGGATACAACTGGGATAAAAAGTTAATAAACTGTAACTAATATTAAAAAAATAAAAATAAAATATAAAAAAAGAAAATGATGTAGTTTCTTTTACTTTTTAATCTTAAGTCAGTGAAAGCACCATGGCCACTGTGCTGACTTGCACAGTTGTGGCCCCACAGCCTCATGTGTTTGAGTGCTTGACCCATAGGGAGTGGCACTATTAGGAGATGCAGTCTTATTGGAGGAAGGGTGTCTCTGTGTGGACCATCGTTGAGGTCTCTTCTGCTCTAGCTCCGCCCAGTGTGAATTCCAGTATCCATATTCTGCTGCCTTCAGATCAAGACGAAGAACACTTAGCTCCTCCAGCATCATGTCTGCTCACACACTGCCATATTTCCTGCTATGCTGATAGTGATCCGAATCTCTGAAGTTCTAAACCAGCCCAAATTAAATGCTTTCTTTTATAAGAGACATAATGGTCTTGGTGTCTCTTCATACTAGTGGAAATTTTAACTAAGACAGCCACTGTTTGTAAGAAATGTAATTTATCTCTTTACATAATGGGTTTTTTTTTTTTGTTGTTGTTTTGTTTTTTTAATTCAGAGACATCATTTAAGATATTGGAAAATTGGCATTTTACCAATATTATTATCATAACCATCATCAAAACAAGATCTTGCTTCTTCCACTTTCTCATTATATATTTTAAAGGATTTATATAGCCCTTAATGTTATATTTTGCAGGTAAATGGAAGGAATTACAAAATATGCAGAGTAAGGTAACCCAGTACACTATTACCACATATTCTTTCTTATCTGTGAACCTTAATTCCAGGTTTGAAGTTGTGAATATACAGCCTAGAATAATTTCAGAAATCCAGAAGGAATAATGGAACCTGGCAAATGGAGAGTTCTGGACAGTGGATATTAATAACGCATATACCATAAAAGGGGATTTGGTAGAAAAGAGAGAAGAGACATTTTCTGTGGATGAGGAGGGAGGCCAATACACAAGGAGACAGTCAGGAGAGACAAATATCACCGGTCTGGGTCCTCCTGTTCTTCTCCCATTCTTGCACAAGGCTCCCTGCACTCCACCTAATATTTGACTATGTGTCTCAACTTCTGTTTAGCTCCACTGTTGGGTAGAGCCTCTCAGAGGACAGCTATGCTAGTCTCCTATCTGTAAGCATAACAGAGTATCATTAATAGTGTCATAGGTTGGCTCTCTTCCATGTGGAGCAAGGGGAGGGGTCTCCGGTTGTGCCAGCCATTGATAGAACATTACTGTGTTTAAGTCTCTCTCTCTCTCCCCCACCCCATTTTACTTTCTCTCCTTTCATTCCTATGAGGAACTCTTTAACAACTGGCTGAAGAGTCAATAAAAATTGTGGCCAGACTCTTATGACTTTTCATAACTGCTAACAACTTATCAGAATATTTTGTTTGTAGGCTCCAGTTACCTTTTCTATTAATATTTTTCTTCTTTCTTTATTACTTTGATTATTACTATTTATTCACTATGTATCCCAGCTGTAGCTCTCTCCCTCAGCCGCTCCCAATCCCACCCTCCCTCCCTTTTCTCCTCCTATGTCCCTCCATCAGTCCACAGAAAGGGAAGATGCTCCTCCCCTTCCATCTGACCCTCATCAGGTCTGGGGTTTTCCTAGTAAGAGGAACAGGAACTAATTCTGACTCGAACTCGAACTCGATGACTGGCTCCTTTACCTCCCCCTTTCCCCTGAGGGAGGAACAGCCTTGCTAGGCCACAGAGGAAAACATTGCAGCCAGTCCTGAAGATATCTGATAAGCTAGGGTCACATGGAAGGGGAGGAGGTCCTCCCCTATCAGTGGACTGGGTAGGGACAGGGAGAAGATGAGGGAGGGAGGGTGGGAACGGGAGTGAATAAGGGAGGGGGCTATGGCTGGGATAAAAAGTAAATAACCTGAGATTAATATTTAAAAAATTAAAATTACAAAACAAAACAAAAAAAGAAACAAATAAAGCTACCATGAACATAAAAAAAAAAAGATATTCCTCTATTGAGAATTTTCTGTTTAGCTCTACCAATTTTTTTTTCACCATTCCAAAGTTTATTTTGTTAGGTAGTACTGTAGTACTGTAGTACTCAGCAGTATCTGGCACTAATGTAAACCCAGGCCTATCACAATTTGATGAGTTTCCACAACTCTTGATTTTCTGTGAACTCATCGCAAACAGAAAGGGCGTTTTGCTCTGTGTGAAATCACTGTATGGTTTCATGTTAACTCATGTTAACTCACTGTCTAGTTGATAGCAGACCCTTGAAACATGCTGTTAGTCTGTTGGAAGCAGAAAGGATGTCATGGAACTTGACACTAATATTGATACCGATGCTAGAACGATTCTACCAATTTTTTAATTGGATTACTTGATTTGTTGCTGTTTACCAAACTTTGGGCGGGGTGTAGGTAATCTTTTTATTTGATTAAATTTTATTTTTATATACTAATTACAGTTTATTCATTTTGTATCCCAGCTATGGCCCCTCCCTCATTTTCTTCCATCCCACCCTCCCTCCCTCATCTCCTCCCATGCCCCTCTCCAAGTCCACTAATAGGGGAGGTCCTCCTCCCCTTCCATCTGACTGTAGCTTATCAGGTCTGATTAGCACTGACTGCATTGTCCTCCTCTGTGGCCTGGCAAGGCTACTCCCCTATTCATGGGGATGTGACCAAAGAGGCAGCCACTGAGTTCATGTCAGAGACAGTCCCTATTCTGCTTATTAGGGAAAATTGGATACTGAGCTGTCATGGGCTACATCTGAGCAGGGGTTGTAGGTTATCTTCATGATACTCCTTGATTGAAGTTTCAGTCTCAGAAAATATTCCTGTGCCCAGATTGATCTCCTGTGCTCATGGCTCCGTAGGATTAACAGTGAAAATGGCCATCCTGACAAAAGCAATCTACAGGTTCAATACAATTCTCATCAAAATACCAACAAAATTCTTTACAAATCTTGAAAGAAAAAATCTTAACTTTGTATGGAAAAACAAAAAACCCAGAATTGTCAAAATGATCCTGTACATCAACAGATCATATGGAGGTATCTCCATCCCTGATCTCAAGCTGTATTACAGAACAATAGTAATAAAAACTACATGGTACTGGCATAGAAACAGAATGGTGGGTGGAACAAGGGAATCTCATGAAAGAAGTGTTTAATAGAAAGACCTGGAAGGGACAGGAGCTTCACAAGGAGAGCAAAAGATCCAAAAATTCTGAGTACAGGTGTCTTTTCTGAGACTGATACTCTTACCAAGGACCATGCATGGAAATAACCTAGAACCTCTGCACAGACGTAGCCCATGACAGCTCAATCTCCAAGTGAGTTCCCTAGTAATGGGAACAGGGACTGTCTCTGTCATGAACTCAGCGGCTCTCTCTTTGATCACCTCCCCATGATGGGAGAGCAGCCTTACCAGGACACAGAAGAGGATAATACAGACAGTTCCGCTGAGCCCTGATAGGCTAGGGTTGGAGAGAAAGAGAGGAGGACTTCCCCTATCAGTGGACTTGGGAAGGACCATGGGAGGAGAAGAGGGAGGGAGGCTGTGATTGGGAGGGGATGAGGGAGTGGGCTATAGGGTGGAAGTGAATAAACTATAATTAATAAAAATACAAATTAAAAAAAATAAAATGTCAAAAGTCAAAAGAAAGAAAAAATACATCAATCCTCTTCACCAACTTTCCTATCCCAAATTCTGGAAGATTTTTTTTTTTTTTAGTCTTAAACCATTGCTTTCTCTGTCTCATTCTTTGTATATGCATTCTTTTCATATGTATTAAACAACGAGAAACATTAACAGGAAAAATGATTTAATACTTTCTCAAAATATAAAGAGCTTCACCAAATATTTTTAAGAATAAAATCAGTAAAAGAGAATTATGTGTAACTTTTTGACATAAAGATGTTATGGAAGTTTTAAAAATGTTTAACTACATCAATGTATCTTATGATTTTGAAATTACCTAGCTCATAAAAATTTAACTCTTTTTTTATTGAAAGCCCACGACTAAGCAAATTCATTCATCTTCCATCAAATTAAGAACAAAAGGAACTTATTTGATTAATGACCTCGGCTAATCATTTCAGCAAAGCATATGATGACACTTTTTAATTTCATTTCAAAACAAATTAAGTTTGTGTTATTCATAAATGTCACTCATATGCAAATTATGCATAAATATTCGGGGTGATCTATATTTTATCAGTGGTAACAGAAAGCTTTCCAGTGAGTGTGGGTTTAAAGAAGTAATTAGTGCATAGGTTATTAAACACTTTAAAGAAATGGACTGTATCAAACGCAAAATTAGTGAGTTCAAAGAAATTTCATAGCCTCCTGATTGCACAGGTGTCAAAGCCACTAAGAATTTTTGCGTTCACAAAAGATAAAATGATATTTTACATACATTATAATTCTTTTTAAAATTCTTTTGTCTTCACAATCATTTTGTAACAGCATTAGTCTACTCTCCATCTTGGCTTGTCATATATTTTTTGATGTTTTTGCTTCTTAGAAATTCTGGTAAATAGAGAAATTCCACAGGGAATCAACTTCTGAACTACAAAATGTAAGCTAGGATTGTTTAACTCTTCCAATAATTCGAAAGTTACATCTCTCAGAAAAACTTGTAGGATCCCAGGAAGAAAGTGATTTTCAGAATGACATCACTTGTCACCATTGGAAAATTTGGCTATTGAGTGTTTCATAAAGAATAAAAATAAAACAAAGTTGAATTCAAATGAGAAACTCATGGTATATAAAGGGAATATTATTTTTCTTTTTTTAATTTTTTTTTTCAATGCAGTTTATTCAGGAACATTGAACAATCCTCGGACCCCGGGGAAAGCCAGCCCACAGCTTAAATAGCCTCTGGGTAGCCAACCCAGGCGTGCCACGGGGGCAATGCAGATAGGTCCACATACATGGAAGCAAGCCAGATCCTCGGCCTTAGCCAAATGTGAAGTTGTTCGTGACAGAGAGCACTCACCATCGGGAAGGTGGAAGGCGGAAACCAGCTCCATCTTTAAGGCACAGCATTCCGCAGCTCTCTACAGTTCCCCCTTTTTGTTTTAGACGCATCAGGCAAGAGTAGAGGTCTGATCTCTGATAATAGAAATAAATTGGGACTTTGTACAGATGTTCATTTAGGTGTCATCCACCCAAAGAGCATCAGACCGTCCGATACCTTTTTCTCAGAGGCGGGACCTGGGGCATCAACCCGCATGCAATCAGACATGCTCTTCTCTGGGTCCAAAGCGGCTTTAATTTATTTTTTATTAATTACAGTTTAATCACTTTGTATCCCAGCTGTAGCCCCATCCCCCATCCCTTTCCTCTCCCACCCTTTCTCCTTCATCTCCTCCCATGCACCTCTCCAAGTCCTTTGATAGGGAAGGTGCTCCACCTCTACATTCTAACCATAGCTTATCAAGTCTCATCAGGAATGGCTGCATTGTCTTCATATGTGTCCTGGGAAGGATACTCCCCATCAGGGGGTAGGTGATCAAAAAGCCTGCCCCCGAGTTACTGTAAGAGACAACCCTTGTTCCCCTTATGAGAGAACCCACTTGGACACAGAGCTGCATCTAAGCAGGAGTTCTAGATTATCTCCATGCATGGTCCTTGGTTGGAGTATCAGTCTCACAAAAGACCACTTTGCCCAGATTTTTTGTTTCTGTTGCTCTCCTTGTGGAGCTTCTGTCCCCTCCAGGTCTAACTCTCTCCCCCTTCTTTCATAAGATTCCCTGCCCTCTGTCCAAAGTTTGGTTATAAATCTCAGCATCTGCTTTGATACCCTGATAGGGAGAGATTTTGGGGCCCTCTGTTGTAGGCTCCTGTCCAGTTCCCAGTTTTTACCTATTTCCAATTTTCCTCCCTTTTGCCTTTCTGAGTGTGGAGTGATCATTTTACCCAGGGCCCTCCTTCTTGCTTAGCTTCTTTAGGTGTACAGATTTTAGTATATTTATGCTATATTTTATGTCTACTATAAGTGAGCTTATATCTTATGTGTCTTTTCTGTTTCTGAGAAATATCATTCAGGATGTCTTTTCTAGTTCCCACCATTTATCTGCAAATTTCATGATTTCCTTGTTTTTAATTACTGAGTAGTATTCCATTGTGTAAAAGCACTACAATTTCTGTATCCATTCCTCAGTTGAGGGAGAACTGGGTTGTTTCCAGATTCTGGCTATTAACCATGTTAGCTACTACTAACATAGTTGAGCAACTGCCCTTGTTGTATACTAGTGCATCTTTTGGATATATGCCTAGGATGGTATAGCTGGATCTCGTGGTAGCACTATTCATAGTTACAGAAGAAAGCACCACATTGATTTTTAAACTGGTTGTACAACTTTACATTCCCACCAGCAAAGGAGGGTTCCCCTTTCTCCACATCCTCTCCAGCATGTCTTGTCACTTGAGTTTTTGATCTTAGCCATTCTGATGGGTATAAAGTGAAATCTCAGGGTCATTTTGATTTGCATTTCCCTGAAGGCTAGGGACATTGAGCATTTCTTTACATGTTTCTCTGCCATTTGATATTCTTAGCTTGAGAATTCTCTGTTTAGTTCTGTCTTCCATTTTTAAATTGTATTACTTGATTTATTGCTTTTTAACTTCTTGAGTTCTTTGTATATTCTGGATATCAGCCCTCTGTCAGATAGAGGGTTGGTGAAGATCCTTTCCCAGTCGGTAGGCTGTCATTTTGTTCTGATGACAGTGCCTTTGTTTTATAGAAGCTTTTCAGTTTCATGAGGTCCCATTTATTGATTGTTGCACTTACAGCCTGTGCTGTTCGTGTTCTGTTCAGGAAGTTGTCCCCTGTGTGAATGAGGTCAAGGCTCTTCCCCAATTTTTCTTCTAACAGGTTTAGTGGTCCTGGTTTTATGTTGAGATAGCACCATTACTCTGAGATAGCACTTCCTCCAATTGCTAGGACACCCTCATGAAGACCAAGGTGCTTATCAAGTACATATGTGTAGAGGATCTAAGTCCAGTCTATGCATGCTCTCTGGTACCTAAATGGAATTACATGACAACTGGGCAGTAAGAACCCCAACTGGACATTTCTTATTGCAAAATGAAACCTCTGATTCCAGGAAAGGGTTACATGTAATAGTGTTTTTGGGTAATGTGGTCCTATGAAAATCCCCAATCAACCCAGGCTATTATTGGAGTTATTAGGTTCTCTCTACAAATTGATGATGATGCCCAATTGCTGAAGAAAACATCTATGTAGCACACTGGATACAGAGAACTTCAGATGATGCCTACATGGAGCCTTAACAACTAAAAACTAGTCTTCATGTAATGGAAGGTACTCTGTACCCAACCACAGAAGAAAGGTAAACACCTGCTGAATTACAAACTCTTCTATCTACAGTGGTGATCTGTGTGTAAGATGCACTAATCCAATGGTGTCACAAAACTCATGAGAGTAAGGAACCACTATGTGATTAGATTTCACGCCAACTCCATGAGCTGGAACTCATCCCCTACACTGTTTTCAGTAGCCAAGAACCTGATACTAGATAGGCCTGGGAAATAGGAGAAAACAAATCAAATACTACTGTTTTATTAAACGAACACAGCAATTAAACAATTCTTAATGACATTCAGCTGTATCCATAGATCAGAGTTTCATCCACCATCAGAGAAGCTTCCTCCAGCATAAGATGTAAACAAGTACAGAGACCCACAACTAGAAAATGTGAAGAGAGTGAGAAACCCTAGGACACTCAGTCCAAAATGAGATGTCTTCATTAAATCCCATACCTTGGATCTTAGGGAAATCTGCAAAGAAGCCAGAGGAGATAGAAAATGTCAATGTGGCTGACACACACATGAATTTAAAAAAAAAAAAAATGTGGAAGCATGTACAGGGCTTGCAGAGGGCCAAGCCAGATTACAGCTCCAGCTGTGAGATGGAAACTGGACATAAGTACCCATCCCTTACATGGAAGCTAACTACAACTGACAACCACTCACAAATGCAAATTTAGTTTTGTCCAACACAGTCTCAAAAATCACTTAAGTCCAGGCTGCAAGCCAGGTAGTAGATGGCCAATACAAAAAGAAATCAAAGACACTTTGAAAATTCTTTGTCCCACCAATCTTTGTCAGGGCTTTTATTTTATTTTTATTTTTTTCCTTTCTCCCCTACTGGTCCTTTGCATATATACTATGGTTTCTAATTTTGTCTTTTTTTTGACTTTCTGTATTTGCATCAATATTTTTTTCCTGGGCTTTTTCTTTGTCTTTTTCTGTTCTATTTTTTGCTTTGTCCTATTCAGAATTATTTTTATTTTATCTAATTTAAATATTCATTAATTATTATTATTTAGATGCCTTTGGATTTTCTAATAAGGGAGAGAAGAAAAGAGTGTGGATTCAGGTTTCTACAGAAATGAGGAAAATCTAGGATGTGTCATGAAAAATCAAACCAAAATAAGAATACAATGATTAAAAATATTTTTCAATAAAAATAATAGCTGCTATGTCAACACTGTTTTAATTCCTCAGGCTGTTTTAGCAATTATATTATAGGCTGGATGATTTAATACACACTTACGTGTTTATCAAAGTTTTGACAGCTAGGGAATCCAAGAGAATATTGTTTTATATTCTGTGCCTAGTTAGAACCTTTTCTTCATACAGATGTCTGTATTCCTGTTGCATCTTCCATGTTAGAGAACAGAAATCACCTCCAATTGCAACATTTTTAAAAAACCAATGACCAGTTCTTTATAGTGGGAACATATAAATTCTATATAGTAGGGAAACATATTTTAGAGTTGATTCCTAAAATTCAAGAAATAGTTCATTTTACATTTTATTTACTTAGTGTTAAGCAGGTATAGGCATCTTAGGGATATAACACCAAATATGAGTAAAGGTTAGAGGACAATTTGTGGGATTCAGCTTTACCCTTATATTGTGTGAGTCCTGGAAATCAATATTAGGTATCACACTTGGTGATAGTCACTTTCACCAGTTGAGCCATTTACCTGACAAATAAATAGTTCATTTTCAAGATTGCCGTATCTTTACCCTAACCCTACTTAGATATTTGAAATCATTAAATCTTAATAGTTTGAGATGGAACAAATTCAATTTTCACAGATTGTTGCTAATGGTATGTTAAATAAGTATAATAAAATTTAAATAGAATGCCAGACATACAGTAGATAATTAATGCATAATCATTTGTTGGATTTTAATTGTTTTCCATTTGGATTCTTTAACACTATCTCATCTTCAAATAATAAATTCCCTTTTATTGCATTTCTTTTAGTGGGTTTCATTTCATTGTAGTCAAATTATCCCTGACTCAGGCAACTTAGGACCTTAAATTTTAATAAGGCCACTTAGACGAACAACAGGGCTTCTTCTCTTCTTATTCTTCCGTAGGCATTGTATTATGTGTTTGCTTCCAATGCCCTGGCAACTGTGAAGATACCCAGGGCTTGAAATGTAAGGTAATGGATGCAAATTGTTAGTGAATTCAAAAGTTTCAATTTTAAGAAGAGAAGTGTTGAAAAATAGGAAATTAATCCAACACCTCAAATATCTGAGAAGTCTTAGATTTTGGGTAGAACACTAAGGACCAAGCTCCACATCCTGATGTGTAGTCTCCAGATGTAGAAACATGGATATGTATACACACACACACACACACACACACACACACACACATATATATATACATATATGTGTACATGTGTATATATATATATATATATATATATATATATATATATACATACATACACACACATCAATATATCCATTGTGAAAAGCTCTTAGCTGCTTAGGCTCTAACCTGGAAATTAAAATTTTCTTTTTATTTAGATGAGTGACAACTGGACACAAGGTGATGACTACTGAATACAGAAAGCATGGCAAGAGAAAAAGAGTGAGAGAGATAATGGGACAGAATGTATGTCCTAGGGGATCTAAAAGATAATATTAGAATATCCTTAGCTGGCAAATTACTTTCTGTTGTGGACACTAAGTATTGAATTATCACAATGGATTTGGAAATTTTGTAATTATTTTCGACATTTTTTAAAGTCAATAGAACATTTTTTTCATGCAAAGAAGCAACTGTAAATTTAGAATGTAGAAATTCATGTTGAGTTCAGCGTGTACCATTCCAGTTATTTCTCACCATGGATGTTTTCCAGATCTAAACTGTGTTTGAGACTCTCCTCCTGGAATTGCTATATAAAACATAGATTCTCTTCCTCATTATTGAGCCAAAGTACAGTAGCAGAAGAAAAATATCATTAAGAGAAAGAGAACATCCCATTCCCTGTGCACTTCATCCCCAGTACAGAGCACAGCCCCCATCTCTGGATGCTTGCGGAGGTGGCCAGATGGAGCAGGCAGATGAGACCTCTTTGAACTAGCCCCTGCTTGCACGGGGCTACTGAGTAAGCACAGCAGAGATAAGTTACGCCCTACTCCCGAGCTCTCCATCTAATGGCCCTCACCTCTACATGCATTCCCAGAGGCGAGCGGGCCCCCAGGGGCCACCAGGTGAAACCCCTTTGGACCACAATTCTCAGCCTATCCTGTCCCCCTGGCAAACCTAGCAGCAGAGAGCCTTAACCCATTTCATGTGCACCCCATTCCTGGTCCTGGTCAAGTGCAACCCCATCCCCTGAGACCCTCAGTGGCCACCTGAGACAGACAGGTGAGACCTGTATGTACCAGCCCCACTACCTGCACTGGAACCCTGGGCAAGTAGAGCAGCGGTGAGCTACATCCTCCCTCTGCACGCTCCATCTAATGGGCTTCAGCCTTAAGTACATTCCCAGAGGTCTAAACCACCAGGGCCCACCAGATAAGACTCCCTACCCCACCCCTGGCTTGCCATTCCCCTTAAAACACTCCTGGGTGGGTCTCAGGTTTGGTGAGGCATTGGTTAGACATTCCCTTATTCTCTTTCTTTATCTCTGCACATCTTGTAGGCAAATTAATTTTGGGTAGAAGATTTTGTAGGTGAATTGGTGTTCCCCTCCCACCACTATAAGTCCTGCATGACTAGAAGGCGGCCTCGTCAGTCTCCTTGTCTCCACCGCTAAGGATGCTAAGGATATCCCCTGTCCTCTCTGTAACCCACCTGGTTGCAGTTCTCCAGTTCGTCTCAGTGATGACCCCTGCCCTTAGTTTCCTTTTTTTTTGTCTCCAAGCCTCCTCACCTCCCCTCACCATTCTTCTCCATTCTTCTCAAAACTGATTCCTCTAATGGGGCTGTCTTGTCTGGCCTCAGTGAATGTGGATGAGCTCCGTCATGTTGTGAATTAATATGCTAAGGTGGCTGGGTGTGGGGTACTCCGATATAATAAGGAAAAGGGAGAGGGCTTAAGGTGGGAGGAAGGGACCAGGCAGAGAAAAGGGAGGGGCCTATGATCAGGATGTAAAGTTAATATATAAAAGAAAAATTTAAAAAATAAAATGGAGGGGAAAAGGGAACACAAATAACAAAAGCCAGGTTAATATGGCAACACTAGAACCCAGCTGTCATAAAAAGCCCCAGGGTGTCTTAACACAGCTGAAGCAAAAGAAAAATGACCTTAATGTCAATCTTATGAAGATGATAGAGGCCTTTAAAGAAGAAATAAATAAATACCTTAAAAAGTTCAGGAAAACACAGTCAAATAGTTAGAGACAGGGAATAGGGGAGAGCATCAGGGCTGGACTGGGAGGAGAGTGGGGAGGGGGCCAGTAGCAAGCTGTAAATTGATTAAATTAAAATAAAATAAAAGAGGGCAATGAGAGATGAACATGATCAAAATATATTATATAGATGTAAAACTAAAAAATGAAGAAAAATGAGTCTTATCTATAATAAAAGCAGCAAACATTAACAGACAAGAAATGTTCAACAAAACAGAAACAGTGAATAGACTATCAATGTGTAATCTTGTAATTCTTGCAACAAGGAAGTTTCTGCAAGAGAAATGCGTATTACAGGTTGCTTTGACACAGAGAGGTCTAGTGATGTGGATGAAAGAACATAGCATTCATACACACACAGAGAGAGAATATGTAAATATGAAAATATTGAGGGATGATATTTGTTTTTTTTTTATTTTTTAAATTTCTAAGATCCATCTCTTCTCCTAATGAGTCTTTATTCCTGAATTTTAGTTTCTTGGATATTATGAGATGTTATATCCAACTAAGTTATGCAAAGTTTGTGCATTGAAATGCACTTATTTGATCAGTTATGCAGAAAGAGTCCTCAATATAAATACAGCATAAGAAGCAAATATCTATTGATTAATTGGCATTTGTGCTTTCTATGCCTATTCTTTCAAGATTTAAAGCAAAGCCCACCTTCTCAGAAAGGTTAGATGATAAAAATAAAATTGTATTTTTATCTCTTCATGCCTTTTGGTGCCTCTGTTAAGGCACTAATATGACTCGTTGAATTCACTCTAACGTTTCTCGGTGTCACATCAGAGCGTCCTACAGCAGAATAACCAATCATAAAAGAGAGAATATGAATTTGGTTACTTCTGAAAACAGATACTTTTCTCTTGTTTAAGTAATGTTTCTTTTTAATATCTGATTTGTCTGAATTTGAGATTGCAAATATGTCTGGATGAGGATAGGAAGAAACAAAAAGGAAGAGAAAGGGAAAGACATGGGATAGGAGAAGCTGAAGCAATGATAAAGAAAAGTGGGATTCTCTATGGAAGGCATCCTATCTCATATTAGTTGTAACAAATATAGCAAATAGCTTAAATTTTTAAATATAGTTCCAACTACATAATTCTTTCTGAAGACTGTTATCATCCTTGCCCAACAGAAGTAAGAAGTAATACTATAAAAATAAAGTTTTATTTCAATAATATTATTATGTAGAAATAAAATTTTAAAAGAGTATGTTTTTTCACAATTTCATCTCTAACACATGTTCTCAAAATATATTCATACCTGAATATTGTCAGACCTGAAAAATCAGTATATAGAGTATAATAGACTACAACACTAGAGATCCACTTGCTTCTGTCTCCATAATGCTGAGATTGAAAGCATTTGCCATCACTCTCAATTCTCTACATGGTATTTTCTTCAGGTCGTTAATCTTTTAGAGATAGAATTCTGAAGCGAGTTAAGAAATTTCTGCTCAAATATAATTACATATAGTCTACTCTGTCCAAAATCATCATTTCATGGTTTTTCTGTATTACTGGATACTTGAATTTGTACACATATACACTCATGCACACATTCTCAGGAAACTACACTAACACAAGCAACAAAGATGATTCTGTGTCCTAGTTTACACTTAATGCCAACAAAGACCCATGTGTTGAAGGTTTGGGAACCAGTCCATAGCACTGCGGAAAAGTACCTTTATTAAGTGAAAACCATTATAAGGAAGTCAGTCATGATATAATGTCCTTGAAAAGATATTGATATCTGTAGCCCATTACTCTTTTATTTTTCTTTCCCAGCAACCGTGTGGTAAATTGAACTCTTTGACTATACTAAACACTTCCACAGTGCTGTACAGTGCCATTGTAGGGCCAAAAGGAAAAGTGAACTTGGACAGAATATGATTAAAAAACCATTTTTACTCATGAATTCATTATCTTAAGTAGTTTATCATAATAATAGACAGCAGGATATTATAGTCTGGTTTTATTCCAAGTGATGTGACAGTAAATGCCTGAGGTAAGCTTGAAAAGTACAAGAATATGCTGACTCTGTCGTTTCAGAAGTATACACTGGCTGCTCTTGTCCATTGTGTTAGTTACTTTTCTATTGCTGTGACATATCACCACAAACAAGGCAACTTATCAAATAGAACATTTAATTTGGCTTACAATTTCAGAGATTAGAGCCTTTGATGGTAGAGCAAAGGACCAGTTGGTATCTCATATCTTGTTTCACAACCAAGATGCAAAGAAAGCTAACTGGAAATAATGGAAGTCTTTTGAAACCTCAGAGCTTACCCCATCAAATGATCTCCTCCAACAAGGCTACACTTTATAATCCTTCCCAAACAGTTCTACAAATTGGGGCCTGAGTATTTAAGCTTTTGATTCTAAGGGCCCATTCTTATGCAAGCCTTATAGTTACTGGAGAAGAGATTGTTGTGTTCAAGAGTTACTCTGAGCCCAACAAGTTGTCTCTATTTTGTAGTTCTTGATCAAATAAAACATCTTTTCAATAAGTTGAAAATAATTTTAGATGAATTAATAACTTTTAATGCAGAAATGATGAACTTAGGTTCTCATTCTGTGATAAGATTTATCTAGACTAAAGATTTCTCTTTCAGAACACATAGGACTTTTGTTTGTGTTCATGAAAAGTGAAAAACACTAAGATTCTAATAGAAGAAAGTTTAGTAAATTTATTCAAAAAATTTAAGTGAAGTCTGAAAACTGTCTAGACAGCAAGAATTTTAATGGAAAAAAAACAAAATTAAAAGGTAGTAAATAAGAATTTAGTCTTCACTTGGAGATTCTGTGGAATACTTTATAGAAGTTGTTATTTGAAGATGTGAATTTCTGAATTTGTCTTCCCCATATTAACAAAACAACATTTTCATATTCCTAGACATATAGAAATATTGGAAGGGTTATTTCAAGTTATTAAGTGTCAGAAAAGTGTCCATGACCAACATGAGAAAACAGTCTCTTCATGCTTTTCAATGCTCAAAACATATTCAAATGTAAAAATCCAATAATTTAATTGCAATAACAAACTCAGTGATGTGTGTTTATCTTGCTTTTACACACAGGGATTTACTAGAAATCACCTTATGGAAAAGTAGTTCTATGTGCTAAAGTCCAACTCAATGGAGCACTACACATAAAAGTTATTAAAACCAAATGGTTCTTTTAAACTTTAAATTTAAAACCAGAGAGCTAGATAATCCAAAAAATAATGGAGGTGTCTTTCTGTAAATAGTCCAACTAGTGAGTTTTAAGAAAAATGTTAAGTGATAGGACATTTCCTTCAAACAAAAAGAAATCCTACATTTTGGTGTGGACTATAATATTTGTTCCTGTGCATTGGACTACATAAGTACAATAACATTTAAAATTTATTTTAAAGACATATATTTAAACTTAAAATGTCAATTCCAATAAGAAATACTTCTCAATAATATTTCTTAAGGATGAATTAGTTTTTCACAATATTGGATTAGAACATTATGAAGTATACCTCTCATAGTAAACATTGTCTCAAACACTTTTACGTATTAGGGATTACTTTTTTTTCAAAAAGTTATTTTAGCAGTAAATGATGAATACAGTATTAAATATATTTCAATACAATGTTCTTTCATATATAAAATCATTTATATATATAGATAGATAGATAACCTTATAAACATATACATTTCAAACTTTGAAAGAGCTTTGGATATTTCAAAACTATGGTACTTTATGCTACTATGTGCTTGTAATAATAACAGATATTTTTATAAATCTATTTCAAAAATAAAGCTTTGGTAACAGAACATAACACAGTCACACAGTGTATGTTAAAATAACTCCTCTGATAATCTGGTCTCAAAGAATTAATGCCATCTAAAATTGTAATAAAGCTTTGGGAAGCACAGTAAGATCTGAGTTTCAAATATTGTGACTTCTTGCAAATATTATACACAATGGAAGATATAGAAGCAAATATAAACCCTACTGTTCCATTTATTTAAAGATAAATAAAACATCTTATAAAATACAAAGTTATATCTCATGAAAAGAATCATCATTTGAAAATTCCATTATTGCCAAAGTAAATTCTAGATGGAGGGAAATATAGATGTAAAAGCTGTAGAACCCTCAAAATGAATATAAGTTTATATTCATAGCACAAAAGTTCAGGTGACTCTTTTCTTCTAGGTTTATGTATTAGAAGCAGGTCCTTAAGAAAGAAAAAAATAAAATCATAAAAGGAACAGCATGGAAGTACTATTTCCAAAATCATTGTTGTAACATAATAATGCTTAAAATATTTTGAGTTAACATGAGTTAGTACTCCAAACAGTAGATGGTTCAGACTTCTAGATGTAATTTAAAGGATAGCTAATACACGAAAATAAAAGTGAAGAGCATCAAAAATGAATACACGTAACATATAAAGCAAAATGTTGACTACAATACAAAGATTTAAACATAATTACTGCAAATCTATATTTTTTTCTAAAAATAAGTCACTGAAATATGCATATAGAATTGACTGAGTACAAGCCTTAAGGAGCACAGCAGCATTCCTATAGTAATAGTCTATCCGACAAGCATACTCTTAGCAGTATTAAAGCTGGCGCCAGGAAAAATGACCCATCAAGGAATTTAGTGGGCTTCACTGCTCAGAGGTTTCGCTGTAACCTTTCATGCTAAATCAACCCAGGTGTGTTGTCTTTTATGATACCCACATTGCTTGCAAGTTGTCAAGCTGAATATTCCTGTCTCGATGGTACCCTTTAACTTGCTGAAATTTGCTAATGATTCTGTCTTCTATGTGTTTCCTGCATCCTCGAACTATCTTCTTCTGATTGAGTTCGCTCTTTATAATATGACATATGTAGTTGTTAGGGTATTGTAAAGCCATTGGGCAAGAAAGATATCTGTCCTCCACTTACCTATTTTAATCAAGCACCTGGTCCCAGAGGTAGTGCCCCAATTATGTTGTAAGAATACTTACATGTTGTGGAAAATAGAGTTTAATACCAACAATTCATGGGAAAGCATGAAGAGAAAGAAATAGCATATGTGTTTGATTTTGTAAGGTAGAGGACAGTGGGGTTGTGTTAAAAAAGAGAAGGAAAGGAAAGATTATTTTTTGAGACAGGGTCTCACTAGGTAGCCTTGGCTGTTCTGGGCTCCATTTCCTTCCAAGTGCTAGGAAAAAAGGCATGCACCAATGTGCCACACTAAAGATTTCAGTCATAAGAGTACAAATGAAACACATGAGCCCAATCCCTGAAATGCACTAATCTGTTTTTATAAAGATTACACTATAGGAAATAAATAATTTAATACTATTTTTCCTTAGCAGAATCACACAATTTAGTTCTGCCTTCAATACTATTTACTAATCGATCTTGGGGTTTTGTTCCAATGAGCAGTACAAGGGGTGTCCCATATTCTGCACTGAACATTAAAGCCAATCAGAAAATGGTTGGTTGTTTACATAACACTTGTGTCATTTTTGAATCAGCAGACATGTCTTTTCAGTTCAGTTGTTAATTTTAACTTAGATGATTCACAGCTTTATATGACCATACAATACTTAACTTAATAGGATATATAGAACCTTCCAACATTATGAAAAGCTAGCCCATACAGATGAAGCTTTCAAGTCTGTATAATTTTTAATTCTCCATGTACTATAACTCAGGTTTAGGTTGTGTTCAACACCAAGATGTTGTCATCAACTGCTAGAGGGTAATAAAGAGCAACGGAAATACACTATAATGGTTAGGGCTGTTTTTTATACCTGACTGATAAACAACTCAAAATGTAACCCTTATCTTGCACTTGAATTTTTATGTGAAACCCTGTGGTGCTTGGAAAAAAAGCACTGATCTTCCCATTATAAGTTATTTCCATTTAATTTCTTTCACTACATGCATATACAGTTATATGTGTATATATTTTAGGAAGTTTACATCCATAGTTCAGTGCATCTCTCAACACTTCACCTGAGAAAAACATCTTTTGCCATAAATTGTGATTAATAAGTAGAGTTTTATAACTGGTCAGCATGCTGAAAATAAGAGACTGCAACGCACTTTGACTAGGTTATTTATAACTTACTTCTTCCTCCTAAGACTCACTGATCCCTGTGGAAGAGAGGGTAGAAAGACTGTAAAAGCAAGAATAAATGTATGGCATCGATAGCAGACCATTGTCTGCTGGACATGGCAAGCCATTTTACAAACGAACTCACAGAGGCTGTGACAGCGTGGACAAGATCAAGTGAGCCAAACTCCTAGCATGGGTGGGAGAGGGACTTATGAAGTCCCACCCTTAGTTGAGAAGGTATTAACAACTGATGGCTGCTTTGAGAGGAAACTAACATTTTTTCACAACTGTGGGCCCTGAAAGAGTAGAATAATTATACAATGTGTTGCATATATATTTATTTGGGCACATCTTAACTATGGCGCAAATATTCTAAAAAATGGATTTTTAAGACTCACTTGAAAATCAAGAGAGTAAACATTAAAACTACTTTATACTAATGAGAAAATAAAAATTTATGCTGGTCAAAAGTAGGAAAAATAGCATCTTGTAGAATTGTGTGATTATTGTTCAATATACGTTTGTAGATAAATAGCCATATTACTATGGTATTTCCTGAAATTTATCAATCATATTTATAACCAGATGCCATAGGTGAGAAATATAAAAGATGCCTATTGTAACTTTCTGCTTTTCCATGTCTCAAAGAAAAGAGAAACATATAATTAGTTAAACATGTTTTCTCCTTGAAAATAAGTATAGAATATAATATATTTGTCAGGAAGAATAAACGAGGCTTATATGTAGCAAATGCAAATTTGAAAAATAATGTATTTAGTGAAGTTAATAGAGTACAAAAGACACATATCGTTCAAGTAATTGTAAGGCATACATATACTAAGCAATTGTTTGTATTAAATATATTGTATGTATGAGAATGTTATACTAACTTACTTTTAGTTATACTTATAGAAAGTATAAAGAGGAAAACATGAAGAAATAGGGGTGGCAACAATACTAATGTTTTCAACCCTAAAAATAAAGATTTCGGTGTCATCTTCTGGGCAAGACCCAGCCCCTGAGACAAATTAACAAAAGATGCTGATGCATATACTGGGTATCACAAGAATGGGCCTGCAAATATTCAAATATGGATGGAGGAGGGATTCAGGAGTCACCACCCCTCACTGCTGAACCATTTGATACATTCAGGAAGAGGTGAAATTATTGACATGAGCTCTGTGCACCCGTTATCCCTCCAACACACTCACACACACCAGCCTCAAATGGACTTTTCCAATCCTATGTTGACAGACATGAAACCATTCATCTTTAAATGAGTCACAAAACAAAACTGAAAGTCATGAATGTGAGAAAGTACTGGTTGGGATGAGTGAGCTTATTGGGAGGAGAGCAGGAATAAAAGGGTATGTGGTATGTGGGAGAGAGGAATTAATGCACTATATGCATGAAATTATCAAGTAACAAATGAGTCAATAAAAATGAAAAAAATATTTAAAAATATGACAATTAAGAAACATTTTTATTTGTTTTGTCACCAGGCCCATCAAATATTAATGCAAGAGTGATATGCAGTTATTTCCTTCATTGTCAGCAGACCGGTTTTACTTGATCACAGCAGAACTGTAAGTTTCTGTTTTAAAATATTGAATTTCACCCTGAAACATAGGCGGATTTGCTTTCTGATATTTTTATTTTAAGCTTAAGACAAACTGGAAAAAAAATTAAATCATCTCAGCCAATCTATCTCTCTTGAATAGAACTGCCTATATTATTGAAAGTTTGCTTTCAACTTCTAAAAGCACAGTGACATCTTCAGTGTTGATTGTATATGAATGGATCTATAATACTGGCAACTGATGCTTCAAAACACAGACTTCATTCTCAGCCTTCCTAATCTACCAGGGATGTGCACGACTCACAATAAAACTTCTAAACCTTCTATATGCCAAATAAATATAACATGCTTGGTCATTTTTCTTTTTTAAATTTTCGGGTATTTTATCTTATTTTCATGTTATGTGTATGAGTCTTGGCTGGAACATATGTCATGCATCATGTGTGATCAGAAGTGGGCATAAGATCCCTTGGGACTAGGGTTACAGATGATTACAATCTACCACGTACATGCTAGAAATTGAACCTGGGTTCTCTCTATAAGATCAACCAGTGCTCTTAACCTCTGAACTTCCTCTCCAATGCCCTCAATTACTCTCTTTCCCTGTTCAAACATATTTTAAAACTGATATGATAGGAGGACTTTATTTGGAATAACATGAAGTGAGCATTAGTTTTATAAGTTATAACCATTCCTAAAATGTATGCTATACTAGACAAAATAATACTGACCCAAGGTCAATATATGTGTATAAAAATCATATATTTATTCCATTTTTTTGAAAAAGAATTATGCAATGAGTTTCCAAGCAAAATATAGAACAATAACTATTATTTTTCTCCACTTATTTATTTATTTATTTATTTATTTGTTTGTTTATTTAATCACTTTATATCCCGATCACAACCTCCTCCCTCTTCTTTTCCTAGTCTCACTGCCACATCCCCTCCTCCCTACGGCAACTATTCTTATCCTATATGATTGCAGGAATGTGTCTGATAGGGAGATGTTTACAATGCGTATCTGCTGCTGGTACTTTTTGCAAACTGGTCTAGGAACTAGTTTTTTTTGTTTGTTTGTTTGTTTTCTTTTCTTGCTAGCATTTGAAATAGCTAGGTAAATCCTTTATCTCATACAATGCTTCCTCTCAACAGTGGTATTTTGCATCAGTAGTGATAACAATGGTAGAAAATGACCAAGGTATCCCATAGAGCAAGCCCTATGCTAACTAAGGAGGCTCTATATGTACTGCTTCAGAGAAACATCTTTCTGTAAAGCTTGGGGCTGAGCCCAGTGCCTCATATATGCTAGCTTAATGCTCTCTGCATGATGTCTACTCCTCTTACTTATTCTTAGTAACAACTGTCTATGTTACACATTCTATACCTCTCAACTTGGCCATGTTTAACCAATAGTACATATTAGTTTTGTTATAGTGGATATTTAATGAAGAGCCTACGCTTGGAACCATTGCCTGTTATTACATCCATGAACACAAAATTTGTGTGTAAATCTAAATGATTGGAACAAAAAGTAATATGCAACAGAAGAGTGTCCGTGAATACAGTGTTTTTTGAATACTTGCAAATATCCATGGCATCACTTAGAGCAAGCCCTATCAACCAGTTTCAGAGTAACCAAGATTTTCCAGGTTGACAAACGTGGACAAAGGCTGTGCTGTGCTTTCTTGTGTCAGTTTGGCCATAGTCTAGGGAATACCAACATATGCCTGTAATATACTTTTCAGTTTCTTTACTGCAATTTATATCAAGAAATTATTTGTTTTCATTTTAAAGAGTGTAATTTATTATTTGAAAATTTCACACATGTAAAACTGAATCTTGGTAATTTCTACCTGGACTCTACTCCTCCAATTCCCTTAGGACCTCAAGAACATTTTCCCTTCCAACTTTGTGTCCTCCTCCTCCTCCTGCTCCTCCTCCTCATTATCATCATCATCATTATTTTAGCCATCTGAAAATCAAATTGTATACACTGCAAAAATTAAAAATAAGATATTTAAGATAAGGGAAGTTGAATATGTTTTGGCTAGAAAGTTGAGGGTAAAGTGACTTTTTTTTCTTTTTCTTTTGTTTCCTTGGAAGTATAGTTTCAGATGGAAGAATGTATGCTTGTTGGAAACAACACTGTGATTAACTAGTTTGCAGAGACTGATACTCCAACTAAAGACCATGCATGGAGATAGCTTAGAACCTCTGCACAGATGTGCCCATAGGCAGCTCAGTTTCCATGTGGGTACCCTAATAAGGAGAACAGGGGTTGTCTCTCAAATGACCTCAGTGTCTGGCTCCCTGGGAGTTCAGCCTTGCCAGATCTAAGAGAAAGACAGTGCAGCCAGTCCTGATGAGACCTGATAGGCTAGGGCCAGAGAGAAGGGAAGGAAGACCTCCCTTATCAGTGGACTAATAGAGGGTTTTGTTTTTTTGTTTTGTTTTGTTTTGTTTTTGTTTTTGTTTTTTTTTTGTTCTGTTGCTCGACTTGTGGAGTTCCTGTCCTCTCCTGTCTTACTATTTCCCACTTAATTCATAAGTTCCCTGCACTTTGCCCAAAGGTGGTCATAAGTCTCAGCATCTGCTTCAATGTCCTTTGTCATCAGGGAAATGCAAATAAAAATGACACTGAGATTTCACCTCACACCCATCAGAATGGCTAAGATCAAAAACTCAAGTGTCAACACATGATGGAGAGGATGTGGAGAAAGAGGAACCCTCCTCCACTGCTGGTGGAAATATAAACTTGTACAACCACTCTGGAACTCAATCTGGTGCTTCCTCAGACAATTAGGAATAGAGCTTCCTCAAGATCCAGCTATACCACTCCTAGGCATATATCCAAAATATGCTCAAGTACACAATAAGAACTATTGTTTAACCATGTTTATAGCAGCTTTATTCTTAACTACCAAAACCTGGAAACAACCCAGATGTTCTTCAGTTGAGGAATGGATACTGAAATAATGGTACATTTGCACAATGGAATTCTACTCAGCAATTAAAAACAAGGAAATCATGAAATTTGCAGACAAATGGTGGGATCTAGAAAAGATCATCCTGAGTGATGTATTCCAGAAGCAGAAAGACACACAGGGTATATAGTCACTTATAAGTGGATGTTAGACATATAATATAGGATAAAAATACTAAAATCTGTACACCTAAAGATGCTAAGCAAGAAGGAGGATGCTGGGTAAGATGACCAATCCTCACTTAGAAAGACAAATGGGATGGACATTGGAATAAGGAGGAAACAGGGAACAGGTTAGGAGCCTACCATAGAGGGACTCTGAAAAACTCCACCCAAAAGTGTATCAAAGCAGATGCTGAGACTCATAACCAAACTTTGAGCAGAGTGCAGGGAATCCTATGAAAGAAAGGGGATATAGTAAGACCTGGAAAGGACAGGAGCTCCACAAGGATATCAACAGAACCAAAAATTCTGGGCACAAATGTCTTTTCTGAGACTGATACTCAAACCAATGCCCATTCATGGATATAACCTAGAACCCCTGCTCAGATGTAGCCCATGGTAGCTCAGTATCCAAGTGGGTATCCTAGAAGAGAAACAGAGACTGTCTCTGACATGAACCCAGCGGCTGGCTCTTTTACTGCCTCCCCCTAATTGGGGAGCAGCCTTGCCAGGACACAGAGGAGGACAATGCAGCCAGTTCTGATGAGACCTGATAAGCTAGGATCAGAGGGAAGGGGAGGAAGATCTCCCTTATCCGTGGACTTGGAGAGGGGCATGAAATATCAAAAAAATATAATGAAAGAAAAGTATTTTACATGAACTTTATTCATTAGAACTTGGACAATACTCAGTGCAAAAATTAGCTGAAAAGCAATCCCATGATGTATGTGTTTATTTGCCTGTGGTTAGGCTCATGTGTAATTCTCCTTAGTTCATCATTGCATTAGTAATATTGTTGTGAGTACATCGGAGGCTTTCAAGACAGTTTGATTGTGAAATGTCACACAAAATCACATGTGTTTGGACATTTAATCCCCAGCTGATTGCATTTGGGAGAGGTTGTAGAGCCATTAAAGGCAGAGTTAGGGGCTAGCTGGGGGTAAGGCCTCATGCTCTCATTCACATTTCTATCTCAGTTTCATTGTGGGAAATAGAAACATGAACAAGTCATATCATGCTCTCACCTGCCAGAACAAGAGCTCTTCTTGCCATCATAAAAGCTTTCACGATTTCCCCAGCATGGCACTGTGAATTAAAATAAAACTTGCTTTTGCTGAGGAGCCTCTGACAGGCATTCCCTAGCAGTGATCACATAACTAATACAAGTTTTTTCCTTGTTTTGAATTTCCAGTTTTGTGTTTCACAAACTAAAGGTATTCTGCTTGTTCGAAATGTAGCCTTTTTTTTTTTTTTTTTAATAATTCTAAATTTCCCTCTTGAAGCTTGGATAATGAGATGTCCTGTGGAGCCAGGCAGAAAAAAACTGCCAATTTTGTAGTCATCAGCATGTCTACCATGTGAAAAGAAGATTGGAGTTTACCATTTGGAGCTAAATGCTTTTTGTATGGGGGAAAAGCAGTTTATGAGGTCATTTAATCAAGCAAATTTAAAGTACATGCTCTCCATTGTCCTTGTAAAGTTTTGAGTGGTCTGTAAATAAACCAAGCATATAATTTGTAGATATGCTTCATATTCCCCTTCAGAATTAAATTAGATGAAAATACTTCACGAAAGGGAGGTGCTACAGCTTATATGAAATGATTCATTCCTATTAATCCTCAGTTGCCTGACAATTACTGCTTGTCACAAAATGTCTTATTTACTGACAGAAAATAGTCACATGGATTCCTATAGGGTTCAGGCTAACCCTGTCTTCCCCTTACACACAACAAGAGTGAGCTTGAGAAGCATGGGGTATGGGTGTGACAGCACACATGGAATACAGTAGACTGTATCACTCGGATTCTTGAATTTCATCAACTGGATGAAAGGATTATCCACTGTGAATCAAATAAACAGACAACTCCTTATTAGTAGAATAACACAATTATCCTAAAAAAAAAAAATGTGGGCTTTCTGTGAAGCATATTTTAGAAGAAGAGGTGGGCATGAGAATAATAGGCTCTTTGGAGAGAGTAAAATCTTTGTCTTCCGTGGAGACATAGACTCAACATTTCTAAAATCCTAGACACTGAGATGATTGAGAATAGAGAGGTATGGAATGAATATGCATCATAGTCACTGGAGAGAAACATTCACAGGCTCAGAAGTTTATTTACACTTGTGTAAGAATTTTATGCAAGATAAAATTCCATCTTTGAGGAAAGCTTGTTATAAAATAAGGTGTCAAGGGGAGGTGAAACAACCAGCTATCAAATGGGAAACAGACAATTCTAGAGAGACATAAACTATTCTATCCTTCTGGAAATCTCATTAATCTCAGAAAGTAAACAAAACAAACTCAAAAGCTTCACAAAGTTCACCAAACTGACCAGATTCACTAGCCTAATCCATCCCTAAGAAGAGTTGTAAGGCATGCTGAGAGACATCTTAGAGAAGATGAGTATCCAACAGAAAGCTAACTGAGAGAAGCAGAGGTAACAATAAGAAATAGTGACCAACTAAATTGTTTGGGACCAGCAAAAATCTGCTCCTTGGAAGAAGAGACTAATTGCAGTGCTTTAAAAATTCACACTACAGAGGGCTAATAGCTAGAATATATAGATTCCAGAAGTTAAAAAGCAACAAATCAAGCAATCTAATTAAAAAATAGGGCAGAACTAAATAGAGGAATATCGAATGTCAAACACTTGAAGAAATGCTCAATGTCCTTAGTCATCAGGAAAATGCAAATCAAAACTACCCTAAGATTTTACCTTATACCCATCAAAATGGCTAAGATCAAAAACTGATTCAGATGATGAATGCTGGAGAGGTTGTGGAGAAAGGGGAACACTCCTCCAACGCTGGTAGATTGTAAACTTGTACAACCACTTTGGAAATCAATCTGGCACTTTCTCAGACAATTAGGAAGAGTATTACCTCAAGATCCAACTATACCACTCCTAGGCATATATCCAAAATATGCTCAAGTACACAAGGACATTTGTTCAACCATGTTTGTAGCAGCTTTATTCAAATAACCAGAACCTGAAAACAACCCAGATGTCCCTGAGTGGAGAAAAGGAGACAGAAATTGTGGCACATTTACACAATGGAATACTACTCAGCAATTAAAAACAAGGAAATCATGAAATTTGCAGGCAAATGGTGGGAACAAGGAAAGATCATCCTGAGTGAGGTATCCTAGAAGCAGAAAGACACACATGGTACATACTCACTTATAAGTGGATATTAGACATATAACATAGAATAAACATACTAAAATCTGTACACAAAAAGAAGCTAAGAAAGAAGGAGAATTCTGGGTAAGATGATCAATCCTCACTCAGAAAGGTAAATGGGATGGACAATGGAAGAGGGAGAAAACAGGGAAGAGGACAGGAGCCTACCACAGAGGGCCTTTGAAAGACTCTACCCAGCAATGTATCAAAGCAGATGCTGAGACTCATAGACAAACTTTGGACAGAGTGCAGGGAGTCATGAAAGAAGGGTGAAATAAAAAGACCTGGAGAGGACAGGAGCTCCACAAGGAGAGCAACTGAGCTAAATCTTCTGAGCACAGAGGTTTTTTTTCTGAGACTGATACTCCTACCAAGGACCATGCATGGAGATAACCTAGAACCCCTGCTTAGATGTAGCTCATGGCAACTCAGTGTCCAAGTGGGTACCCTAGTAATGGGAACAGGGACTGTCTCAGACATGAACTCAGTGGCTGGCTCTTTGTTCACCTCCCCATGAGGGGGGAGCAACCTTACCAGGCCACAGAGAAAGACAATGTAGCCAATCTTCTTCTTTGTCTATTCCTATTATTCTTATATTTTGCCTTTTCATGATGTCCTTGATTTCTTGGATGTTTTGTGTTTGGGATTTTCCGATTTTACTTTTTCTTTGAGAGAAGTATCAATCTCTGTGAGTGTATCTTCAGCACCGGAGATTTTTCTCTTCCATCTCTTGTATTCTATTAGTGATGTTTACATTTGTGGTTTCTTCTCTTTTCTCTAATTTCTCCAGTTCCAGGGTTTTCTCAATTTGTGTTTTCTTTATTGATTCTAACTCTGTTTTCATGCCTTGCATCATGTTTGTATGTGGACTCCTGTGTCTCCAAGATGGTCTCTATTTTTTGTTTGTTTATTTGTTTCCTCTCTTAATTCCACTACTTCTGCCTCCATTTGTTTGGCTATATTTGCCTGTGTTTCTTTAAGAGCTTCGCTCACTTCATTTTTCTTTGTTTCCATTTGGGAGGCCAAATCTTTGAGAGATTTATTTGTTTCCTCTTTAACTGTTTGAATCTGTATGGCTATTTTTCTGAGATATTTGTTGGTTTCCTCTTTATGTGTCTCAAATAAGTGGATAATCATAGCTTTAAAATCATTTTCTTGTGTTTCTGATGAGTTGGAGTATCCATTAATTTTGGGGGTTACCGGTAAAGCCATGATATCTTGATTTACGTTGGTTGTGTTCTTTTGCGGACCTCTGGCCATTTGGTTATCTGTAGTGTTCACTATTAGTTCCTGGATTCTGCAGATCAGACTGCTCTTTCTCTGGTGTCTGGAGAATTCTTCAGGAAAATGAGGGAGGTCCAGTGGTTTCAGGGTGTGCGTTGGTGGTTCAGCTATACCTGTAGGAGGAAAGTTCGCAGATGCAGAAGGACAAATGCTGGGTAGCATGTGATTGAGCATATGCTTGTAGGTGTGTCCAAAGGGACAGGGTGTTGGAGAATGAAGAGGCCTTCAGTGTGTGAAAGGGGTGCCTTGCAGGCACTGAAGGTGTTGCAGGCGCTTAAGGGATTGTAAGTGCTGTTGAAGATTGCAGGCACATATTGTTTTCGCTGATCTGCTAGGCTTTGGTGGCTATTCAGCTGGTTATCTGCCACTGAGGGGTTGGATGGCCCATACAATCACTGGCTGGGCAGCCCTGTGTAGTCAGTACTGCCACTTGCAGACTTGGGATCTGGAAAGGATTGTACTGGGGATCTGAGTCTCTGTGGCTGGCACTCTTTGGGCGTGTGCCCTGGTGGGGTGGGGTTTCTGGCGGTGTGTGCTCTCCTGCAGCCTGGTGGTGGTGGGAGGGGTGTGCTCCGAGGGTCCGGAGCTCAGCAAGAGGGCACTAGGCGGGACTTGGGCTCCTCAGAAGTGTGCTCTGAGGGGTGGCATTCAGCGTGCAGTTACAGCTCTCCGCCATGGCTGGGGGACCTGAGGACCTGCCCCTGCTGCTTGACCCAGGCACTGAGCTTTTTGGATTCGGGATCCAGGAAGGATTGTAATGCAGAACTGAGTCTCTGTGGTTGGGCCTGCGCTCTGGCACTGGCAGTGGGTGTTTTCCAGTGTGGTTGGGTTTCTGGAGATGTGCACACTACCGCAAGGCGGGATTTCCGGTGGTGGGTGTGTTATGGCGGGGCAGGATTTCCGGAGGGAAGTGAGCTCTGCTGTGTTTCTTGTGGCAGGATCGCGTCCTGCAGAGTGGGGGGGGGGACGCTCCACAGGTCCGGAGCTCAGCAAAAGGGCCCTAGGTGTGGCCCAGGGTATGGGCTCCTTGGACTTGTGTCCAAGGGTTATTGTTCAGCGGTCGGTTACAGCTATCCACTGCGCTAAGGGGCCTGGAGCACTGTCTGTGCTGTCTTAGTCCCCAGGCTGTGAGCTTTGCGCTCAGCTGCCTGGTGCTGTGTGCAGGTTTCCCTGTGCAGGAACCTCAGGCAAGGGAAGCACCTTACTTCCTTCCTAGAGAAGTTCGTGCCCAATCTAAATCTATAAGCACTCCACGCTTCTGTGGTGTCCCCTCTCTTTAGAAAGCCCAAGAGTCCAACTTCTAGTTTCGATTGTCTCTCCACTCACCAAGTTTGGAGATTCATGTCCTCTGCCTCTCCAAAACAGTGTGCTCTGCTCGCTGTCATCTTGGAACCTCCTGATATCTGTTATTTTTAAATCAAAAACAAAATTGGTATAAAAATCTTTTAATTTTCAATGTTTGTAGAAACAGATATTTTTGGATTCTAGTATTATGAAATATTTGAGGAAATGGAAGAACAGTCATTGGGATAATTTAAGATTGTCAAGAAAGTTAAAAAAAATTAATTTTGTTGGCACAATACTTTTCCACTATTGTTTCCTTATAAATAAATGATTATTTGAAAATTTTCAGGCAAAAGACTAAACATTGCAGTTTTGTAGCTTTCTATGACAACTCTCAGAAGACCAAGTTTCCAGGGTAATCATCTGGGGGATAAAATCTGGAAATAAAGACACCCACTGAAAAGGCAGATCATTGCCCCAGTGTTGACAAGATTCATAATAAGAATGCATGGACAGTCACTGAAGATTTCTCTGAAGCAACGTATGACATATGAGACTGAAAAGTCCCTGGAGACTGCAGACACAAAAGCTATCAGGACAAAACTGAAAGGTTTTCCCTCAATGAACCCCTTGAGAATATTATACGTAAGAAGGATAAAAGTTCAAGACAACGTCTTTTATAGTTCAGACCTGAGGGACCTCAGAAGAGTCACAAATCTGGTCTGACCCCTATGTCTCTCCCTTTGTGGAATAATAGTGTTATCTGAGGATGCAATGACCACAGCATGATCAGATTTAGAGCGCTAGTGAAATAAGTGCACACATACAACCAATTCCTCTGCCCTAGAGGAGAAGGAAAGTGTGCAAACCTCAGACCCAGAGATATCTGTGAAAGCCACATACATGTCATAGAAGAAAAAGTACCTCCTTGAAAGTTAATGAGAATTTTGGAAAACTCTGCCACACCAGCAACTTAGCAAACTAACATAAGCAATACACTGTTAAAAGAACCTTAGAAAATGTCTGTCTCTGAGTCACAGGACATTCCTGTACCTAAGCTGGAGAAGACACTAGAAAGATTGCTTTCAGTAACCTACTACGAGGAGCATCTCATTGATTACAAAGTATGTTTTTAGTGAAGAAAAACATTACAAAGAAAATAATGCAAATCAAACTCAAAATCAAATTAAATCCTGAGAATGTTAATAAACAATCTATCAATCAAACAAAATATCTCCAAATGCTAGGAAGAGTGTGCCTTTCTATATATAGATTGTCTCAGTTTAATATCCTAACCCAAATATCTCTGAAGAAACATTAAATCATAAAACAAATAAATAGACAGGTATAACCAAACACAATCACAAAATCAAATGTAATTAGAACATCATCCCAGTTATTTAAAGTAACCACAGATATTTCCAAGACTAATAGATAATGGAAAATCAAATAGATAAGCTCAGCTAGGTAGTTTTATCAGAAAGTATGAAAACAAAGACAAATAGAAATACATAAAAGAGCTAGTGACACAGATGATTAGGTTTACTCATGCTTTGGCGAGCCCAACACAACAAGAGAAGAAACAGACATACTTCAATACTGAACTGTTAAAACAGAAAGTGGGGTAATATAACAGGTTTGGCAGAAATAAAGATATTCTACTGATACCTGTTTATTCTCAACCTGACTATCCAGCTATTGAAACAATGCACAACAAAGAAGTGAGTTTTTTTTTTCAAGTATTCTATGCAGAGAGAAGGAAAAAGACAGCAGATACAGGGCACTTTGTCTCATGAAAAATGTATTACCCACAGCAAATAACACATGAGATTGAAACCCAAATAACAGTGGTGGGTGGGCACACACCTTTGGGTGGACTGCTTAGATAGTCACATCCTAGGCCTTCACTCACTTAAGTAATCCAAGACATATTTAGGGAGTTCACTGGATCTCTTGTTCCAATTTCCCATGTGGCTACATTGAACAAAATCTCCCTGTTCTGCTTTCTACTTTTCTTTTAGTTTTTTTAAATTGACTTACTGAGGATAGGTGGTATAATCTGACTTGGAGCACAAGTTGTGACATTCAAGTTTAATAACAAGCCCTGGACATATGACATATATTACATAAAATTCAGTGAAATGAGATAAATGGTAAGATAACAAATATTGTGCACCTTAGAGATTTGAGGCAAGACCACAAGTCAACTCTATGCTTAATTGGAATTTCAGAAGATGTATTTGCTAGTAGAAAAAAATGTTTTAAATTAAAGAAAATATTAAAGAAAAAATAAAAGAAAATTTCAGAAACAATGAAAAACAACAAAAAATGGACCTATGAAATTTGGGAACCATCAATAAGCCTCAATTATCCAACTCATGGGGCATGCACCCATGCAAACATCCACATATGTGTGTGTAAATTTACACACACATGATATGTAAATTTACATGTATATGTAAATATATACAATATACAAACTCTAGATACATTGTGTTCAAGTTAAGCATATACAATAATCCAATAAAAATATGCATTGTATATAATATATTATATATTAAGAAATATATGTTTCAAATTACTGAAAATAACAGCCAAACAAAATATTCTAAATGTAAGTACAGAATCATGGCTTATTATATGCAGATGAAAAAGTATGGAAACTACCATATACTTTTCATCAGACACTAAGCAAGACAGAAGACAAGGAAATGTCTCATTTAAGTAACCTCCAAAATATATCAAACCAGATTTTCATCTAAGGTAAGTATCTCTAAAAATAAAGGGGAAATACAGCCCTCTTCTAAAAATAAAAAAAAATAAATTTTTGCACATTCCAAATAATATAATATATAGTATAAATTTCAAGTTTGTTTTCTCAGTCTGAAGTATGATATCCAGTGAAACTATACAAGACAGCCATTCTATTTGCTTGTTTTATATGTAGACTATATAAATAAAAGTAAGAATATGGTTGTAGCCTATAAAACATATGGAAATATAGAACAATATATAGCAAAGAGAGAGAGAGAAAGACGGTGGCTTTATTGCAATAAAACCTTTTCACAGTGACTGCTACAGTCCATGAAAGTTAGAAATTAAAAATATGTGAGCCATAAAGAGTAAGCCTTAGCAACGGGGAAGATGACATACAAATGTCTATAGATAAATGAGTAAAAAATTTCCTGGAAAGTCTATACAACAAACACAAGATTATCACCACTACTTCAAAGGAAGTAGCTATTCACTTAAAGACCTATTTTATAATTGAAAAGTGTTAGATTTAAAGACAAATGATGATTTATTGTACAATAGATTCTGGAGAAAACAAAGGTGTATCAAGCAACTAGTAAATGATTCTCCATGTTAGGAGAGTTAGAAAAAGATTAAGGACTAGACAAGGTATCTCAACTTCATCCCTGAGGGTAAAATAGATTCCTTCCATTTACTATAAATGGTGCTATCTCTTACCACTTTCTGTAAGTCAAAAATGTTCTTCTTGGCACCTAGAATTCATGAAGTTGTTCCAAAATGTTTTCAGTTTGGTTTACCTGGAACCATCAAAAGAAACATGGAAGGCAGTACTTTTTAATGATAAAGCTGGAAAGTTGAAATTACTCTTGGTGTATGAGGTTTAGAATACATGCTATGCTATCAAGCATGAAAACTACATTACTCTCACTGTTCATCTCCACCAGAGCTCTTAGATGACCACATATATGCATGTTAATAGACAATAACTTTAAAAGGAATTTTTATTCATGGTAGGTTTCAGTACCAGATATAAGTATACCAGTATTCCTTAAGCTATGTCCTACACAAATGTACTGTCAGGCTTTACTATCCAACTTATGAGGTTCAAAAGAATGTATATGCTTAAGCCTTAAGAACCCTAGAACTTTTTGCAGAGTAAAGGGATATTGACTTTAATACTACATTGACTCCTAACTAGAAAGATAGTGTGTTTTTTAAAACTTTTAAGCCTAGCCTTGATTCATCTACAGTTATGAATTTATTAATTAGCATCTTCTTCCAGAAAAAGGTGGTTTCCCTACATGGAAAATGGATTGTTTCCTGTAACTTTAAGAAAAATTTCTTGAAGGAATCAAAAAGTGATACTCCTGAGGACACACAGGTAAGCCACTACTTGTAGAAATTTGTCACAAGAGACCTAAAGTTTAGTTTATCTCAGCTTTTGACACATCTTTTTCACAAAGCCTAATTATTTCTAGTTACTAATTTCCATGAGAGATGATTTTAATAGATCCTGCTAATGTCTTATTAAGTGACTAATGACAATATTTTTAGGAATTAGACTTACACAGGCTTGAGGATGGACAGAAAGATGAAAAATATGTCCGATCTTTGGAGCCACCAAAACATACACAACAGTGGTCAAGATGACTCCCTGTTGTTGTTTAATGTGAAATGTCCCCACATAGGTGCACATGTTTGACTACTTAGTCCTTACCTGGGAGAACAGATTTTTGGGAGGGTTCTCAAAGTTTTAGGAGGGAGGAAACTCCCTGAAGAAGTGGGTCACTTGTGTGTGCTTTGACGTTTCATATCCCATTGTGTTCCACTTCCTGAACACACTCTTTATTCCTCCCCCTCTCTCTTTCTGTTTGTGGATCCAATGTGAGGTGTCAGTCTCCTGATTCTACTACCATGTCTTCCTTGTATTTTTTTGTGTCTTCCCTGCTCTGATTGACTGTCTCCCACATTAACTGCTATCTGAAGTAAACCCTTTCTTCCTTAGGTAGCAAAAGAAAAGGTAACTGAGGCATTTTTCATACATAGGTACAGTTGCTGGTGAGAGTAACATTAGAGATCCATTTTATAGCTTTCCACAGAAAAAAATAAAAATGATGGTGATGATAATGATTGAAATATTACACCATTTATTAATATGGGATAGAAAACCATGAAGTCAATACAGTCTATTAGAAAATGGTGTCAATATAATCATTGGAGTCAGGATTGAGAAAAATTTAGTTTGTAAAACATGTAACATCTGTAATGTGTGATTTTTTTTCAATTGCAGTTATTGAATAATGCCCATAGTCTGCAATGTGACATTTAGACAAAAACTAGACCTGAAAGCTGTTTATCTAGAGAACTGGTGTAAAATCTTGGTTTGAGTAATATTCTGAAGTTAGTAAAATCAAAGATTACTTGGGAAGTCAACCTTAACAACAAAGCTAAGATACTTGAGCTTTTTAAATTTTGTTTTACACAGCAGAAAAAAAGATATACCTAAAATAAGTCTTTGATAGATATCAAAATCTGTAGTAAACTGTTCATCATTTCTACAAAGGGTAGAATATTTAAATGATTCATATTTTATATAAAATGTGACATTAGGGTAGACATATTTATAGGCATATATACTTGTACACATATGCTCACATGGTTATGTGTACATATGTACGTAAATACATACAAAATACGAAAATATGTTGAAAAATTTTTTCCTCTTATTGTTTTGTTTTATTTATATATGTACTTATTTTCTTACTGTGTGGAGCAATTCATTGAACCTAGGGGCTTGTACCAAATGTTTACATTTACAGTGCTTGTTCAGAGACGTTATTGCAATCTTTTTCTTGTACTTATATCTTATTTTCAAAGTTTATAAACTTTATTATAAGAAACTATTTCAAATAAACAAAAACATCATATACCAAGTCCTTGCAGGAAAATCTTAAGGACAGATTTTCATTCATTGACGTAGGTATAAAAATAAATAGAAATGTGTAAAAACCAAAAAAAAAAAAGTATAAAACTTGCAAATTGGTAGCAAACATTAGTCTTGGGTTGTCCATACTCAAGAGGACATCACTGAATTCTAAAAATTGTCATTTTTATAATAGTTTTAATATTTGACTTGGAGTTGTTTGTACTTTTCAAGAAGCCCTTACCCTTTTGTTAATCTAGTTATCAGATCATTTAATCTAGTTTATATTTTATTTAAATAAGTCATTTTTTAATTAAATAAGTCAATATTGCTTCTTGAGAAGAGTAAAGAAGGGAAAATGGAAACATACTAATAATACCTAGATTTTTTTCATTTCAGAAAACCACACCAAAAATGCAAAGTGTAAGCCTCTGCAATTAAAAGAAAGGGCATCTTCAGTCAATGTCTGCTCTTCTTTTGAGTACTCACTACCAGATAATTCCTCCATAGTTCCCTAAAAAGTTGTAGGTTATATGAAACAAATCTAGTACACCCAAGGATGCACAGAGAAACTTTGTCTTGAAACACACAACCCAACAAAAACATGCACATTGAGGTGTTCATCAACTAAGTTCATAATCACGTGTTTGGTTTCCCATTTCTTTCTATCCCCCTTTTCTTAAAAATGGTCATCATCATGACCCTTTTAGTATTGCTTTCCTTTGCTTCATCCGTGATCATTTATTTCTCAAAAATATAATAACTGCAACTGGTATAACTTGATGATTCATAAATTCACAGAAAATAATATCTGATCGTTATTACTTACATAATAATGATTAAGTAGAAATGATTATTACACCAAAAATACTTAACCGTGGGTTATTCTTCATTATATGTATATAGGTCAGCACAATTATTAAAAGGAACTTTTTTTTTAACTTGGTGGATTTGGAATGCTGTTCTGTGCTCAATTGTTTGTCAGGCTTTTTTAAGAGATGGAAAATAAAATAGGACCCAAGCAACAGGAAAGCTGAAAGGGGGAAAAAAAACAGCACTGAAAATAATAATAGATAAGTGTTTTGTGAAAATAGGTTATAGGTTTATTATTAATGTCAAAGCTGCAGTTCAAAGTGGGCACAATTTACGGTAATAATTTACCATAATTACACATATATAGAAAACTTTCCCATCTCCAATAGTCTCAGACTAGAAAATATTGAAGTAACAATTTAAATGAAAGCACACTTCAAAATGAGGCCACAAAGCCCCTGTGAATTACTTGTACTAAATGAGATCCAAACAAATGGCTGTGACTCCACACAGAGCAGGGATTTCACCTCAAATCCTGTCTAGAACTACAAGAATTCAATGGTAGAAACTAAATTGTTGTCAGAGGTAGCTAGAGCCACCATGCTTAGCACAGCTTCCTTTAGTGATCCCAGAATTCTACCAGATTAGAAACAAAATAGACCCTTAAGTGCTAAAGGGTAGATTTGAGTTTAAATATGGATCGTGAAAGTAAATTAGGTAGGTTAATGCTCTTCAGATTTCACAAATATATATGTCTCAAACTGTACTGAAGTGGTTTTTTAAATTTTTAATTAATTTACTTTACATCCTCAGCACAGGTTCACCTCCCCTTTCTCCCCTCAGTCTCTCCCTTTCACCTTCCATCCCCTCCCCCTACCTATTCCTACTCCTCTTTTCCTCAGAAAAGGAAAGGCCTCCCATGGATATTAACCCACCTAAGCATATCAAGTTGCATTAGGACTAACTATACTTCTCCAATTAAGGCTAGACAAGCCAGCCCGGGTAGGAAAAGTATCCAAAGGCAGGCAACAGAGTCAGAGATGCCACCTTTTCCTGCTGTTAGGAGCCCTCCATGAAGACCAAGCTGCTCAACTGTTAGAGGTGGACTGATTCAGTCTCTGATTGCCCCAACTAATTAGGTTAGTTGATTCTGTTGATTTTCTTGTGGAGTCTGTGACCTCTCCGGCTCCTTAAATGCTTTCTTCCATTTTAAACAGAATTTTTATAAGTTGCTGAGTAAAGCCTCTCAGATGACAGTCATGCTGTCTGCAAGTGTGGCAGAATTTCATTAATACTGTCAGCGGTGAGCTCTTAATCATGACATGGTTCTCAAGCTGGGCCAGTCATTAGTTGGCTATTTTCTCTATTTCTACTCTGTCTTTACCTCTGCACATCTTGTAGGCAGGACAAATTGTAGTTCAAAGGTTTTTATGGCTTACATGGCATCCCAATTCCTCTATTAAAAGTCTTTTATGGTTACAAGAGATAGGTTCAGTATTCCCTATTGCTAAGATTCTTAGCTAGGCTCATACTCATAGATTCTTAAGAGTATCCATTTTTCCTGGGTTCTAGCTCCTTCCAAAAATGCATCCCCACTGATTCCAGTTCTCTCTTCAGTACTCTTTCTCTACATATTACCCCAACTTAATCCCTCCTGTTCTTCCCAACTGCTCCTCCACCTAGTCCTTTTCCCCAGTCCACCCCCCAATGTCTATTCTATTTCTCTTTCTCAGGAAAGTCAAGCACCCCCATTGGGCCCTGATTGTTACTTAACATCTTTGGATCTATGGATTTAGCACAGTTATTAGCTGTACTTTCTAGCTAATATTCACTTATAAGTGAGTACATACCATGTTTTGCTTTCTGGGTCCTACATTATAAAATTTAATAGTTAGACAGTGATTTTAACTATGTCTTTGGAAAGGTTTTGATTTTAGCAGTTAGAACCTCTCAAAAATATAAATTTTGATTGGAGGCCTAATTTTAAAAGATGGGGGACAATGATAGAAGTGATATATGTCTAATTTGTATCCACATATACATTGTTCAATACTATTTCTACTTAATTAAAAATTTTCTCATGGCATTATTGGGCTTCCATCTGTCCCCTGTTTCTACAATCTTCTGGCCTGCAGCTCTGTCTACATTTTCAGAGGCCTCCTGGCACCCAAAACAACCAGGTGAGAACCCCTCCCAATCTTCTGCCAAGTCCCCCTAAAGCATACCCAACAGCTGTAAACTCCACAACTCCACTGTGTTTCTTTTTCTGGCCTGCTTCTTTCTCTATTTGCATTTGTTGAGATTTTTCTGTACCAAGGACAACCAGATGGCTAAAGTGCAGCATAAGAACACAATAAACAAGACCCAGAGCAATATGGTTTCACCATAACCCAGTTATTCTACTACAGTAAGCCCTGAATATCCTGACACAGCTGAACTCCTATAAATAATCTTACATCCAATATTATGAAGATGATTGAGACCTTTAAAGAAGAAATTAATGAACACCTTAAAGAAATACAGGAAAATACAACCAAACAAATAAAATAAATAAAACAGTTCAATATCTAAAAAGGGAAATAAAAGGAATTTAAAAAAGCACAAACTGAGGGAATCCTGGAAGTGGAAAACCCAGGTAAGAGAACAGAAACTACAAACACAAAAAATCAACAACAGAATGTGAAATGGAATAGAGAATCTTAGATGAAGAAGAAAAAATAGAAGAAATTGATACATTGATCAAAGAAAATTTTAAATATAAAATACAAAAGACCTAGGAAACTTGGAACAGTATGAAAAGAACAAATATAAAACAACTCCACATTTGGCTAAGGCCAAGGATCTGGCTTGCTTCCATGTATGTGGACCTATCTGCATTGCCCACATGGCACGCTGGGGTTGGCTACCCAGAGGCTATTTAAGCTGTGGGCTGGCTTTCCCCAGGGTCAGATGATTGTTCAAGGTTCCTGAATAAACTGCATTGAAAAAAAAAAAAAAAAAGAATTATAGGAATAAAAGAAGGAGACGATTTGCCAATTAAAGGCCCAGAAAATATTATCAACAAAATAATAGAAGAAAACCTCCCTAATCCAAAGAAAGAGATTCCTATAAATATACAAAAAGCTAACAGGACACCAATTAGTTTGGACCTGAAAAGAAAATCTTCCTGCAACATAGGCCAAGTAACGCACAAAGGCAGATCTATCAGTATTACATCTGACTTTTTTAACATAGACTCTAAAAGCTAGAAGGGCCTGGGCAGTTGTCTTGATGTCTCTAAGAGAAGACAAATGCCATTCCAGACTAACTTATACCCAGCAAAACTTTCAGTCACCATATATGAAGAAAACAAGGTATTCAGAGAGAAAACCCAACTTTAAATGATATTTGTCCACAAATCCAGCCCTACAGATAATACTAAAAGGAAAACTCCAACCACACCTGAGACAGCACAGGAAATAAATAACTCTTCTCTCTCTCACTACTACTACTGCCACCAACATCAAAATAACAGAGATTAATAATTATTGTTTATTAATAGCTCTTACCATCCATGGACTCAATTCCCCAATAAAAAGATGAAAGTCTAACAGGATAGATGACAGGATCCAATATTCTGTTGCATACAAAAAGCACACCTCAGCAAAGAAGATAGAAATTACCTCAGAGTAAAGAGCTGGGAAAAGGGTTTTAAAGCAAACAGACTCAAGAAGGAAGCTGGATAAACCATTTTAATACCTAATAAAATAGACTTTCAACCAAAATTAATCAAAGCAGATGGAGAAGGACATGTCATACGCATCAAGCGAAAAAAAAATCCACCAACATGTCTCAATTCTGAGTTTGCCCCGAATGCAAGGGCACCCATGTTTCTAAAATAAACATTACTAACACTTAACTCACACATCAAACCCCACACATTAATATTAGTAGGAGATTTAAACACCCTACTCACCTCAAAGTACAAATCATCAATACAGATCCTAAACAGAAATAATGAAACTAACAGCTATTATGCATACATGGATCTAACAGACATATACGGAACTTTTCACCCAAACACAAAGGAATATACCTTTTTCTCAGCACTATATGGAACCTTCTGCAAAATTGAGCATAAAGTAGGTCACAAAGCAAGTCAAAACAAATAAAAACAAATTTTAAATAATCTCTGTATCTTATCAGGCCACCACAGATTAAAGCTGGACTTCAACAAAAACAGAAACACCAGGAAGCCTATAAAGTCATGAAAGCAAAACTACTCCTTACTCAGTGACCCCTGTCTGGGAACAAATAAATAAAGACTTTTTAAGAAGTCAATGAAAATATACCATGTGAGTCTTTCTGCTTCTGGGATACCTCACTCAGGATGATCTTTTCTAGTTCCCACCATTTGCATGAACAATTTTATGATTTCCTTGTTTTTAATAGCTGAATAGTATTCCATTGTGTAAATGTACCACAATTTCTGTATCCATTCCACCATTGAGGGACATCAGGGTTGTTTCCAGATTCTGGCTATTACAAATAAAGCTGCTACAAACATGGTTGAGCAAATGTTCTTGTTATATACTTGAGCATCTTTGGACATATGCCTAGGAGTGGTATAGCTGGATCTTGAGGTAATATTATTTTATGAGAAGCACCAGACTGATTTCCAAAGTGGTTGTACAAGTTTACATTCCCACTATCAATGGAGGAGGGTTCCCCTTTCTCCACATCCTCTCTAGCATGTGTTCTCACTTGAGTATTTTATCTTAGCTGTTCTGATGGGTGTAAGCTGAAATCTCAGGGTTGTTTTGATTTGTATCTCCCTGATGACTAAGGACGTTGAACATTTCTTAACTGTTTCTCCGTCATTCATTAATGTATTAATAATTCTCTGTTTAGCCCTGTGCTCCATTTTTTTAATTGAATTTCTTGGTTTTTTGGTGTTTAACTTCTTAAATTCTTTATATATTCTAGATATTAGTCCTCTGTAGATAGAGGGTTGGTGAAGATTCTTTCCTAATCTGTAGGCTGGCTCTTTGATCATCTCCCCCTGAGGTGAGGGCAGCCTTACCAGGCCACAGAGGAAGACAATGCAGACATTCCAGATGAGACCTGATAGGCTAGGGTCAGATGGAAGAGGAGGAGGACCTCCCCTATCAGTGGATTGTGAAAGGGACATGGAAGGAGAAGAGAGAGGGGGGCCTGGATTGGGAGGAGATGTGGGAAGGGGCTACAGCTGGGTTAAAAAGTGAATAAATTGTAATTAATAAATTAAAAAATTTTTAAAGATTAAAAGGGAAGAAAAAAAAGAACAATGACATCCTGACATTTATAGGCAAAATGGATGGAGCTAGTACAATATCATCCTGAGTGAGGTAACCAGACCCAGAAAGACAATCACTGATGAATGGATATTAGCCATAAAGTAAAGGATAACTATGCTAAAGTCCAGAGACCCAAAGAAGCCAAGTAACTAGGAGAACACAGGGGGAGATTCTTGACTCTCATTGAGAAGTGAAATAAATTTGACATGAGGGCAGATCTAAGGAAGAAACTGGGTTGGAATTGGGATTGGGAAGAACTGGAGGAAATATGTTTGGGGAGGAATGATGGGAGTAAGAACTGAGATAGTGAACTAGAATCAGTGTATGTGAGGGGAGGTGGTCCATCTTTGGGTTCAGTTAAAAACCTAGGACAATTAAAACTCCCTTAGGAATAGGGGATGTGGAACCTGAAACAATCACCACCTGTTAACCAGGTAGGAATTCCAATCCAAAGGTATCGCAACTCCAAACCACCGAACCAAAGTTTGTCCTGCCTATAAGATGTGCAGAGATAAAAAGGAAACAGAAATGGAAGGAATGACCAATCATATCTGGCCCTACTTGAGACCTATGCCATGAAAGAGAGATCATCCTGACACTATTAATGGCATTCTGCTATACTAGCAGACATGAGGCTACCATAAGTCATCTGAAGGCTTCACCAAGCAACTGATGGAAAGAGATGCAGAGACTCTCAGCCAAACATTAGACTGAGATCAGGGAGGGGAAGAGTGAGAGGAAGGATAGAAAGATCCAGAGAGGTCCACAATAAAAATCTACAGAATCAATTAATGTGGGCAGAGAGCTGCTCACAGAAACTGAACCAATAACCAAAGTGCAGGCATTGGATGGGCCTAGCATCCATACACAAATGTAATAGGTTGTGAAGCTTGGTCTTCATGTGAGTCACCCTAACAGAAGAACTGTTTCAGACTCTTTTACCTGCCTCTGGATACGTTTCCCCTAATTTTTCTGCCTCTCCTAACCTCAATAAAAGTAGATGCACTTGCTCCTACTGCAATGTGATAAGCGAAGGCAAGCTGATATCCTTGGGAGAGCTCCCCTTCTTTGAGGAGAAAGAGAAGGAACTGGGGAAGGGAAAGTGGGAGGAGACAATGGGAGAGAAGAGCGGGAGGAACCTCTGATTAGAATGTAATGAAAAGTAAGCAAATTAGTTCATGAGTAAAAATAAACATTTAAAGGGTGGAATGAAGAACAAATAATGTATTTTCTGTGTGGTTGCACAAATTAAAATACACCAAGCAGCTTTAATAAAAGGTCCAATGGTAAAAACAAGGTTATGTGTAAGTTTCTGTGTATTAAATGTGATGTACTGTGCTCCTTTCTGGAGGTGCCAAGGGGGAATCTCCTTTTTCAGTCTTGCTGGTTAGTGGCTGAATTCAACTCTCTGTAACCACAGTATTGGAGCTACTATTTTCTAACTTCTTAGAAACTGATAGAGGAGAGGACATTGGAGCCAGTCCTGAAAAGACCTGATAAGCTAGGGTCAAATGGAAGGGGAGAAGGACCTCCCCATCAGTGGACTTAGAGAGGGGTAGGGAGGAGATGAGGGAGGGAGGGTGGGATAGTGTGGGAATGAAGAAGGGGGCTACAGCTGAGATACAAAGTTAATAAACTGTAACTAATATAAAAAAGAAATTAAAAACAAAACAAAACAAAACAAAAAAAGAAACTGACAACTATTGCTAACTTGTACAGGATGCCCACATTTCTTGATGACAGACCTTTCTGCATCCTAAGAGTCAGCAAAGAGATGGATCTGAAGAATCAAGTCCTTTTCAGAACATTGTTCTCTGTCTTACTCATCCTTGTACACTTGTAAGACTCATGTGATTGCACAATAATCATCAGAGAAAACTCAGGCTAGTAATAAGTTACCTATCAGCAGGTTATGTACAACCTTACTTCCAACTGTAACATGCATCAGTTCTTTTTGGCATCTATCTATCTATCTATCTATCTATCTATCTATCTATCTATCTATATTCTGGAAAATTAGAATGTAGAATTTGTAGACCATATTGCACTGCTTGACACTTGCTTTTGGAGAACAAGAGTATACTTTGGGCATGTCCAATATTGAGTTTCTCATCTTCATCCATCACTACTCCTTGCAATTCTCTTTATTCATTTTCATCCTTATCGCTTAATTGATAATAGAATATGAAAGAACAAACCATACTTTCTTTCTTACACTATCATCCTCAATAAAATTTGGTAAGGTATTTTACTTCTGTGTATTTGTTTCTATCTTTGTGAGGATGTGTACAGATGCTAGCAGAGATCTGAAGCATCAGATCCCTTGTAGCTGGAGTTGCACGCAGTTGTGAGGTGCCCAGCATATGAATGGTATAATTTTTCTCTCTAAGTAACTTCATTGATTTGTTGTTTCTGTGAGGATAAGTATTTTTTTTAATCATAAATGCTGAAGTATTACTTTTCATCACCTTCTTTACTCTTACTGAACAATTAGATATTGGTTCATCTGGCATTTCTTTCAATAGGAGTACTTGCATTTCAATGATAGGTGAGGCATGTCTCTATATCTCTTAATATTATCATTATATACCTGTCTTACAATAGTTACCATACAATGTTTTTTTACTGGTTCTCTTTATGGTATCTCTTAATGGTCATGTTGCAGGACTATTTCTGGAATAAGCACTATGTCACCAATGAGATTGGAAGAGAGGAGATGTCACCAGTGGGACAGAACCTGGAGAGCTTCTGAAGGGCTTTCATGCTGGGTCCAGTTTGCATTCTCATTATCCACTGTCTAATCGCAGTGTAAAGGTAGGGCAGGCAAGCAAGATTTTACAGAGACCAAATGTTTTCTTGTGGCCACAAGTCTTCTTTTCTACTAAACTTTGGATCCTGTAGAGTGAATCTTGATATGCTTATTGACATCTCATTCTGATTAATTTAATAGTTGAATGAACACTAGCTGAAAATCAATGAAAATGTTCTCTTCTGTGTTTTAATCAGAACCCATTTCTAAGAGTTAGCTATAGGGATAAGTAACATAAGAGCATGAATATAAATATCATTAGACTTTTCCTTTTATTTAAAGCAAAAGAGATGTTCTTTCTTATTAGGGGATTTTTATTTTTTCTAGTATGGCCGGGAAGTCCAGCTGCATAAGCATCTGACTAAATCTTAACAAAGCAGAAAAAAAAATAATTGTTAAGAAATACATGGTGTTTTGTTTTAGTAGGGTCCTATTCGTGATAGAAGAAAAGTATGTTATTTTTACTAGTTGTTGATTTTTACTACATTGATTTCTTGACAGTTATTCATATGGAGATAGCACTTGCTTCAAATTTAAAATGACTCTACTTCTGCTTCCTCAGTCCTGGAGTTCCAGGTACACAGGACGTTTTAGCTTATTCACTCCAGTGTATGTTTGAGTATGTACATCTTCCAAACATACAGTGACTGCTGTAAACTAAATATATTGTGGAGGCCTTACAGATTGAAAGCAGAGTGAAAAATATTTTTCATTTTATTAGCAATTCAAATTTGCATTTACTAAACTAAAATGAGAAAATAGCAATGCTTTTCTTAATTCTATTGAATAATAATCTTTGCAAGAAAATGGGGTGGAGAGGGCATGCTGAGAATAAGGACTTTTTCTTTCATTGTAATTATTTTTCCTCAAATAATATACACTGATACGGTTTCTCCTCCATCTTTTCCTCCCACTTCCTCTCCACCTCACTTCCCATCCACATTCATTCCCTTTTTGTCTCTCATTAGAAAAATAAAAACAGGCTTCTAAGAGATAATAGCAAAATAAAATAAAACAAAACCCAAACACACCAGAATAGGACAAAACAAACAGAAAGAAAAGGACCCCAGCGAGGATGAAACAAAGCAACAGATACACAGAGAAACGCATTCATTGAGGCACTAAGAAATCCCATAAAAACGCTGGACTCCATTATAAATTTTCAGAGCCAATAGAGAAAAAAAGAAAAGAAAAACATTAAAATATTTAAAAATTAAAAATAAAAATGACATAGACTTGAAACGAAAAAAGAAAAGCCCTGAAATAGCGTTCTGAGGAAGGTTCGGAACCGCCAAAGATGTTACTGAGTTCTTTTTTCTGTCATCCGTCTACTGCTGGGCACGACAGCTACAAATATGAGTAGTTCCTTTCCCCCTTGAGATTCTCTTAGAGAATACCAAATTTGTATTTTCAAGTGGTTGTCCATCAGTGATTGATACTGTGTTAGGGATGAGGCACGTGTCCACTGCTTTCAGCGCAGGTGAACCTATTTGGTGCTGACCTTTACAGGCCCTGTGCCTGCTGCCGGAGTCTCTGCGAGTGAAGTATTGCCTCAATCTTCTATACGCAGAGGCTTGTTTCTTGGTGTCCTACATCCCTCTGCCTCTTTTACACCTTCCATTTCCTTTTCTTTTTTAATTAATTAATTTATTCATTCTACATCCAGATCGGATTATAGCTCCCACCCTCCTCTCCTCCAAGTCCTACCCTTCCCTTCTCTTCCCCAGCACCCCTCCTCTGTTCCTCAGAAAAGAGAAGCACCACCCACACACATCAGCTCATCAAGCTGCATCCAGACTGAGTCCTCTTCCCCTGTGGCCTGAAGAGACAGCTCCACCAGTGTTAAGTGATTTAAAAGCAAACAACAGAGACACCTCCTGCTTCCCTTACTAGGAAACCCAGGTGAAACCTGAGCTGTCCATTGGCTACATTTGTGTAGAATTCTTGGTTGGTGCTTCAGTCTCTGCAAACCTCTCTAGGTCCTGTTTAGTTGGCTCTGTTGGTCTTCTTGTGAAGCTCCTGTCACCTCCAGATCCTCTTTCTGTTCTCACACATTTCCACACTACTCCGTATGCATTGCCCAATACTTGGCTGAGTCTCGGCATCTGTTTTTTGGTGCTGCTGGGTAGACCCTCTCAGCAGAAAACTCAGCAGAAGACAGGCTCCTGTCTTCAAGAGTATCATTCATAGTGTCAGGGGTTGGCACTCTCAGGTAGGGTGGGTCATAGGTTGGACCAGGCATTAATTGTGATTGGGCATTCCCTCAATCTAGCCTCTAACTGCTCTATATTTATCCCTGCATATCTTGAATGCAGGGTAAATTTCGGGTCAAAATCTTTGTGGGTGGATTGATGTTTGCCTCATTTTGCTAGAAGCCTACTCTAGTATGTCTCTATAGCCTCTGCTACTAGGAATCTCTGCTTGAGTCCCCCTTATATCCTTCCAGGAGCCTACCCTGACTTAGGTCTCCATCTTGTCTCAGAGATATGCCTACCCTTCATTTTTCTGTTCTCTACACACCCTCTGTCTTCTTGCCCTTGCTCTCCCAGGGTCCAAAATCCACCCCTCTTAACTCTCTGCACCCCCTACTCCTACCTTGTTGGCTAGCTCAAATGATAAGGCTCCTGACCTTGAATTTGATTGTCCAGAGTTTTTTTTCCCTATGCCTCTTATAGGCAGGGTAGATTTGGGGTTGAAATTTTTGTGGGTGGGTTGGTGTTCCCCGTGCTCCACTAGGAGTCTTGTCTAGTTAGAGTGTCCTCTTCAGTCTCCATGACTGCTGCTACTAGAAGTCTCAGGTAGAGCCACCAGCATATCCTCCCGGAAGCCTACCCTGACTTAGGTCTCCAGCTTGTCACAGAGATGCCGGTGCCCACAGTTTCTCTTACCCCTTTGTCTTGCTCCCAGTCTCCCCAGGTCTGGCATCCACCTCCTTTTCAACAGAGGTCTCTGAGCTCTCTTTGGGGATGTTTGTTGGATTCAATCCTTTTAGAACTGAGAAAGTCTGCCACTCTCTGGATACTGTCTGCATAATGTGTTACTGTGGTCTCTGTATCTGTTTCATCTGGTGAAAGAGGACACTTCCCTGATCATGGCTGAGCAAACATTGATATGAGTATGGCAGAATTTCATTAGGAGCCATGCTATTGCTCTTTATTATTTTATTTTATATTTTATTTTACTTTTCCCTTTTAGAACAGGAAAACATGACTTTACCTTAGGTCCCTGGGCTATCTAGTCTCAGGTCCTCGGTCACCAAAGCAGTGTTGGGCATGGTTTCCCTCTAGTTAGTAGGTCTTAAATCAAATCTGCTATTTGTTGATTACTCCAACAAATCTTGAGCCACCTAGCATATCTATGGTAGGATACCATTGTTTATAAATGTTTCTGTGGATTGACTGGTATTTATCTTTCTTTTTTAGTAACTTCTTGTACCAAAGATGCTAGCACAAAGGAGTAAAGGCTACACATAGGCACCCCATCAACTTCTCTATTTTCAATGATTCATGTAGTGTTGTCCTCAGTAACAGGGCCCTGTTGTCAGTTTGTGGAGACCAAACTATAGGCTTAGCAGCTGCCATGGTGGTTTTTGGCAGCCCATGGAACCTTTTGGATAAACTAAATTAGATGTAACCTGATCCTGATACTGGAAGATTCATTTGGTGACAAGAGATATCAAGTAGGGGCTCTGTCTCTGAAAGTATTTGGTGATATAATATAGATATAGATCATCTTAATATATGTATATATCTTAAGAAGTCTCTTTGGATCTGCTCTGATACCCTGGAGGGTAGAGCCTTTCAGAGGCCTTCTGTGGTAGGCTTCTGTCCTGTTCCCTGTTTTCTTCCTCTTCTGATGTCCATCCTCTTTGCCTTTCTGAATGAGGATTAAGCATTTTAGCCAGAGTCCTCCCTCTTGATTAGTTTCCTTAGGTATACAGATTTTAGTATGTTTAGCCTATATTATATACCTAATATCCACTTATGAGTGAATATATACCCTGTGTGTCTTTCTGCTTCTCAGATACCTCACTCAGGATGATCTTTTCCAGTTCCCAACATTTGCCTCCCAAATTTGGGTGGAGTGCAGGGAGTCTTATAAAAGAAGGGGAGTATAGTAATACCTGGAGAGGACAGGGGCTCTACAAGGAGAGCAACAGAACCAAAAAATCTGGGCACAAGGATCTTTTCTGAGACTGATACTCCAACCAAGGACCATGCATGGAGATAACCAAGAATCCCTGAACGGATGTAGCCCATGGCAGTTCAGTGTACAAATGGGTTCCGTAGTAATGGGAACAGGGACTGTCTCTGACACAAATTGATTGGCCTGCTCCAATCAATTGATCACAATTGATCATCTCCCACTGAGGGAGGAAGCAGCCTTACCAGGCCACAGAGGAATACAAAGCCACTCCTGATGAGACCTGAGAGACTAGGATCAGAAGGAAGGAGAGAAGGACCTCCCCTATCAGTGGACTCGGGGAGGGACATGGGTTGGGAAAGAGGAAGGAGGGTGGGATTGAGAGGGGAGGAGGGAGGGAGGGAGCTACAGGGAGGATACAAAGTGAATAAACTGTAATTAATAAAAATTAAAATTAAAAAAAGAAGCCTCTTTGGCATTAGGTTTCAATAATACCCCTCAAATAGTCTTTAGTTTTAGCAGAATCTTATTTTTCTGTATCTCCTTTCCTTTCCCCAACTACCATAGCTATCTATTCTATTGTCCTTTCTCTTAAAGATATATCTGTACCCCATTGTCCTTCACTCTCTAACCTCTGAGTTTCTACAGATTTTAGCTTTCCTATCATTGACTAAACAGTTAATATCCATATATAAGCAAATACACACCATATTTGTCTTTCTGGATCTGGATTAAGTCACCCAGGCTGATTTTCTCTACTTCCAACCATTTACCTGTGAATTTTGTTGTTTCCTTGTAATAACACCAGAGTAGTAATCCATTGTATAAAGATATGATATTTCTTTATCCATTCATCTCTTGAAGAACATTCATCTCTTGAGGTTGTTCTAAATAGATGGCTATTTTGAATAGAACAACAACAAACTTGCTTGAAGTCTATCTTTTAAGAATTGTGGTTAGACATATAGCCCATTTTTAATTGTTACTTGTTTTCTTGTTATCCACTTTTTGGAGTACTTTATATATTTTGAGTATTCGTCTTCTAAGAACCAAATGTGTATTTAGTAAAAATCCCCATGTTTTAGTCTCTTTGGAACTTGGAAGTAGTGGACAGGGTACTGAAAGAGAAAACTGGACACAAACCCAGCCTCAAAATAGTTTTGTCCTACAATCTGTCCTGTTGACAATCTGTCCTGCTGGGGTAATGGTGGATCAGAACTGTGGAAGTAGCCAACCAATGTTTGGTTTAACTTGAGACCCAGTCCAAAACAGGAAGCCATTCCTTGCCTGGATGGTGAGAAACCAAATTAAATAGCTTAGAGACCTATGGTAGAATCAAACACATTTAGCATTTTTTTTTCTAATTATATTTTGCTATATTTATAAGTTTGGTGCCTTGTCCACTCATTGTCAGAGAGGTTTCCTCAGGAAGCAAATGGGAGCAGGTTCAGAGACCAAAGCTAGAAAGCAAGCATCTAAGTTGGAGGATACCAGGAGAACATAGCCCACTGAGTCAAGTAAGCAAGACTCATATGGGCAGACAGAGACTGAAGCAGCAAGCACAGGGGCTGTGAGTTCTGCATATATGATAAGGCTGCCAGCTTGGTGTTTTTGTGAGACTCCTAACTGTGGAAGTAGGTGTGTCTCTAACTCTTGCCTGCTCTTGGGAAACCCTTTCTTCTTTTGGTTTGCATTGTTCAGCTATGATTGATAAGAAGGCTTTGACTGAATCTGGCTTTGTCTTGTTCGGTTGTTGTCTCTTGGAAGCATGCTGTTTTAAGAAGGATAAAAGAGTGGGACTGGATCTTGTAAGGGTGCTGGCAGGAGGAGAGGTCATCTAGCTAAGCTCTTCTATGACTAGTTCATAACTTAAAATAACCTGTGTATTCTAAACTACCACGTGGCTGGTTACCTCTTTTCAGGTACCATGACTCTGTCCTTGCATCTTCCTAGGCAAAGCTATCCCAGAATACTTTCTGTCCAATAAATGTCCTACCTCCTATTTCTTTTTTCAGCTATAGGTCATTAACTTCTTATTGACAGGTAGTGCTTACATACAGACACAAAGATTTTTTTCTCCTCAGACACAATTATAACTTGTAAGTTAAAAGTTGAAATTGTAGTTTGGGCAATATGGTGGGTTTGAAGCAGCATTTCAGTGACTCACTGAAAAAAAAAATTAGGAAAAAAAAAGAATGAATTTTGTTACCATGTCAAAAAGAATGAAAAAATATCAGAAACACAAAGAGATAGAAGAACTGAGAACTATGAAAAAAAGTATAAAATCATGACAAAGGACAAAAAATCTGAATTAAGAGCTATGAAATTTCCTTAGAAAAGTTGTCAAAAGTGAATACTAACTGATTTCCAGCTGCATCCATGCAACTTTTTCTGGGTCTGCACTCAATGATAGTGACAAAGAAGGTGATGTCTTACCCATAAGAGAGATACTATAATAACAGTGAGCAGGAGAGCTACAGGGGGCTATAGGGATATATCAAGGGATTGTATATTACTACAGAGGCATGCACATGAATCATGGAATCCTGAACCTAACTGAAGTAAGTGGGTATGTTTTCTTCTTCTCTTAGTTTAATTAATTAATTAAAAATTAATTGATTGATTGTAATTAATTAATTACAATTTATTCACTTTGTCTACTGAGGCCCCTCCCTTGTTCCTCAACTGAGGAATGGATACAGAAAGTGTGGCATATTTACACAATGGAATACTACTCTACAATTAAAAACAAGGAAACCATGAAAATAACAGGCAAATGGTGGGATCTAGAAAAGATCATCCTGAGTGAGATAACCCAGAAACAGAAAGACACACATGCTATATACACACTCATAAGTGGATAATAGCCATATAATATAGGAAAAACATACTAAAATCTATAGTGCTAAAGAAGCTAAACAATGAGGAGGACCCTAGGGAAGAGGCTTAATCCTCATTCAGAAAGTATCTTTACTTATCTATTGCATTTAAGAGATATAATAATTAAGAAAATTCTAAAAGAAGCATTTAATTTCAAGTTTACTTGCAATTTTGAAACATGAGTTCCTGTCCATCAATCACAGCAGAGAACCTGGCAAAAGGCAGACAAGATGCTGGAGGAGGAGCTGAGAGTTTACACCTCATCCACAAGTTGGAAGAAGAGAAAAAAGAGAAAGAGAGAGAGCACATGGCATAGGCTTTTGAAATCTCAAAGTCTACTCCCAATAATACACTTTCTCCAACGAGGCAATACTTTCCAATCTTTTCTTACTTGGGAACAAATACATGAGCCTGTGGGGTGGGTTCTGCTCTCATTTAAACTACTATGTTGTTGTTTTTTTCCTTTATTCTTTTCCTCCATTAATTAATTTATTTATTAATTTTCTTTTAATTTGTTTTTTATTTATTATAATTTATTCATTTTATATCCCAGATGTAGCCCCCTCCCTTATCCTCTCTCAATCCCACCCTCCCTCTTTCTTCTCCTCCCATGCCCCTTCCCAGACCACTGATAGGGGCTGTCTTCCTCCCCTCCCATCTGATCCTAGCCTATCAGGTTTCCTCAGGACTGGCATCATTGTCTTCCTCCATGGCTTGGTACAGCAGCACTCCCCACAAAAGGAGGTGATCAAAGAGACAGCCACTGAGTACATGTCAGTGACAGCCCCTGTTCCCACTACTAGGGAACCCATTTGGAGACTGAGCTGCCATAGGCTATATCTGTGCAGGACTTCTAGGTTATCTCCATGCATGGTCCTGGTTGAAGTGTCAGTCTCAGAAAGGACTCCTGGGCCTTTTGATTTTGTTTTTCTCAAGACTCTACCCAGCAGGATATAGAAGCAGATGCTTAAGCTCATAACCAAACTTTGGGCAGAGTGCAGGGAATGTTATGAAAGAAGGAGGAGATAGAAATACCTGGAGGGAACAGGAGCTCCAGAAGGAGACCAACAGAACCAATACTTTATTTATTTAATCACTTTATAGCCTGATTGCAGCCCCCTCTCTCCTTTCCTCTGCATCCCACCCTCACAGCCCTCTCTCCCATTGCACCTTCCTCTTTCAAAAGAAAAAAGACAGTAGATGGAAAATGGGAGGGAAAAAATGGGCAGACATGAAATAAATTAAAGACAAAATGAAGGAAGATATAAACATATTATAGTATATGCATGTATGAGAAATGAAGAAAAAATTACTGTAAAGTAAATCTTGAAAAGATCAACAATAGGTAGGAGAAAATTAAAATAATAGGAAAAACATGTTACTAAGAAATTTGTTATTCTGAAAGGAACCCATAATTTTATAAATAAAACAACATGTTATTAAAGAACTGATTTTAGAGCATCATTACCAGAGAAAGCCAATCTGAAGAATGAATTTAGGAATAGAGACAAATTTGAGACAATATTACATTCAGACTTATGTAAGAAAAAAATTAACATTTGGTTATAGCTAAAAACATTCAAGAACTCTTATATGTATTTGAGGAAAAAAAACATGATAATGCATAGAAGAAATTTCGGCAGAAAATTTCCCAAACCTAAACAAAGTAATAAAAATACAAACAGAAGAGGCAATTTGTGGTTCAAATAAATAGAGAAAAACCTTTTTATGCTAATTAACATAAAAAATATAAAGTAAAAAACCCCAACATTAAAAGTTGGATGAAGACCATATCAGATAAAGTCAGGTCTTTAACAATCCTAAGCATCTTGGAAGCATTAAATAATATATTTCAAATCTAGAATGTAAGTCTTAAACAATATTGTTTTAACAAGGACATTTTAACAAGGATATTAATAAGGATGTTAATAGCAACCAAGACCAATGCAAAGCCACATTCAAGAATATGTATGTAGCAGCAACTGTTATTTGCAATTTTATAAAAAAGGACACAAAATTTAGTAGCTAGGGGAGCGGAAACGTATCTTGTAGAATTAAAGAAATGAGGTGAGTATAATCAAAAAACGTAAAATTTTCAAAGAAGTAAGAAGAAATAAAAATTAAACTGCAAAACAGTAAAATTATCAAGCATCATTTCAAATCTGTGCTTTTGTCAAGAATACAAAAAAATGATTCTAATTCACGAAACAATAGATAAAACACACAACATACACTGGTGACTAGAAATCACATTATCTTCTCAACAGAACAGACAAGAGTACTTAAAAAGTAAACATCTCTTTGTTACATAGGGCTAAAGAAATTGGGAACAGATGAAACACAGCTCATCCTATATATGGTATGTGTAAGAAACCTATAGCTAAGTTTACATTAGCTGGGAAATAATTAAAAACATTTTTTTTCTAAATCCAATAATGTAACAAAGGAACATACCCTACCACTTTTCTTAAATGCTGTGCAAAGGTTCAGGATACATAATCAATATATAAAAATATGAAAACTTTCAACATACCAGTAATGAATTTTCAAAAAAAAGATATGAAGACATCTCTTTCAAAACAAAGAAAAATTGCCTTGCTTACAAGTAGAAAAACCAAACAAAACCCAAAATGTTAAGAAACTTCTATAGTAAAAGGGTTTCAACACTAAACAGAGAAATTAGATACTAGAAAATGAAAAGCCCTCCCAATTACTGATTGAAATAATATTGAACAAATATCTGTGTGACTAAAAGTTATTTTCTGTTAACACAGTTATATTCACATAACTACAAAAGAACTTCCACAACCCGTTGTTCTCTCTCTTACACACATGCACACACACACACAAACACACACACAGAGATCCAGTAAATAAATAGCTTAAGCAATTTTTATTAAGTGTTGTGATAACTATAAAACAATGAATGGATAAATAAATTAGGGCCATATACAAAACAGGATTTTATGTAGCTTTAAATCAAAATGAAATAACATTTTCAGGAAAGAATTGTGAGTGTTTGTGTGCATGTTGTGTATTATTTTAGGTAAATGAAATAATGATTTCTAGAGAAATTATCAAATAAGCTTGGTATTATATGTTTTTCATCCCTCTTTCTCTTTCTACATTGACTGTCCGCCCTCCTTAGATGGAGACTATCCCCCATTACAGTTTTTTCCATGTTATGTCACTTTTCCCCTGCTATTCCCATCCCACTTCTATATACCTATGACACTTTTATGCTTTCCTTCTTTTTGTGGTTTCTCTCATCTGAGTATTTGTTGTATACTCCTACGTGAGTATTTAGAGCTTAGGCCAACCGATAATAAAATAATACCCGGTACTGAAAACCTGCCCAGATTCCTGGGGCTATTGGGGCCATAACTAGATAACTATAGTTACGATCTCATTGAAGAAACTTTTTTTTTTCTGAAGAAATAGAGACCATCACAGAAAATCACAACTGGACACAATGCAGAAACAGATTGTGGGGAGCCCAGCCCCAACAAATACTCCTACATCAAAGCTCTTAGATATATGTATGGCTCACTAAACATTGCAGAAGGCAGGGCAGAAAGATTGTAATGTCCACAATACCAGGAAGTCTGCAGTAAAACAAAATGGCTTCACAAACAACACCTGAACAGTGGCAATATTAAGATACACATTAACATTGAAGGCAGTATTTTTGAGGGTCTTAGCCTTGGATAAAGAGCTGCAGGCAAGTAATGAATGCTGGGAGAAGGAGAATTAGTCTCTTCCAGGCATGGAGCCCCATTATTGGTTGTTGAAATCATGTTCTAAAACCCTGTACATACAAACAACAAAATGGACTCAGCAATGCACACACACACACACATATAATTTATACACATATGAAATTTATACATAACTCTAAATTTATATATAAAACTCTAAAATTATACACACACGTATAAATCTAAATGTGTGTATGTGTGCTTGGTATCCAAAAATAGCAAATAAAGAGAACTATGATATCAACTTCATAGTGTATGGGCACATTGAAGAGGCAGGCTAGAAGAGAGGGGTTAGAAGAAGGAAATTGAAAGGGTAAAGCGATGCAATTATACTTCAGTTAAAACCATATTTTTAAAAGGGGGGAACAGAGGAGAGAGATGAGAGGATAATAGAATGGATCAATGAGAATGACTGTAGAAGAGAGAACTGTTTGGAAAGAAGAAACCATTAAGAGACGGCCAAAAGAGACAGAAGAAAAAAAGTGGAGTGTAAGGAACTCTAAGAACAATGAAGGGGCTGGAGCAATGTCTCACTGTTTAAGCTCGCTTTCTTCCAGAGGACCAAAGTTTAGCTTCTAACACCAATATCATGGACTCACACAGGCCTGTTGGTCTAGCTCTATGTTATCTAAAAATCCTATTTTGGACCACATGAACATTTGCATATTCGTGGACACCACACATATACACATAATTAAAAAGGTAAAACTTTGAAAAAAACTTCTATTAAGAAACAATACTTGTCCTCTCCAGCTCTTACTATTTCCCAGTTCTTACCTAAAATTCCGTTCACTCTGCCCAACAGTTGTCCATCAGGCTCAGCATCTGCTTTGATAGTCTGAAGGGCAGAGGCTTTCAGAGGCCCTCTGTGGTAGGTTCCTAGGTTGTTTCCTGTTTTCTTCTTCTTCTGATGTCCATCCTCTTTGCCTTTCTGGATGGAGTTTGGACGTTTTAGTTAGGGTCCTCTCTCTTGCTTAGTTTCTTTAGATGCACAGGTTTTAGTGGGTTTGTCCTATGTTGTATGTCTATATGAGTGAGTATATACCATGTGTGTCTTTTTGCTTCTGAGACAACTCACTCAGGATGATCCTTTCCAGATCCCACCATTTACCTGCAAATTTCATGATTTCCTTATTTTTCATTGCTGAGTAATATTCCATTGTGTAGATGTACCACAATTTCTGCATCCATTCTTCAGTTGAGGGGCATCTGGGTTGTTTCCAGCTTCTGGCTATTACAAATAAAGCTGCTACAAACATGGTTGAGCAAATGTCCTTTTTGAGCTGGAGAGGACAGGGTCTCCACAAGGAGAGCAAAAGAACAAGAAAATTTGAACATAGGGAACTTCCCAGAGACTCATACTCCAACCAAGGACTATTCATGGAGATAACCTAGAACCCCTGCACAGATGTAGCTCCGGGCAGTTCAGAGTCCAATTGGGTTACATAGTAATGTGAAGAGAGACTGCCTCTGACATAATCTGATTGGCCTGCTCTTTGATCACCTCCCTCTGGAGGGGGGGAGCAGCCTTACCAGGCCACAGTAGAGGACAATACAGCCACTTTTGATGTGAACTGACAGACTAAGATCAGAAAGGAGAGGAGAACCTCCCCTATTAGTGGACTTGGGGAGTGGCATGCAAGCAGAGGGAGGAGGGAGGGTGGGATTGGGATGGGAGGAGGGAGGGGCTTATGGGGGGATGCAGAATGAATAAAGTGTAATTGATGAAAAATTAAAAAAAAAAGAAAAAAAAAGAAACAATACTTAACGGCATATATGTATAAAAATCCCTTGGTAAAACAATTGGCATTTTATGCTAAATTTTAAAATATTAATTATACAATAAAGATTTAAAAATGACACCTAAAATAATTTTAAGAGATCAAATACAACCTGTAGTATTTATGTTATTGAACTGAACAAATAATGTTATTTTATGAGGAATTTAATAGAACTTGACTAGATAAACTGATAATGCAGACTGTTGCTTATATTATATATTTTTGTCTTATGTATTAATTATTTATTAAGATAAACCTATGACAGCGATCACCATATCTCCATAACTAACTGCCCAGAAATGACAAAGAAAAGCTCAAGGTCATAGAGTGAGGCACATTTCTTACACAGTGTAGGAACAACAGTGATTTTGACATGAAAGGAAATATGATTTTGAAGAAAATACTTAGCTATATAGTTAACTATATAATTCTAAAATCAGGACAAATTTAGAAATAATACATTTTAGGTCAAATAGACGATACTAACATTGCCTTAACTTTCCATCAGGAAATAGCAGAAAAAGAAGAAATTAATCCTATGCTATTTGATATAAAATTCTGACATAGTCATTTCTCTTTTCACCTGATGGTATAAATGACAACTGTTCAATATGTTGTAAACTTTATACTTTTTATTCTGAATCACGGCATATATATTGTTTGTAAAGTTTCATCAACACAAGTTTAAACATTAATATTCTGTGCATGCCATTGAAAGACAAATTTGGAACAAATTTTTATAAATTTTTTCTTAAGTATTATCATGAGTTAAAAATAATAGTAAATGCTCATGTTTAAAGTGATAAAAATTTTAGAAGCCAAATTTTATGAAATGATATTTTTGGATGAAATGAGAGATTAAATTTTTCACAAAACAATTGTAAGTTTTCAGATTATAATTGGCTTTATGGTAACAAAGATAATAAAACATAGAATCATTTCTTAGTTAGTTTGTATGGGTGTTTTATCTGCACAAATGTCTGTGCACCACATGAGCCCAGAAGAAAGCATGACATTCCCTGGAATTACGAATGGTTGTTAGCTGCCGAGTTGGTGCAGGGAACAGAATGAAGGTTTTGGGGAGACACAGTCAATGATCTTAATGGCTGAGCCCACTTTCAGGCCCCTTATATCTAAACCTTAATTTGTGCCAGAAATTAATTTTTAGGGAGGGTTTTTTATTCTTAATTCTTGACAGATTATAATAAATAGTTTATTGTATATTTGAAAAGGAAGTCTAATAAGGTAATACTCCACTATTACAATTTCTGAACAAAAATTCATCTTCATCAAATAATATATTGGTATCAAAGAGAAAATGAAGCTAAGAATATCAAAAGTTTTAAAGACACTCTAATTAAACCAACATGTAGCTACAAATCCCCAGCTGCAGATGACTGACTAATTAGACAGTTAAAGATTAATAAAATTTTTCTCTTGTGTGAAATTAATTATAAAGAATTAATGACTATGAAACCATTCTGGTTTTTAATATCTCTGAATCTAGTAACAATGGAAAATTACTGCCTTTTTTCATAAACTATTTCACATTTGAATGTTTTTGTGCTTCCAAAGGCATCACTTAAAACTTGAATTATGTAACATTTTAGCTTTTTATGGTAGCCAACCATGCTTGGGGAGACTATCCTGCTTCAATGGCTGTAAAGGCCTGAATGATCATGGCTACATTATGCTGTTGTGAGACTCTAATCTTGCATATACACCACAGGCAAACCAAGGAGACCAACACCAGAAGGCCTGCTAACGCTCCCATGCCCACCCATTCCTTCAGATGATTCATGGCTGCAGCAATCCATGATGAGGATGCAAGGCTAAGCACTGCACTCAGGGTCAGCCGTTTTGGACCCAGAGAAGAGCATGTCTGATTGCATGAGGGTTGATGCCCCAGGTCCCGCCTCTGAGAAAAAGGTATCAGACAGGTCTGATGCTCTTTGGGTGGATGACACCTAAATGCACATTGGTACAAAGTCCCAATTTATTTCTAATATCAGAGATCAGACCTCTACTCTTGCCTGATGCGTCTAAAACAAAAAGGGGGAACTGTAGAGAGCTGCGGAATGCCGCGCCTGAAAGATGGAGCTGGTTTCTGCCTTCCACCTTCCCGATGGTGAGTGTTTTCTGTCACAAACAACTCCATATTTGGCTAAGGCTGAGGATCTGGCTTGCTTCCATGTATGTGGACCTATCTGCCTTGCCCACGAGGTTCGCTGGGGTTGGCTACCCAGAGGCCATTTTAAGCTGTGGCTGGCTTTCCCCAGGGTCAGAAGATTGTTCAAGGTTCCTGAATAAACTGCATTGAGAAGAACAAAAAAAAAAAACAAAAAAACAAAAACAAAAACAAAAACAAAAAAAAAACCCCAAAAAACCTTGAATTATGTAACTACATCACTGACAAAATATACATTGCAGGTATTCAGGTAAGACTAAATATCAATGTAGTTTTTACTGAGAAAAATAACCATTCATTATTATACAAACAATATTTTATTGTATATAATAAGATGAGAGTTCCAGTATAGAACCCTGAAAGAGTGTACATTTCAGATAATAATTGCATCAAATAAACAACAATTTTTGTCGCCAGGCTAAAGTAGACTATGGGTCAGAGACTAGTAATAGCAGCCAGTGATAACAGTGGAATGCCTTACTCTGTGTCATAAAGAAAATCTTAGGAAGGCACACAATGATGTCATCAATGCAAATCATTTGGTCTTTACTGCTTTATATTCCTGAGTGGTTATTTTCAATTGTCAAATTTTTCTCATGTCAAGAGGATTGGGATGACTCGCATCACAGCCGGATTTAATCAGGAATCTCGTGACTACAAGGAAACAGTCTAGAGGTTGGTAGTGTGTGCCTTCCGCTGTAAAGGAGTATTCCTGATGCTCCTTGTGTTCACAGTTACTTTGCTGGGGAGTAGAACCAGCAGAACTGCCAATATAACCTGCGTATTTCATATTTCATCATGTCTTTTTTTCTTAATTGAAGAAAGCAAACCGGTTGGGTAGATAATTATGTAAGGAAACTGCATGCTCCTGTTTCGGGAAAGCCGATCATTAGCAGATATAAACCTCACTTTCAGAAGTACAAAGCCTTCAAGCAGCCATGATACTGACTCAAGACTTTGCAACTGTGGCTACTACTATTTGGTACTAAATTTCCATAAACACCATGGCCAAATGCTTTGGAAAACCTGTCAATATAAATAACAGTGGGAAGATAACATTTTTTTTAATATTGTAAACTATTGCTTAATAAAAGCTGTATATCATAATAAAATATATTAAATAACTTAAGTTTCTATATTATATTCCTGGGATTTATTTTCAAAAATCAGCCACTCTTGTGATTATAGAAAGTTGTTTAACTTGGTATAAATGTTTTAGGTTTGGCCCAGACATTTACAGAAGCATTATTCCAGCTAATAAGTACATCTACAGTTTAATTTATCCATTTTTCCCTTATTTTCAAAAGCGAACCTATCTTGGGAAACATAGCTCAGTGGTATAGCACGTGTCTAGAACACAGGAGAAACAGGTTTGGCACCTGTTGAAAAAAGCACAATCCTATGCACGGAATGTCAGAGCTTTTAGTGGTGGAGGAAGAAGAGAATGACATAAGCAGTGTGTTTGCTCTATCAGGCTCCGCCCGTGACCTTGTGTCCTTCCTCTTGTAAAACTGTCTAGTATCTTTCTTTCCTCAGTTGTTTTTCATCACAATGGTTGCATTGGAGACAGTGGCTTGCTTTTTATTAGCTTAGTTATTTCTATTAAAGAATAAATTTGCAATCTTATGAAAGAGTGGGAAACAGTAAGATCTGGAGAGGACAGGAACTCCACAAGGAGAGCAACAAAACCAAAAAAATCTGAGCACAGGTGTCTTTCCTGAGACTGATACTCTAACCAAGGACTATGCATGGAGACAACCTAAGACCCCTGCACACATGTAGCCCATGGCAGTTCAGCATCCAAGTGGGTTCCATTGTATTAGGGACAGGGACTGTCTCTGACATGAACTGATTGGCCTGCTCTTTAATTACCTCCCCCTGAGGGGGAAGCAACATTACCAGGCCACAGAAGAAGACAGTGTGGCCACTCCTGGTGAGACCTAATTGACTAGGATCAGAAGGAAGGAAAAGAAGACCTCCCCTATCAGTGGACTTGGGGAGGGGCATGTGTGCAGAGGGTGAAGGGAGAGGGAGATTAGGACAGGAGGAGAGAGGGAACCACAGGGGTGATACAAAGTGAATAAAGTATAATTAATAAAGAATTTTTTAAAAGAATAAATTTGATATTATCAGGTGTTATAGTCTGCTTTTTCTTGTTGTGATATACACCATGACCAAAGCAATGTAGTAAGGAAAGCTTGTATTTTACCTAACAAGTTACCTTGCATCAATGAATAATGTCAAATTATGAAGTAAAGCAGGACAGGAACTCCAGTGAGTGGGAACTTGAGGCAGAATCCAGAAAGGAATGTAATTTATTTGATTGCTCCAAGCCCACCTTCAGCTACTTTTCTTATCCTGGCCCTTGGCACTCGCCTAAGGAGACTACCACTCCCAGTGAGCTGGGCACACTTGTATAAATTATCAACCAAGAAAATGTCCCACAGAGATGTTCCCAGACCACACTGATGAAGGCAATTCCCAAACTGAGGTTCCTTCATTGAAAACATGTCAAAATCACAAACAAGATCAGCTACTACATTAGGAAATCTATGACCCATTATTAGTGCTTGTGATAAGGTTTGCTTAATTAACCCAAGATTAACATCACACATTGTATTCTTTAAAAGAGGATTTGGGGATGAAATTTGAAGTTGTATCAGATAGGAAGGGTATCCTCAGGCAAACAAATCTTTCAGCAGAGCCAGACCCTTAATCTTTAAGAAGTAAATTCTACTTTAAGAAGTAAATTATTACACTTTGCATAACTTGACAGAAATTCTCTTTCAAAGATGAAAGAAGCATCATTTGCTTATGACTATCCCAAAACAGACAGCCCTGAAATCTGGGGAACTTTCTTTTCCTAGAGAAAAACTTGTAAGCAGTCATTGTTGTGGTCATAGAAATCTGGCTAAAACATCTCAGCTCCTCCCTTGCTGAGCTCAGGGACTTAGTCCAATGGTATGTCAGACTGTTATCCATGAAAAACTGAAAATTCAGAGTCATTGAATTTTTTTTTCTACTGTTTCAGTTCACTTGAATATTCAGTCACAGGCAATTTGTCTGGGTCCCACATGTTTACCTTTTCCTTCATTTTATTACCTTTCTATATTATCACGATGACAGTCAAGTTTTTTTCCTACACAGAGTTTGACTTCTCTTTCCTGTTTGTTCCAAAATGAAATGAGATACAATTTTGGGGCATCAGCTACAGGACTGAAACCAGCTGAACTTGATGTTTTTCTTGGTTAAATAGTGTGTCATTGGAGACTACAAATTCTACCTATTGGACATCCAGGATTGCAATGGCTGTAACTCTTTCTCTTCAAGTGTGTGAAAAAGAAGTGGAGCTAATCACATTCCTAGGTTTTGAATCTGTACCAATGTTTTTTTCTTTACAAGGAACAAAATTCCTTCCATGTACAAATATTTGAGTCAGTGAATACATAGCACTTTGAAGGATGACATCCCATACTTAAAGGAATTCCTTTCAGATTAGCAATTCAATTTCACCTTTAGCAGTCATTTTGCAATATACTGTCAGGTCTACAGCTGATTGGCCAAGTAGTATCTGATGGCCTTTAGCTAAATCATGGAATCATTCTTGATCTTTCTGTGGGTCCTTTAGGCACTGAGATCTAAATCCTCAACACATTACATACAGGAATTGTTTTGCTTCATTCACCAATCCTTGGCCATGAAATAGGGATATTCTTACTGCTACTTTCGTGTAACTGCTCAAAATTTTGAATATGACAAAATTAGGTAATAGAATCAACACATGGTTGGTATAAAATAAAAGTGCTTAATAAGAATAACAAAGGAAATGATCGATATAATCAACATAATAAAAGGACAGAATAAAAAGAAAAATGTGTTCCCAATTAGATACTTATGTAACACACGCACACAGAGAGAGATGGTGGGTGAGAGAGACATACATGCACATATGAACACGCAAACATACACACTGAGGCGTCATTTGGAAAGGGAAAGAAACAAGTTAGGGATGTGGAGGGAAAGGGAGGGTGTTAAACAAGGAAATTTGAACAAAGTACAATATATGAGGAAAACACAGTAAGATACAAGTGTAAAAATGTCAAAAAAGACACTCATTTGTACTTTTACCAAAAAATGTAATAAATGGAATGAAAAATGCATTCTTTTTCTATTTTATCAGAGAGAACCCCGTTAGGTGAAATTATCTTCTCTCTATAACGTATACAATATTCTAAATTTCCTGAAAATGACTTCAGAGTTATTTACACCAATATGTACAACCTGCAAAATAGCTTATTTTGTCTGTCACTCTGCCTGGACACCTGTCTTAGCCAGTCTCGGCCCTTCTTTTAAATACCATCCCTGTGCTTATTTCTCCCTGCAGTCCTGGGAATCTCCACCATGTCAAGAAGAGTTCGCCTAATCATTTCTCCCAGGATTAGGCACTACTGAGCCATGTCCACTGAATGGTCCGCTGGTACATCTCAGCCTGCTTCTCTCAGCATCACTGAGCAAAGCCGCTCTCACTGGGTGGACAGACTTATCCACCTGAGGGCAAGAGGCTTTGGGTGGTAGGATAATCACATTTCCTCCTCTTCTGAGCTTATCACTCCATCTCGGCAGCCTTCACTTTCATTTCAATTTCAGATTTAAAACCTTAAATGTAACTGCTCCATGAACTGTTGCAAACTTCCCACCGTGGTGACTCTCTCCCTGTCCTTAAACCTCAAATTATGTATTAAACTTCTTTAAAGAAAGCAGGGCAGATGAGAAACAGTGGGGAAGGAACCACGGCATGATGATAAATTCTGAGGAAAGGGTCAGAATGAAGATTTTTAGGTTGTATGTAGAGCTGGAAGTCTACATACAAGTTTGGAGGTTTCTTTTTCCATTCAAAATAGCGCAGAAACTAACTGACCTGAAGACCTAATGCACAGTATAAGATCACATGAATGCCCTTCATATACTGACGCATGTAGAGGGTTTCCATCAGCATAGAAGAAAGGGAATAGTTTGTCCAGTGAAAATGGTATGTTGGAAAGGGTCAGGGAGGGGACAAGAGAGGGAGGATGGGATTGGGAAAGAATGAGGGAGGAAGATACAGCTGAGATACAGAGTTAATAAAATGTAACTAATAATAAAAAAATAAATTCAAAGGAAAAGAAAAAAAAGAAAATGATATGTCAATGGAGAGAATGTTGACCTTTTTAACTGAAAAAAAAAAAAAACCACGAATATTTATCTCTATATGTCTGTAGTGCCAGTGCTACTTTTCATTCTAACTACTTGTGGCACAATATTTCCTGCTTCTAAATTAATGACTTTTTTGGCATACAGAGGACAAAATTCACTTAAATTATTTCAAATGTTTTTTTATGACTTTGAAGTTTAAAAGTACACACACACACACAAAATGTGTGTGTGTATATATATATATTCTTATTATATTAAAAATTATAATGCCATTAATCTGCTTGAGACACAGACTCTCTTTAAACATATGAAACCACTAGAATATTAGATTCTAGGTAGATTACTAATGTAGTTAGGATGCAAACTAGAAAACAGAATCTTGTCACTATTTCATGGCAATATTGTCCCATCCACAATATTAACCAGCACTGAGCTAGCGGTACTAGAGCAGTGTGTAAGTGAAAATATACAGAATTCTATCTAGCTCTGCGCTGTACTTCAGTCACCTTAAGAGAGGTAACAGTAGAATCCCAGTGACCGTATGACACACATTTTAATATTATGTGCTCACTTTATTTTACACTGTTTATCATATATCTTTTGTAGTATATCAGATGATGTCAGTGGAAAAAACAATGACTTATGTTTTTTAGTTTTCATTAGTATTGACTGATGTCTACAATATCACAACACATGAATCTCACAGATTTTTCATTTTAAAATTATTTTTAACGATAATTAAGAATCTGAATCCCCATTCAGAAAGGCAAAGAGGATGGACGTCGGAGGAGGGAGAAAACAGGGAACAGGACAGAAGCCTACCACAGAGGGCCTCTGAAAGGCTCTACTCTGCAGGATATTGAGGTAGCCTATGGAGTATTTTTTACCTTAGTCCTACACAGTGAATACATTAAATGCGCTTATTAATACACAGATATATACATGTACTTATAATTTAAATTTTTAATAATTTCTTATTTGTGTTGTTCTTACAGCCTTTTGACTAAGTCAAAATATTTTTCTGATGTATACATATGTTCATTTGACTGTAATAAGTATACTATAAAACACCTCCTAAACTAGCTCAGAGACACTAACATTAGACAATAAATTTAAAGATAGCCTAAGTTGATAAATAATATGATTTCAAATGTTATAAAAAAAACTTTACATGTATTAATAATTTTTGGTGCAAAATGCTTTTCTTTAATCAAGTCAATAGTATCATCCATTGAGGAAAAAACTACTAAAAAACCTATTTAAACTGTTACAGTATATGATGACCTAAAAGTTTTACATAGGATAAACTTCACATTGTCCACAGAAACTGACCTTTTTAAAAATAAGAATATTTTAGGGCACTATATATATAGGTAAACACTTCATTCTCTATGTGAAGCTGGTAATGCAAAGATTTAGGATTACAAATATAGAATATTTCACTTGGGTTTCCCAAGTATCTAGTATCTAGTATCAAGTACCTAGGAAATGACATCTTAAATAGCTGTTAAAAGCTGTCAGCTACATAGATACATTGCATCTACCCTATTGGCAACAACTGTAATGTGTTATTTGGGCTTTAGATTGAAACATAAGTAGATAAAGTGGTGAGGTTAAAACATGGTAATGTTTTGCTAAGTATGCTTCTTTCTATTATTATTTACTGTTCCTTGGGGGAAGGATAATTAAATAAAAATAATTGGACAAAGTTGCATTTTGCAATGTATGCACACATTTCCAAAACAGTTCAATTGGGAATTTAAGTCATATACTTGCAGTTTCAAACAAAGCATAGTATGAGGTACTACAGTGAGGATAATAGGAATGAGAGAACTCTAAAACTTTTCTATCTATAAAGCTTAGTTCCCCAGATTACCTTTAAAGGGCAGAGTTAATCAAATACATGTTTAAGCATGTTCAAAGAGATGTTCAAGTGAAACATATGAAACTTTTAGAGTAATATTCTACAAAATGGAGTTTAATGTTTTGCTAATTTGTTTTGTTTTGGTTTTAGATTTTTTTGGAAACAGAGTCTCACACCAGCCAAACATAACACAGAATCTTCCCATTATAGATTAAAACACCATGGTTGTGTGCCACTCAGCCGAGTAATTCAATGATTTTAAACACAGCTTCTGCTTGGTGACAGGAGATTAATTCCATAATGAACTAAAATGGATCACCTGGAAATGAAAAGATGCTGAGATGAGTCCAGTTCTGTTTTCTTCTGTGTCCAGTAAGGATGAGAAGACGTTTTAAAATTCTCCATTTTTGAGTTCCATATAACATTGTTTTCACCTTTTGGAGAAGAAAACATCTTAAATTGCGATGCCAACACTCCATTTGGTTTGATAAGCTTCCTTTATACATGATAAAAGGCTATTGCTTTCTTTCATGTTTTCATCTGCATCATTTTATTCCACTTGCAGAGGCAGGCTGTTAGGTTATATCCCATAGTCTGTTGGAACTAACCTGACTGTATTTCCCTTCCTGTCATTTTCAAATCTCAAATCATTTCTTATAATAATCCATCCTAGATGTGAGATTTGTGATAATTTTCCTCCAAGTCTTATTTACACTGAAGTAATTGGTTTATAGTTATTCTCTTACACTACTGCATTTAGATATGTTTTCATGTTACAAATTGTGAAACACGTTTCCCCAATGATTTTACTTAAGCAATGGGATCAGACAAATGCTAAAAGCATCTGGAATTCAGCCACACCTTACAAAATTATTAATGAACACTATGTTCATCTTGGTTTATTAAAGAGGAAAAGCTTATCTTCAGCTACACAGTAATCACCAGGGAAGCCGACAGAATTTCTCTGTGTAGAATAATCTATATTTCTTCCACCTAAAAATATATATTTGAAGTGACAATTGTATCTCTTTTAAAGATGTGATAAAGAAAAGAATAGAAAGGAAATTAATAAATGAAAGAAATTCATACACCAGAAATTCTCATTTCAAATTTGGAGTAAGGAATTTATGCAAGATAATTTTTCTTTTGAAAAATTATAAACACACAGAAACACACACACACAGATATGGAGAGAGAGAGAGGCATACTTTTTTTTACAGGTCTGATAAACCATTGTTTGGCATGTTCTCAGAAAGTTTGAAAGCAGTGCTCAAATATCATCTAAAAAGTTAGCTGATGGCAAAACAAGAAGAGAATAATTATTAGAAATTGTTCATTGCTTTATTGGTGACTAATTATATTAGTAAACATTAATATTTATTTGTTACAATAAAATACATAGAATAACTGTTCCTACAGCATCTGCCTTCACCTATCTGAGTTATCAATATCAGGTACTTTCCAGAACCTTCTCTAGCTTAGTAACCAAACTTTCACAATAAGCACATGAATTAAACAATGGAAAGTATTGATCAATATTAAGTGTTTTAAGTATTAAGACTGTTTTTTTTAAGTGACACTTTACTTTCTTATTTTTTATATTAATCACAGGTTATTTACTTTGTATCTCAGCCGTAGCCCCCTCCCTTATTCCTTCCCAATCCCACCCACCCTCCCTCCCCTCATCTCCTCCCTGCCCCTTTCCAAATCCACTGATAGGGGAGGACCTCCTCCCCTTCCATCTGACCTTTTTTTTTTTTTTTTTTTTTTTCAATGCAGTTTATTCAGGAACATTGAACAATCCTCGGACCCCGGGGAAAGCCAGCCCACAGCTTAAATAGCCTCTGGGTAGCCAACCCAGGCGTGCCACGGGGGCAATGCAGATAGGTCCACATACATGGAAGCAAGCCAGATCCTCGGCCTTAGCCAAATGTGGAGTTGTTCGTGACAGAGAGCACTCGCCTCTGAGAAAAAGGTATCGGACGGGTCTGATGCTCTTTGGGTGGATGACACCTAAATGAACATCTGTACAAAGTCCCAATTTATTTCTAATATCAGAGATCAGACCTCTACTCTTGCCTGATGCGTCTAAAACAAAAAGGGGGAACTGTAGAGAGCTGCGGAATGCTATGCCTTAAAGATGGAGCTGGTTTCCACCTTCCACCATCTGACCTTTTTAAGTAAAAATAACAAAATTAGCATTCATTTTTCCACATGCCAGGAAGCCACAAGTGAGGCTGATGTGGTCATGCTAAAATGATATCTGTTCTTTCATTGCCTCTCTGTTCTGTAGTTATAAAAGATAGTAATGTCTTACAAAGCTGCATCGTGTCCATTTCACCTCTGGTAACTGTACTGTCATATCTTAGTATGACATACTGTTAACCAAAGAAAGAAACTATGGAGAAGAGACTACTTTGTATTTTAGTGAAAGAGAAAATCTGGCTCATTGATCTGAAAGTCGACTTAGTTAACAGTTCAGATTGGTTAAAGATTCTCATTGTGTGCTTGCAATCACTAGCTAAAAAGAAAGAACCACCTAAATTACTTCTCTGAAACTGAGTTTAAAAGGGAAACCTTAGTGAACACATCACTACCATACTAACTCTTGCACACATTTGAAGAACAAATGACCTCTATAGACACCTCAATGCTCTTTGCCAAGCTCGGTAAATTGTTGAAATTAGCCTGGCCAAACTTGTATCCAAAGTTTAAAATGTAAGCAATGGTGAAAGGTTGATAGAGGTAACTTTGAAGATAAAGGGAACAGTGGTTTTCAAAGTAAATAGTACAATTATATTAACATACTTTTCAGATAAGCATGTTTTTAGAATGAAGTGCTTGGGAAGGAACAGTTGCTCCATATAGGAGAATGGCACACAGGCACAAAGAAGGAAAGAAAATGGAAATTTAGTAGGAAGTAGCAATCATCCACTCAATGATGCTTTGGGGAAAATGGAACCTCACTGTTTTACCTAAGCTTAACTCCATTCTGTATTGCTCAACCTACATGTCACTTCAACATTTGAAAGCAGGTTGCTTTCCTTTCCTCAGTTTTACAAATGTTAACTGTAGACTAAGCAACATACAGAGATCATTTCATTTATCACTGCTAGCTGTGATCAGCTTAAACTTTCACATAACTACATCCTCTTCTTTTTTTTTTTTTTTTCAATGCAGTTTATTCAGGAACATTGAACAATCCTCGGACCCCGGGGAAAGCCAGCCCACAGCTTAAATAGCCTCTGGGTAGCCAACCCAGGCATGCCACGGGGGCAATGCAGATAGGTCCACATACATGGAAGCAAGCCAGATCCTCGGCCTTAGTAAACAAAAAGGGGGAACTGTAGAGAGCTGCAGAATGCTATGCCTTAAAGATGGAGCTGGTTTCCGCCTTCCACCTTCCCGATGGTGAGTGCTCTCTGTCAGGAACAACTCCACATTTGGCTACATCCTCTTCTTAAAGTCTACTGAGGTTCTTAGCATTACTGTAACTCCTGTGTTAACACCTGCTGTCTCTTTTAGAATAACAGAGACTTAGCATTTCAGAAGACACTTTAAATTCAAGTATTCAGGCTCTTCCTTCCAATGATTTTGTCTCTATGGTTTCATTTTTTTCTTATAAATTAAAAAAAATAGAAATAAAGATTTTATTTATGAAGTAGGACATAAGTAAAATATAACTTATATTCTCAAACATTTGTTTCCAAGGAAGTGCATTATTTAATTGGGTTCCTGGCATTGCCAATTTAAGTTCGTATACTTTGTTACCTGGACACTCTATGAAGTCCCCAAACTATAAAACCAATAAAGTTAAAGATCAGTTAAAATGCTTTCTCTAATTATCCAAAATGATGTGATGTTGCTTCCTACATCTGGGTACTTGGTTGCTTTTTTTTGTTACCTCATTGTTACTTAATTGTGGCTTGTTTCTTACACCTGGTAACAGTTTTGTTGTCTGGTTGCCACTTGGTTACAGTTTTTCTTATAAAAATCTGTCTTATCCTCCCTGAGATTTCATCTTACACCCATCAGAATGGCTAAGATCAAAAATTCAAGTGACAACACATGCTGGAGAGGATGTGGAGAAAGGAAAACCCTCTTCCATTGCTGGTGGGATTGTAAACTTATACAACCACTTTGGAAATCAATCTGGCACTTTCTCAGACAATTAGGAATAATACTACCTCAAGACCCAGCTATACCACTCCTAGGCATATATCCAAAAGATGCTCAAGTATACAAGGACATTTGCTCAATCATGTTCATAGCAGCTTTATTTGTAATAGCCATAACCTGGATACAACCCAGATGTCCCTCAAAGGAGGAATGGATACAGAAATTGTACATTTATACAATGAAATACTACTCAGCAATTAAAAACAAGGAAAGCATGAAATCAGCAAACAAATGGCGGGATCTAGAAAAGATCATCCTGAGTGAGGTATCTCAGAAGCAGAAAGGCATACATGGTATATACTCACTTATAAGTGGATATTAGACATATAATATAGGATAAAAATACTAAAATCTGTACACTTAAAGAAACTAATCAAGAAGGAGGGGTCTAGTTCAGATGCTCAGTTCTCGTTCAGAAAGGCAAAGGCGATGGACATCGGAAAGGGGAGAAAACGGAACAGGACAGGAGCCTACCACAAAGGACCCCTGAAAGATTCTACCCTTCAGGGTGTCAAAGCAGATACTGAGGCACATAGCCAAACTTTAGGCAGAGTGCAGGGAATCTTATGAAATAAGGTGGAGATAGAAATACCTGGAGGGAACAAGAGCTCCAAAAGGGGAGCAACAAAACCAAAAAACTTTGGCAAAGGGGTCTTTTCTGAGACTGGTATTCCAACCATGGATCATTCATGGAGATAACCTAGAACCCCTGCACAGATGTAGCCCATGCTAGCTCAGTCTACAAGTCGGTTCTCTAGTAAAGGGAACAGGGACTGTCTCCAACATGAACTCAGGGGCCTGCTCTTTGATCACCTTGCCCTCAGAAGGGTGTATCCGTACCAGGTCACAGAAGAAGATAATACAGCCACTCCTGGTGAGACCTGATAGACTAGGATCAGATGTAAGGGGAGGAGGACCTGCCCTATCAGTGGACTGGGGGAGGGGGATGGGTGGAGAAGATGCAGAGGAGGTGGGATTAGGAGGGGATGAGAGAGGGATACAGGTGGGATACAAAGTGAATAAACTGTAATTAATAAAAAAGTATAAAATAATTAATTTATCAAGTAATGTGAGAAAATGAGTTTGAAAGAAAATGAAATCATATGTAATTAAAATAAATTGTTATTTAATTAAAAATATGTTTTTGGATCAGACCAATGTCATATTCTGGCTCCTGAGTCCAGATTATGGTCCTAGCCAGTCAGTTTCTGTTTAGGATTCAATAAACCTTTGTTGAGTTCAGTCTGGTGTATGAATGGTCAGTAAGCAGCTATTCCTGAACCCATGATAGTTTCGTAGGGAAAGAAAATAACAGTCTTTTTTCAACCATCTCAAGTGTACGTTTCTGTAACATTAATAACATTCACATAATAGCACAATAATCATCACAATTCATCTTCATAATTATTTTCATCTTAGAGAACTGAAATACTACTCATTAAAGCACAAATATAAATTATCCTAAGACCCTGGGGTGTGTTTCTATACCCTCCCTATATAATTTTTACTGCTATAGGTATCAGTACTGCCATAACTACATGGAGGCGTTTCCTTTATCACTGGCTTATTTCACTTAGTATAATGTTTTCAAATCCATCCGTATTGTAGCACTTGTCAGAATCTCTCCTACCTTTTAAGGTCTGAATAGCATTTCATTTTGTGAAGTTATAATATTTTATCCAATTATTCAATGATAGACATTGGAATTATTTCCATATTTTATCTACTAGTGATAATATTACTATGGACCTGGCATACCGATGCTAGGGACTGAATTACGCCTCCACAGACTTCATAAGTCGGAGCCCTATTTCCCCATATGATTGTATTTGGAGATAAGACTTCAAGAGGCTTCTGAGTTTAAATAAGGTTATTATAACGGATCTTTGACTTCACAGACTTGAAGGTCTTAAAGAAAAGAGACACTCGTTCATTTTCTGATTGGGAATGCCTTGTGAAGGCATGGCAAGAATGTGGCAGTCTGTAAAGTAGGAGGAGAATTTTCAGCTGGACAGCACACGGCCTGGATATCCCATTCTCAGGAGCTATGACAAATTATTGATATGGTTTAACTACTCAGCAGTGTGGGATGTTAATCTACACCAAAAAATAAACAAATAATGATTGTTCATCTGCCTTTCTTCACTATTTTATGTAAATGACTACATGGGAAATTGCTAGACCATGTAATAACTTTATTTCTAATATTTAAAGAGTGGTTTTATTGTAACATATTCTGACCCATATGAGAGAGACCCAGTATGCTTTGAATTTTCAACTGAAGTGAGCAATGGCTCTGAAGTCTCCACGTCTTCAGGAATAATAAATTACTGGAAGGTGTGTTTAGCTTGTTTTAATTTCCATTTATTGAGTTTTATATGAGCACCCTAAGAGGTCTGAAATAGTATCTCATCTAGGGCTTTATTTTATCCTTTAATGAAATGTGAGGAAAATCATTTATTGTATATGGGCATTTATCAATAAGACCATATAAAACAGTATGTATAGTTCATTAAAATAATAAAATAATGAACAAACTTTGAATGTCAAGCAAAAAGAAAGAAATAAGAAAGATAAAGGGAGAAAAAATAAACAGTGAACATAACACCCGTATGTGCACTTGCATCGTACTAAACGAAAGCACACCCTGAACAACCAGCGACTTAATTCGGGCAGATCCCAAATAACAACATGTTCATACATAGTACCCAGCGATGAAAACACAAGAGCAACTTTTCTGAAAGTCCCAAAGCTTTGTCAGTCTATTGCCAGGATGAATTGCAACTGATGCCAACACTTGCATAAACTCTTGTATAACTCCACCCTCTTCTTGGCCGTAGTTTTATTTCCTTGAGGAGCATAGGCTTAGGGAAAAGCTGTTGAAGAATTGTTGTAGTGATGTTTCTCCTTCTTAGGACCTCTGCTAAGGCCTGTGCAAAACAAACCTGAGTCAGCCATTGTCCTTGACTATTTATTTGTTTGCTTTTAAGTAAAGGTTTAGATGGACCTGACAACTGTTACTTCTCAGTTGAGGATGAACTAAGCATACTTCATGCCTTCCCCTTGTCACTAAATCTACCTTGAGCCTGCCCTTTAATCTCTGGATAAAGATTTTTTTATTCTTTATTTTTTCTTCTTTATCTTTTCAAATATATTAGTTTATTTACCTTACATCCTGAGGGTGCCCCCTCTCTTTCTTCCTTCCTGTGTCCCTTACCTACCCCTTTTCTCTCTTTCCCTCTCCCTTCCCCCAAAAAGAGGATCCCCCCTCCATCCATATTAACCTTCCCCCAGTATACCAGATCACACCAGGACTGAGTATATCTTCATCCCCAGAGGACATGCACTGTAGGGATGGCAGGGGGAAATGATCCAAAAGCAGGCAACAGATTCCATGTTAAAAACAACACCCCCCTCCACTCATATGAAAACTCCCCATATGAAAAACTGGTCTGCTACATATGTGCAGGGGCCTTAAGTTCAGAGCATGCATGCTCCTTAGTTGATGTCTCAGTCACTTAAAGCCTCCATGGAACTGGGTTAGTTGTCTCTTGATCTTCTTGTGCTGTTCCTATCCCCTCCATGTCCTTCTATCATTCTCCCAATGCTTCCACAAGACGCCCGGAATTCTGTCCCATGCTTGGCTGCAAGTCTCTGCATCTGTCTTGATTTGCTGCTGGCTAGAGCCTCCCAGAGGACTGTCAAGTGAGGCTTCTGTCTAAAAGCATAGCAGAGTATCATTATAAGTGTCAGGGACTGGCTTTAACCTGTGAGGTGGGTCTCAGGTTGGGGGCCAATTATTGTTTGGATTTTCCCTCAATCATTGATACTTTCAATTTAATAAATTTATTGAAATAAGGGCAGACTTACTGTTGCCCACATTGACTGCGGGAGTATCAGGTCCTTAATACATCTTCAACTGTATTTCTGGATAGAATTATTCCTTGTCACTATTAACACATTTCCTCTGTTTCAATGAACTTCTGAGCAAAATAATGAAATTGTTATATAGCCTTGATGTCTTCTTTTCATTTCATCTGAGTTGAAATAAGGTAAACTTAAGTATTAAAAAATTTTCTTCTTTACAAGCATAAAATATTTCTATTAACTTGTTAGGATCATAGTAAACTGTGTTCTTAAGTAGAAAATCCTGTACATTTTGGTTTCATTACATTTTAGTGTATGTTTCTACATTAGAAATTTAGTAATATAGTCTTCCTTATGATATAATACAAATTTTATTTTCAAAGTAAATTTATATTGGCAAAAATGAGAATTCATTTAAAAACACATTTTAATGAAATAATGGAAACGATTAAAGAAAATAAAAATTGTGAAAAATTGCACTAATATCCCGGAAGCAGAAAAATGTTTGCTCACAATGGTTAACCTTCTCAGGAAGGCAACATTCCATTATGGATTCCCTGTGCACCTATGAGCCTTCTACTACTGTCCTATTTCTCATCATGGCCATTGACATCTCCATACATACAGTCTATCAGTCATGCTTCCAGCCCTAATCACTATAATTTTCCATTAACTGTTCTCATAGGTCACAAATAGTCCTATCACAGTATCGAGTTCTTTATATTTGTTTTATGTCTTAATTTATGTCTATTATAACATATTAACATGTACATATTTTACATATGAATTACCATTTCTTAATTTAATTCACTGGTTATGTTTTGTAACTCAGAATGTGCCTCTAATCCACTCCCATGATCTCCCCAGAAATGTTTATCTAAAACCTAATCTGAATACTCAACTTGTTACTTTAAAAAAATCTTTGTCAACTTTTACTATCTGCGAAGCAAAATTTAAATGATTTACCTGTTTTCTAAATTCCATACCAAACAGAATTTGCAATAGCAACAGCGACATAAAAAATGCCATGGAAATTTTCCTGTGAGATATCTGGGCATACCAGGCTTTGTATGAATATATATCTCATAAAAAAGAAAGAATGAAAAAGAAAAGAAAAACGAAAAAATACACTACTTCTGACAGAATTGGCTCTTCTATCTTGTGTCTCCTGAACAAGTGCTTCTCCTCAGTTGTCACCCTTTCCTTAAAGTCTTCCATAGTTCTGAAAGACAAATACCCCTGTTCAACCATTTATATTATTCAATTACCTTCTGTGTTGTTATAGAGCTCACAGGTTTGTGCTGTGATACTAATGCCCTTTTATTACTGTATTCTAGGTTTTATTCATGAGAGGAAGCACAACATATTGATTAATATCTAACATTCTGTGGTCAAGAAGGCCTGGATACCAAGCATTACTCTAAGTCCTATTTCTGGAAAATGCTAGATCGTGTTGAGTCAGATTGAATGAACACAGAAACATCACATGTATCTGTACATTCTTTACACAGAAAGGTACTTCTCCTTCAAGAGGACTAGTGTACCACTTGAAGGTGTTATTCCTTTTTACATTTTAATGAAATGATAACGTGAAGTATACTAAACTAAAATTATTGATAAAATCAGTACACACTTGTCCATTCATAGTATTTGGCAGAAGATTCACTGTTAAATAAATGAATGGGAGTAGACTATGTGTGCTCCCTTCTTTTACCCATTCTCTGACCTCAAGGGGCATATCTGTGTCATGTGGCAAGCTTAAGTTTAGCCATGCTTTCTATAGATTTTTATGACATCATTAAAATTGGAATTGTGCATCATCTAATCATAATCTACTTATGTCATTAACACATGAATTATATGATTAGAGCTATTTACATTAAACATGCAATTAGATCAAATTATGCTAATAGGAAAATGCAGGATAATTAACTATAATTAAACTTAAAAGCAGAGAAATTAACTCAGATACACTACATTTAAATTCCATTGTATATTTAAAAGTAAACAAATAAATATTACTGTTCAATCTGCCTTGTGTTAAGTTAGGATCAACTTATCTTTCTGGCCCCAACCTTCTTAGGCCAAACACTGTAGAAAATAGTTACCTTTTCTAAATGCACATGCAGCATGTACTCTACCATTTTAAAACCTTTATCGGCCAGTTAGGGATGTGGCTCCTTTGGGAAAATACCTGATGTACAAGTATGAGCATCTGATCTCTTTCCCCAGGACCCACACAAGGCACACCAAGAAAGCCAGTGCTCCAGAGGGCCTCTGAAAGATTCCACCCAGCAGGGTATCAAAACATATGTTGAGATTCATAGCTAAACTTTGCACAGAGTACAGGGAATCTTATGAAAGAAGGGGGAGATAGAAATGACTGGAGGGAACAGGAGCTCCACAAGGAGAGCAACAGAACCAAAAATTCTGGGCTTAGGAGTCTTTTCTGAGACTGATATTCCAAGCAAGGACCACGTATGGAGATAACTTAGAACCCCTGCACAGAAATAACCCACAGCAGCTCAGTGTCCAAAAGGGTTCCCCAATAATAGGACCAGGGATCCTCTCTGACATGAACTCATGGGCTGGGTCTTTGATCACCTCCACCTGAGGGGGGAGCAGCCTTGTCAGTCCACAGAGGAAGACAAAGAAGTCAGTCCTGATGAGAACTGATAGACTAGGGTCAGAAAGAAGGGGAGGAGGACCTCCCCTATCATTGGACTGGGGGAGGGGCATGGGAGAAGAAGAGGGAGGGAGAGAGGGTGGAATTAGGAGGTGGTGGGGAAGGGGGCTGCAGCTGGGATATAAAGTGAATAAACTGTAATTAATAAAAAAGTAAATTAAAAAAATGCCAGTGCTCTTCTGTATTCCCACTCTTGAGAGACAGAAGCAGGGGATCTTTACTGTTTTCTGGCCAGTCATAATAACTAAATTAATAATCTCCAAGCTGAGTAACAGTGCCTGTCCAAAAACTTAAAAATTACTCTCCTTGTGGAGACCCTGTCCTCTCCAGCTCTTACTATTTCCCAGTTCTTACCTAAAATTCCGTTCACTCTGCCCAACAGTTGCCCATCGGGCTCAGCATCTGCTTTGATAGTCTGAAGGGCAGAGGCTTTCAGAGGCCCTCTGTGGTAGGTTCCTAGGTTGTTTCCTGTTTTCTTCTTCTTCTGATGTCCATCCTCTTTGCCTTTCCGGATGGGGATTGGACATTTTAGTTAGGGTCCTCTCTCTTGCTTAGTTTCTTTAGATGCACAGGTTTTAGTGGGTTTGTCCTATGTTGTATGTCTATATGAGTGAGTATATACCATGTGTGTCTTTTTGCTTCTGGGACAACTCACCCAGAACCCCTGCACATATGTAGCCCAGGGCAGTTCAGAGTCCAATTGGGTTACATAGTAATGTGAAGAGGGACTGCCTCTGACATAATCTGATTGGCCTGCTCTTTGATCACCTCTCTCTGGGGGGGAGCAGCCTTACCAGGCCATAGTAGAGGACAATACAGCCACTTTTGATGTGAACTGACAGACTAAGATCAGAAAGGAGAGGAGAACCTCCCCTATTAGTGGACTTGGGGAGTGGCATGCAAGCAGAGGGAGGAGGGAGGGTGGGATTGGGAGGGGAAGAGGGAGGGGCTTATGGGGGGATGCAGAATGAATAAAGTGTAATTGATGAAAAATTAAAAAAAAATTAAATATGGTGGAGTGAAATTGCAGAAGATATTCAATGTCAACCTCTGGCTTCCACATGTATACATGTGCGCAGAGACTGTCCCACATACATTCATGTCTACATGAACAGGCACATCCACAGGGAACAAAACAAATTGCAGTGGCATCTGAATGTGGTGGAGTGTGTCTTTAACAAGGCAGAAAGATTTTAAACTACAGATTAGCCTGAACTGCATGGTGAGTTCTAAACCAACTTGGTTACATTAAAAGACCCTGTTTCACAAAACAAATAAATAACCAAATCCCACAGTAGCATTCTGCCCTCATTATACACTTTCTAAAATTCTCCTGGCGATAGAAGTAATGTTGGTTTGCCACAATTTCTATGAATTATAATTTCTGGTGAATTATTAAGGGATGTTGACACAACCCTTGAAAATGGAATATTGTCTGTAGTGTGGAAATATTGTGTGGATTTTCACTCTGACAGTTTCAGCTGAATTGTAGGTGCTTGCAGCTGAAATTACATGTCTCAGTCTTACATCAGAACAAAGGATTAAGTCTTTACTGAGAGTTTGGATATCACTGTGTAGAGGCATTTATTCATTTATTCTTTCCTTTTTGTGTCCTAATTAGATTCGGCTTTAATGTGAATATTTCTACATCTGATGGCTTCAGACTAAACAAAGATTTTTTTTTTAACTATATACACTAGATTCTTTCTAGGCCCTATTAATTAACCAGTTTCCATGTCACGTTATTTAGGAGCTTTTCTACCATCATTTCACACCTTTTCCTAAAAATCTGCTCCACACCCCTCCATCAGTGGCTGGTGGCATTCTGGAAATTTTGATGTTTGTTTGCATGCTTCTACAAACATCATCATGATCTTTGCTGTCACTTTCACCTGATGCTTTTTTCTATTTTGACTTCATCCAAACTTTTAGATACCCACTGCAAATATGAATTTTGAGGAAGACGACATAAGTCAGAACACATCTTTAAACTTATACTTAAATGAACTCATTTATTAGTTCTAAGTTAGAACCTAGGTTAAGAACATGATATAGATTAGTCAGAACTTTCTAATGAGATAGTTATAATTTTCGGGGATGTAATTATGTTTGTTACAATTTGCTAATATTTATTGTAACTTAAATACAATGCACACTATATAAATATTTTAATTCGTTTATTTACAAGCCTACATAGATATGATAATCAATTTTATCGTATTTTATCACCTTCTGAAATAACTTCCTATTCTGTAGCTATCACTACTCAAACCCCCATGCCCTCTCCACTAGTACAAATACACATATAATGTAAATTTATAATGTATATTCTATATGTAATTTTTTCCTAGAATTTTATAAATTTAATCAATTTATAAATTGAATTTTATAAAATGAATCAATATAAATTGACTCAATTTGAACATATGTGTGAAAAGATCCTCTCTACTGCAAAAATATTTTTGAATGTATTTATGTACTATCAAATATCAGTACTGCCTTCATGTACAAAGGCAACAAAATCCATTGATTGGCTAGTTGACATTCTGTTTATCCATTTACTAATTTATAGGTACAAGGACAGTTTCCACCCTCACATTGCTTTGAGTGTTTATATTCTAAACATTATGTATAATGATTTTGTGGATACATCTTTCATTTGTCTTGGACTGAAGTGTTATTTAATTTATCAGAGCAGTTTCCTACCCAAATATTAAGTGTAGGTAAAAACTTATGAGAAAATGCCAGCCTGTTTTTCTAAACGGATGCACCATTTTATAATCCCAAAAGCAGCATAAAAGAGTTGATGAATAGGAGAGGGGGGAAGAAAAAGGAGGAAGAAGAGAGAGAAATAGGGTTAGACTGGAAGGAAGGAGGAATTGGGCTAACAAATAGGATGAACCTCTGCTAGGATGAAGCCCGTGATAGCTCAGTAACCAATTGGTTTCCCATAGTAAGGGGAACAGGGCCTATTTCTGACAGGAACTTAATGGCAGGCTCTTTGACCTCCCCACGCCCCAAGGGAGGAGCAGTCCTGCTAGGCCACAGAGGAGGATTTTGCAGCCAGTCCTGAAGATACCTGATAAAACAGGGTCAGATGAAAGGGGAGGAAGTCTTCCCCAATCAGTGGACTTGGAAAGGGGCAGGGAGGAGATGAGGGAGGGAGGGATGTTTTGGGAGGGAATGAGGGAGCAGGATACAGCTGGGATACAGAGTTAATAAAATGTAACTAATAAAAATTAAAGAAAGAAAGAAAAAAATGTAACTGTTCCTAGAATGAAATCCCATCATCAGTAGGACTGATAAGTCTGTGGGTGTTTTTTCTTTTCTTTTCTTTTCTTTTCTTTTCTTTTCTTTTGATTAAATTAAATAATTCATAAAAAAGTAAATTAATTTTAAAAAGTTGTTATTTCTCTTATTATTTTAAAGAGCTCAATGTGGTGTTTAATAATCATTTTGAATTGAATTTCCCATGGAACTAATAATGTTCAGCATATTTTTGTGACCTTATAAGTAGATTCAGTTGAAAGTGTCTACTCCTTCCTCTGTCAAGTTTTAAGTAATATACCATCTCTCTTTTCAAGAGGATCTCTTTTTTTAAATTTTTTATTTAACTTTTATCAATTACACTTTATTCATTTTGTATCCCCTCCATAAACCCCTCCCTCCTCCCCTCCCAATCCCACCCTCCCTCATCTTTCTGCATGCATGCCACTCCCCAAGTCCACTGATAGGGGAGGTCCTCCTCTCCTTCTTTCTGATCTTAGATTATTTAAGGTTCTTTACAGTGCTATGCAAAATGAATGGGTAGCATCTAATTTAGGATTTCTTTTGTAGGTTATAAGGAATGCTATTGATACTTTTTTAGGTGTTTTTTAAGTATGTAGTTTTCACCAGGTAGTACAGACAATTAACTTTATTGATTCTTTCAACCTCTAACCAAGGGATTTCCGGATGTTTTTTTTTTGTTGTTGTTGTTGGTTGTTGGTTGGTTTGGTGTGTGTGTGTGTGTGTGTAAATATATGTGGGGGGGCTTGTGCTTCTTTTTCTTATTTGAGCTTCATAATGTTATGTGAAAAGAAATTCCAACCTCAGTTACATGTATTGGTATTAGAATTAGCATTAGCCTTAGTATTAGTATTGGTAGTGGTTGTTGTTGTGGTAGTGGTAGTAATGATGTGAGAGAAAACAATCTCCTGCAGTCAACAATAGCCTTGAACTTATGTAGCCAAGATTAGACTTGAACTAATAATCCTCCTGTGTCTGCCTCATTTCGGATACTGTTATATCCTAATGTCTAAATTAGTTACATTTATTCCTAGCTGGTATTGTAGCTATTGTAAATGGAATTGCTTTCTTAATTTCTATTTTAGATAGATTGTTATTAGTGTCAGACAATGCTCTTGATTTTTGCATGTGGATTTTGTGTTATGCATCATGACTAAATTTGCCTACATTGTTTTTTGAGTGGAGTGTTTGGAGTTTTTATGTAAAAACATTTAACATTCAAACTGACAATCTGAAAAATCTTCTTTTCAAATTAGATGCCATTTATGTCCTTTTCCAGCCTGGATTCAGGGCTTCCAGAACAATGATGAATAAAAGTATTCAATCTTTTTGTTCTTCTAGAAAAAGATTTAATTTTTCCTTGTTCAGCATAGCATTAGCAGTGAGTTTATTATATATGACTTTCACTATCATGAGTTATAGGTCTTTCCTAAGCATTATTTGACTTAATATTGAATTGTCAATGTTTGTGAGTGTGTTTTTTTCTGTACAAGCCTATTTGATTTGGATGTCCTATTTAGTATTGTGTTCTGAAAAAGTATTGTTAGGTCAATAAACTTTTAAGATAGTTTTGTCTTGTTGAGAATTTGTTATCCTTTTCATATGTAATATCTGGCTGTAATACCTTTTGTCCATCATTAAAAGGATTATTCCAGGATATTTTGTTTGTTTGTTTTGTTGTTTTCCCCCCTTTGGTGTATACAAAATGTTACTTTCAAACTATCTAAACAAATACTAGTAAAGTTGGTTCCATATATATATATATATACACTTGGATCATGTTTCTCTCTCTTCTTGTAAGTGTTTTTATGGATATTATTGGGGAAATTATGTTAACTATAACGCATAATTTTGACGGTTGGTATTAATATTTAATTAGTTTCTAGTTTGTTTCTATTATTGTTTTCAATTCACCCTTACAATTATTTTATTATTTTGACATTCTTATATAATTTGTTCTATCCTTTGTAATTTCAATTATGAGTTTTCAAAGATATTCTTGTTAGTGATTATATCAGGGGTTACTATATTTTTTAACTTTCAATACTTAGGTTCACTAGTTTACTAGTTCACTTTAATAGTAAAATATTAAAACTTTGCATTTTTTCTTAATGTCCTAGGTATCTTATGAAATGTATCTATATATGGTTATGGTTCAAAGAATAAATTTATGGTGATCAAGAATGGTTGAAAATTCATGTATCTTTAAAAAGATTAACAATCACTAATTGTCAGTAATAAGTTATATTAGGAGAAAGAGACCAGAATAGAACTTAAGTATGTAAAGACAAAATGCCCATAATAATATCACATTCTAGTGATACATACATGTGATATTTCCTTTAAAAGTAAGAGGGGAATTACATTCCTCATTTGTATTCCGTATTCATTCTTGACTTATCAGTGCTTATGTAATAAAATGCTATATACACAGTAAAGAAATTTTATAATCTAATTCAACATGAGAAGTTTACCCTCCTGTCTTCAGGTTCCAGACAGTCTCCATTCTCTCTTTGTTCTGACTACAGAATAACTTTTTATAACATTGCCCATGCTGTTTTTGTAATACGGCATGGAGTTCAGTGTTATTTAATGAGGCATTTCTCTTCATCAATCTGAGAAGCTCAGAAATGTTTTCATGCTGCGCACAAAGATGAGAGTTTATAGAATATGCTTGACTGTAAAATTTCTCTATTTTTATGCAAACATAAATCAATAGACTTGGAAAGTTGATGATCTGCTTAACGTTTTGCTCACAGTTTGCCCACAAGGATTTAGGTGAGCTACTGAGGGAAAAAAAACACTCATGCACTATTAATTAGGTTTGAATTTTTTTTTCTAATTACATAGATTCCCTCCTTGCTTCACAACTACAAGAAAAAAAAGTGAATAAATTGACTATTGTTGCTTTAGATTTTCTATTGTGTGTAGATTTTTACCTCTTGGTTTGTTTATAAATATTTTTCCAGTGGATTTTACCTACATGATGAAAATCATATCAGTAGGGTATATGGGTCTGTACATCTATAAATCTTGTCTTAAAGCATGAAAAAAGAGAAAGACATGCAAGCAGAAGAGTTCAAACTTTAACATTTTAATGAAATGTTGCGGTCTACAAATGTTCTGGTCTCATTTCACAGCTGTCCTCTAATGCAAGCGGGCCATGCACTAAAGGCTGAGCATGACTCAGTACAGTTTTAGATGGTGCATGTTACCACTAAGTCAGCTGCGGTGTAATGTCCTGCATGCTTGGCTAAATTCACATTAACTTTCAGACTAGTCACCAATGGAAACGGTGGTGATACAAGGTGACCGGAATTGCACCTTTGAGGTTACTTACTAATGAAGTTTACTTTACCTTACCTTTGACACACCTAGCTTTTAAGGCAAGACAGAGCACATTCCAAGTCAGACAAAGCATCAGTGTTGGAACCCCATATGTAATGCAATTCACCTCCTGAAACATTCTTGTTATGACCTTTGTAAGGGTACTATTTGTATGCATTGCTTTATTTTCCCAGTGTGAGTAGATATGAACTATACTTAGAATTTTTGTACATAATTTGGGGCTAATTTTTTTGGAATCAATCAAAACATAAAAACAGATTTATATTTTCAGCACACAAAAATAGCAAACAGGAGACTTTTTAATAGCATCTGCTTTGTTGAATTTCTAAACTGCTTCTTAAACTGAAGCAATGAAGTTACATCTTAATAGTTAAGCCAAGAATTCTACTCGTGGTCAAATGATTCACTCATTATCATTAGCATACATATGTAGGGAATTTGGCCATTGTGTTCCCAGCTGGCAGCTTTTACTAACATCTGGGTTATTAACATCAGAATCAGCAATCTAGAGAATTGTTCTTCTAACACATCCAGCTAATCCTGAGCCCAAATTAGTTCTTTTCCAAACCCACCTGCAGGAAAATCTAGCCATCAAGCATTTTACCCTTACACAGAGTTTCTGGAATTATATGTAAGAGTGCATTAGGATTAAGCATGCCAGAAAAAATGAGTTGTGCCTTTTTGTGGATTGCTTACAGTATCTTGAGCATTGAAAGTGAAAGTCAAAATACCAATAATCTGAATTTGTCCTTGATAAATTCTAGTGAAGACTCTGAGGTCCTGCCAACTGTACAGCCCAAAATACTAATTGACATGAGACACAGTATATTCATGATATAAGTAGTATTTCATCATATATATAATTAGGCACAAAAGCTGCTTGGCTATGTGAAACACATTCACAGAAGCATTGAAGCGCCACTTTGTGATGTCTGAGCTTCTTCATTTTGAAGATGATCACTGCCTTGTTCTTTATCCATTTATAAGTGATTTTACAACATGGTAAAATAGATATGAGGCTCCCTCTGATTATTCTTTTTTAATTTTTTTAAATTTAGTCTTCTCTCATATATTACATTCCAAACAAAGTTTCTCTTTCCTCCTACCCTTTCAGCCCTGCCAATCCACTCTTCTCCTCCTTCATTTCCCTTCAAAAAAAGGGCATGCCTCCCAGATTGCAGTAATCTCAGTGTCAGAAAAGAACGGGCATCCCAGACTACAGCCGCTATCATAGTGTATTTACAAATCATTAAAACAGCCAATGGTCTGAATATTTAAAAAAAATAGAATTCTGAAATAGCTTCTAACAACATGGTTGACTCTCAGATGGAAGGTAAACTCATAAAGCACCGCTTTGCATGACTGACATCTACACCGAATCTCAAGCCCTTGAACATTTCTTCATTAGCTAATATGCAGCTTATTTCCCTTGGGGTTTAATTACTTTGTATTATAATAATTTGTATTATATTTCCCCTTCCAATACTTCCAATATACCCCTTCTCTGTTCTCTTTCAAATCTATGTACTCTTTGTTCACTGTTGTTACATACACAAACAAACACACACAGGATAGATAGACAGATAGATACATAGATATATAGATAGATACATACATACATAGATTGATAGATAGATCCATAGATGCATAGATAGATCCATAGATGATAGAAATATAGATGATATATGGAGAAGGAAAGAGAGATCCCTATTTTCACAAGCATATCAAGCTCAATGTGCAATGTTACCTGTATAAACGTGTTTTCAGGGTTGACCATTTGATTTCAGACAACAAATTAGTGTGCTGTTCCCTGAAACTAATTCTCCTGCCTTCAGTATTCCTTAGTTGCCTGTAGTTCTTTGTGTAGGCTTGAGAACTCCTGAAATTTCCATATTCCACGTTACCATATCTGTTACTGTCATGCCTGTTCAGCTCACCTTTAGACAGTCATGTCAATGAGACTTTATGGGTGGAGCTTCTCACTTTACTAGGAGACACAATTTTACAAAAAGTAAACTCTGTTTCTCTTGCTCTTACAGTCTTTCTCTTCCATCTTCCAAAATGGTCCCCTTCACTTAGGTTCAGTAACTGTGTTGCAGATGTAGCAGTTTTTAATTGGATTATTTGGTTTGTCGGTGTTTAATTTCTTGAGTTCTTTATATATTCTGAATATCAGCCCTCTGTCAGATATACGGCTGGTGAAGATCTTTTCCCAGTCTCTAGGCTGTCATTTTGTTCTGTTGACAGTGCAGTTTGCCTTACGGGCACTTTTCAGTTTCATGGATATCCCATTTATTAGTTGCTGATCTTAGTGCCTGAGCTATTGGTGTTCTATTCAGAAAGTTGTATTCTTTACCATTGAGTTCACGGTTTCATCGCTGGTAGGAGTGCAAACTTCTACAACCCTTGTGGAAATCAATCTGAAGATTTCTCAGAAAATTGTGAGCAGATTTACTCAAGATCCAGACATACCACTCCTGGACATATACCCAAAAGATGTTCCACTATACCACAAGGACACTTGCTCTACTATGTTTAAAGCAGCTTTATTTCTAATAGCCAGACAGGAAACAACCAAGATGTCCCTATACCAAAGAATGGGTAAAGAAAATGTAGCACGTTCACACAAAGATATCCTACTTGGCAATTAAAAACAATAATATCATGAAAATTTGCAGGCACATAAATGGGGCCAGAAAAGATTATCCTGAATGAGCTAACAGAGACCCAGAAAAACAACATGGTATGTAGTCATCATGCAACAATCCACAGACACAAAGAAGCCAAGGAGGACCCAACAGAGAATGCTTGAAACTCACTCAGAAGAGGAAATAAAATTAGACACCTGAAGTAGATCGAGGGAGGAAATTGGGTGAGAGAGGGAGTGGAGAGAGTAACTGGGATGGGGACCAGGTGATTAGCAGCAGGGGTTAAGGAGCCAAAGAGGCCACCTCCAGTAGTCAGGTGGGACCTCCAGTAGAGGGAGGGGACACTGACTCTCATAAAACCTCTCACTCAAAATTTGTTTAACCTACAAGAACTATAGGGATAAAGATGGAGCAGAGATTGAAAGAATGCAAAAACAAAGACTAGCCTATCTTGGGTCCTACTCTATGGGAGAGGGCCAATCCCTGTCATTATTAATGATCCTCTACTATGCTTTCAGGTAAGACCCTAGCATAACTGTCTTCATCCAGTAGCTGACGGAGACAAATGCAGAGACCCACAGCAAAATGGGTTTCTGCAAAAGGCTGAGCTTGGGAGTCTTATGGAAGAGTAGAAAAAAAGATAGAGGGATCTGAAGGGCTCAAGGGTTCCACAAGAAGACCTAGAGAATAAACTAACCTTGGCCCATAGTAGCTTACAAAGACTGAACCAACAATCAAAGTGTATGCAAGGGCTGGACGTAGACTCCCTACACATATCTAGAAGATATGCAGGCTGGTTAACATGTGGGTCCCCTAAAAATGGGTATAAGGGCTGTCTCTGACTCTGTTGCCTGCCTTTGGATCTCTTTCCCTTAGCTGGGCTACCTTGTTAGGCCTCAGTGGGAGAGTATGTGTTTAATCCTAGTGGGACTGGAGATGCCAGGATGGTTGGTACCCCTTGGGTGCCTCCCCTTCTCTGAAAAGGAGTGGGGAAATGGGTGGAAACAGCATGAGACTTAGAGAGGGAGGAGATGAGGGAGAGAACTGGGATCAGGCTGTGAAGTGATTTAATACGTTAAGAAAAAAAGGACTTTCAAAGAAAATTATAATTATTATTTGATAAATTCCTTCATTTTCTATCAGATACCTCACACATCAGATGTCCCTAATACAAATATTATGTTCTAAGCTGGTCTATAATTTATCTCCATAGAATTCCTTATCCATATAGATTTATGTCTTTTAGTGAATACTAGTTAAAAATCAAGATAGAAATAGTCTTGTTTTTAAACACAGATAACAGGGATCAAATTAGATCCAACAATAATAAGAATAGAGAGCTTGAATCTCTATGTCAGCATTTTCCTTCCCAAGCCTCTCCTGAGAATCCAGTCACACTCTGCCCTAGAGGTGCTTGAACAATCTCTGAAGTATATAGTCACTTGAAGACTAAGGCATTTTTAAAAATTAAACTCAAACTCCAAACAACTGCCTACTTGTAAACCATGATTTATTTTTGAACTAGTGTTTTTAAGAGAGTCCATTGTCCTCTTTACTGCTTTGGACAGATTATTTTAAAAATTGATGCAGTCACTATGTTTTAAATACACAATATTTATAAAAATAGATTTGATAAATATTTATATTAATATATTTTATTTAGGAAATATATGAACTCTATGAAAGCACATAATATATAAAAGTCTATCTTTTGAACATAAAGTTTAACAAAAATTGAGAAGTGTCTATACTGAAAAGAAATATGTAAATCAGTACTCCAATGTATTAACAAAAATCCTTAACATTTTTCATATGCAAAAGATTTTACAAACCAAGAAAAAAATAATACAAGACTAACATGAACAAAAGTAACTTGCAAAGAAAAAAAAGCAATTGATTTTTATAAAAATAAGAAACACACATGCTATTTTTAATTATTTTCTACAATCAAGGTTTTTAAAAATCAAAAATGAATTTCTTAGGAAATCTCTGTCAATAGTGGCTACCAAATGATTGATATTTCCAACATGCTTATTTGGCAGGACATAACCATGCTTAAAATGTGCATGCCATTTCCATGCTAATTTGGAAAAGATTTATCTTCTAAAAATCATAAACATTGACTCAAAAAAATTAACAACTTTGGTTAGTACAGGAAGTTCAACTGAGAAACATCTAAATGGGTAGCAAGATTGGAAATCATCATCTGGGATTCTAGGTACTTCCCTAGGAAAACACAGCTTGTGAAAATCTGCTCAGAAATATGCTCCAGAAAAATTGTCAAGCATGAATGGAAGCATCAGCACCATATGAAACAGAATGCTGTGTTTAATGTAGTATGTGAAATGCGTGTTTGATGGACATGGATAGCACATCCCTTTAAAATTTGTGAAAGATGAGCAATACAATAGTGATCTTTTAGCAATCCTCTAACATTTTGGCATTCCCTAAATATCTTCAAATCAGATTAAATTTTGATGTCACAATAAAGTGAAACCATTTTTATCCCAGCTACTTCATACTGCAAGGTGTTCATGGATCTTTGAGGAAAATGGATTATAATTCTTCTAAGCACCAGTCACTTTGTTCGCTTATCATTATTGATATGAATACATTTCTTCGATTAATCTTACCAGTGGACTTTAAGCCTTTGAAGGAGGTGAGGATCGGATGACCTCTCTCATGTGTTATTAGCACCCTTCATGCTTCACTCATAATGACATTAATAAAACTTTTACAATAAACGAACAAATACATCCTCAAGCAAAGTCTGACTAAATCTATAAAAGGAGAAGCGAAATTGTTCTGATTAAGTTTAATTATCAAAGACTACTTCAAGTTAAGCTAAATGCCACAGGTATTTAATGAATTTCTACCTCTTAAATTAAAACAGCTCATCCAGAACCATGCACACTGTGAGCCCTCAATTACTATTGATTGAGATAATTCTATGAGTTCAGTCAGGAAATGACAGACTCTCAAGCCAAGTTAACACTTTCGGTATGTATAGAATATCGCCATTTAATAATAAAAAGCGTTACGTGTCTTGAAATTATACCAAAAACACTAAAAATAGTTTCTGAAAAATGTCTTTGATTTTGTTTCAAACGAACAACTATATTTAAGTTGAAATATTAAGATTAAAATTTTCACTTCAAGAGTAAAAATATAAGGGAAGTTGTGCTTATGTACTTTTTCCCTGAATATCAAGAACCTCAATATAAAAAATACAATTTAAATTACATATTTAGCATTTTAGACCTTTTTAAATTTCTGCACTATCACAGAGGGAAACCCCTACACCATCAGGTAGAGTACCTGACAGAGATAGATGGCAACAGCTACCACATGCTAAGTTATAAGATGAGATTAAGGTCACATTGTCAAAGGAGCCTAAGACACAAAGCCAAAATCACAGGCACTGCTGTTACTTTACTAAAAATTAAGCACAATGAGCCTAGCCAGAAAATACCCTTTAAAAGAGAGATAAAGAAAAGTCTCAGGCACCAGAAGTTGAATCATGGTGTTTATCTGGATCTGCCAACAGAACCTTGATGGAGATTCACATCCAGCATCAAAGACAGTTTGCATAACTGCAGCTGCTCTATCGGGACTTGGGAATTAAAAATGTCCTTTTCCAAAACCTTGAAAATAAACTTATGTATAATACTAGTCAGCATAGTTCTATGAGGATCTCAACGAACTGAGCAGTATGTGTTCTGAGAAGTACATGTGAACTGAGAAGTTTGTTGAAGTGCTAGCCTGTCAAATGACAAATAAGGGCAGTACACACAGGGAGTCTTATGGTAGAACGGTAATATAAAATGACCCAGAACGGACAGGAGGACTTCTATCAGTATACTAGGGAACAGGGATAGGGAAAGGAGAGGTAGAGAGGGAAGAACCAGGAGAAGATAAGGGAGGGGACTACAGCTGAAATACAAAGTGTATAAATTGTAAATAATAATAGAATAATGAAAGAGAAAAAAGGACAAACAGAATTTTAGAATTACTCCAATAAAGGTTGCAAGCCATGTTAATTTTCAATTAGTTAATTAAGGTATTCACTTTATATCCCAATTGTAGACCCCTTCGTCCTCTCCTCTGGTCCTTACCCTTGGTTCCTCTTCCCTCACTCCCCATGCCTTATTCCTCTTAGAAGAGGATTCCCTCCTACCAACCCACCCCAGCACAGCAAGAAGACTGAAGGCGTCCCTCTTTCCAGGTGGTCTAGTGAGGCAGCCCTGCCAGGTGGGATCAAAAAGCAGTCAACAGAGCCCCTGTCTGAAACAGTGCCAGATTCTTGACTAGGGGGCCTACATGAAGCCCAAGCTGCTCATTGGCCACATTCGTGTAGTGGCCCTAAATGCAGTCCATGCACGGTCTTTGTTGGGTCCCTCTGGGCCCTGGCTAGTGGGCTCTGTTGGTTTTCTTGTGGAGCTACTGTCACCTCCACGTCTTTCTATCCTTCCCCAATTTTCCAACAGCCTCTCTGCACTTCCCTAATGTTTGGCTGTGAGTCTCAGCATCTGTTTTTATCTGCTGCTGGGTAGAGCCTCCCAAAGGACAGCGATGCTAGGTTCCTGTGTGCAAGCATAGCAGAGTATCATGAATACTGTCAGGGATTGGCTTTCTCCCATGAGCTGGGTCTCAGGTTGGGCCAGGAATCCGTTGGGCACTTCCTCGATCTCTACTCTATTTTTACCCCTTGCACATCATGTAGGCGGGGTGATTTGAGGTCAAATGTTTTATGGGGGGGTTGGTGTTCCCCTTCCTCTACTAGGAGTTCTGTTTAGTTAGAAAATGAGGAATAGCTCTGCTTCAAAACCCAGCTACACCACTCCCAGGCATATACCCAAAAGATGCTTTACCATATAACAAGTAGACTTGCTCAATTCTGTTCATAGCAGCTTTATTCCTAATAGCCAGAATCTGGATACAACCTAGGTGTCCCTCAACAAATGATTGGATAAAGAAACTGTGGTACATTTAGACAATGGAACACTGCTCAGCTATTGAAGACAAGGAAATCATGAAATTTACAGGCAAAGGGATAGAAATAGAAAAGATCATCCTGAGTGAGGTAACCTACATCCAGAAAGACACAAATAGTATGTACTCACTAATAAGCCAATTTATAGTACAGGATAAATATACTACAATTCACAGATGCAAGGAAAATAAGTAACAAGGAGGACCCGAGGGAAGATCTTTAAATCTCACCGAGAAGGGGAAAAACAATTGCCAGAGGAAGTGGTTGAAGAGAAGGAACACAGTGGGAGGAGTGCAGAGGTAAATGAGGATGGTAATCAGAGAGCATAGGCTGGGGGCCAGGGGACAGAGGGCCTGTATAGAGAAGAGAAACCATGGGCAAGGACATCTCTGTGACAACTTTGAGACCTAAGACAGGGTAGGCTTCTTTGAGGACATGGGGGTGATCCTAGCTAAGACTCCTAGTAGCAGGGGTCATGGAGACTGAAGAGCCATGTATAATTTAATTTTACAAATCTCAATAAATGTCACAAAGTGATCTGATAAAATATTCCAGAAAACTAGACATAGCATCCTTCCTTCAACTAAATCTTTCATTATATTTAAAAAATGTCTTTCAAATTTAGGCATCATTTTAATATATACATTTAACAAGGACATTAATAAAATAGTTGAAGTCAGAAATTAGACCGAAATTACCTTCCCAAGGGGTGTGCTAAAATAAATAATTAACATCTATATATTAGAAGAAAATGCAGTCTATACAAGTCTTGGAAAACAAGTTTTAAGGTATAAAAAATGCTTATAAAATAATTTCAAATAAAACTATACAATAGAAAAAGATAGCATTTTTAACAAATGGCGCTGGTCTAAATGGATATCTACATGTAGTAAAATCTGAATAGATCCATATTTATCACCCAGCACAAAAGTAAAGTTCAAGTGGATCAAAGATCTCAACATAAAACCAAACATACTAAATCTGCTAGAAGAAAAAGTGAGGAAAATCCTTGAACTCATTCATTGACACAGGAGACAACTTCCTGAACAGAACACCAACAGCTCAGTCTCTCAGATCAACAATCAATAAATGGGACCTCAGGAAACTGAAAAGGTAACATTCTCAGACACTTCAGATTTTATATACTGTGACATCAGTCAGACTATCTTAAGAATCATTCAAAAATGGCAGAAGGAAAAGGACAGAGTTGGGCATTTCAGATATTTCAACAGCTCATTTTACATACATCCCAAATCTTGTACCCAAGCAATTTTTAAATCTACATTTCAGCTAAATTATTAATTATCAATACTCATGAACTTGCTAGTTTTTGAAGTATAGGAATGTACACATTTATATTTTCTTTCTTTTATTTTTTTATTTTTATTAATCACAGTTTATTCACTTTGTAAACCCCTGTAGTGCCCTTCCTCCTCCCTTCCCAATTCCACCCTCCCTCCCTTTTCTCCACTCATGTCCCTCCCCAAGTCCACTGATGGGTAAGGTCCTCCTCTTCTGATCCTACTCTATCAGGTCTCATAAGGAGTGGTTACATTTTCTTCCTCTGTGGCCTGGTAAGATTGCTCCCCCACTGCAGGCAAATGGTGGGAACTGGAAAAGATTATCCTGAGTGAGGTAGCCTAGAAGCAGAAAGACACACAGGGTATATAATCACTCGTAAGTAGATATTAAATATATAATATAGGATAAACCTACTAAAATCTATACACCTAAAGAAACTAATCAAGAAGGAGGCCTGGCTACGATGCTCAATCCCCATTCAGAAAGGCAAAAAGGGTATCAGAGCAGATGCTGAAACTCATAGCCAAACTTTTGGGAAGTTTAGGGAATCTTATGAAAGAAGGGGGAGATAGTAAGACCTGGAAAGTACAGGAGCTCCACAAGGAGAGCATCAGAACCAAAAAATCTGGGCACAGGATCTTTTCTGAGACTGATACTCCAACCAAGGACCATGCATGGAGATAACCTTAGAACCAACCCCTGCACTGATGTAGCCCATGGCAGCTCAGTCTCCAAGTGGGTTCTCTAGTAATGGGCACTGTCTCTGACATGAACTGATTGGCCTGCTCTTTGATCACATTTATATTTTCTAATACTTTAATTATAGAACATGAAAATAGTGTCCAAATACACAAGAATTTTTCAACTTACTTTTTTTGTCTTTTCACAATTTCTGATTTGCAATGCTGTAAAAGTACATTAACAGAAACAATGCCATTTATGAAAAAAGGCCAATAAGAGGCAGAAAATTCAGCATTCTGAAAACGCTTGCTTTCAGCAAAGAGAACCTAATATTTGACTTGATCATTGTGTCAAGTGAGTGCTGATTCAGACTTAGAAAATTCCCGAGAAACCAAATTTTTTTTATTTTTTATTGTTTATTATTATTACTTATAATAATAATTTTATTATTATAATTTATTAACTCTGTATCCCAGCTGTATTCAGCTCCCTTATCCCCTCCTAATCCCACCCTCCTTCCCTCATCTCCTCCCTGCCCCTTTCCAAGTCCACTGATTGGGAAGGACCTCCTCCCCTTTCGTCTGACCCTGTTTTATCAGGTATCTTCAGGACTCGCTGCAAAGTCCTCTTCTGTGGCCTAGCAGGACTGCGCCTCCCTTGGGGGGTGGGGAGGTCAAAGAGCCTGCTATTGAGTTCCTGTCAAAGATAGTCCTTGTTCCCCTTACTATGGGAAAACAAACCAATTTTAAAACCCAATGCCATCTGATATACTCAAAAGAAGGAATTGATGAACTGAACATTTATGTTCACTCAAATGGTGAGTTCAGACACATTACAAAGAATTTTATCTATTGTGGGATGCTTTGAAGACTAGTAAAACTAGAAATTTGTTTACTGTGATGTTTCTGAGAGAAAGACTTCAAGATATAGGGCATTCTATGCAAATCTATTCTTAACTTTACTTATATAATTTGAAATAGTTTATTTTTAAAAGAGAAAAGCCTCCAAAGAGTGAGAGTGGGCTAGTAAGTTGAAGGAAAAACATGCACTTCAAACCTGAATAGTGTGAATCTATAATTGTGTATCTATGTACGTGTGTGCATGTGTTTGTGTTTTTGTATTACACATGACAGCAGATTTTATCATGATTTATCACTGACTACCTCTGTAATTTTTGAGAGAGGTTCTTCCACTGAGACTGACAATCGTGGATTGGCTGGCCACTGAGCTCTGTAGCTAGAGTTACAAACACAAGAAACAATGACTCTCTTTTACATAGATTTCTGGGATCTAAATACTTACTAAGATACTTTACCACCTGAGCCATCTCTTCTGTGTGAAAAAGCATTTTAAACTCATTTGTATCCCACTTTATCTGTGTGTGTGTGTGTGTGTTTGTATTTGTATGCTGCTATGAACTAAAACACAGGGCTCTTAAACATAGGGTCTTGTGTATGATTCTACCACTGAACTATCATGCTCAACCTAAGAATAAGTCAGTTTATTTAAATTATTTTACCAAATCCTCACTGAGAATTGTCCTTCCCTCATGAATGTTTCTCTTAATATACTCTACATTTTCATATTTTATTTTGTGCCTGTATTCCCTGCTCTTTCACTCATTTACATTAATATCAATTATACTTCTAATCAATACATTTTTCTTAATTTTTCAAATTAATTTTTCATGGTGCTCAATCTATCCTTTATTTCCAACTTTTTTGCAAACCCATGTATTATGACAACATAATAGGATTTTTAAGCTTAAGATTGAGCCACAATTGAGCAGTGATGTAATTGCGCTGTACTCAGAAATCACTTACCTGAAGAAGCCATTTATACATCATTCATTCTGCACACTGACTGTAACTCTGATATAACATTATGATTCTTTTGCTTATGGCCAGAGCTGCTTGTTAACTAGAATTTTTTTTATTTTTATTTTATTTTTTTGATAAAATTTCCAGCTCTACAGAAGGAAAGGTTCTTTAACACTTAAATTACAACTGGACAACAAGTACTTTGTGTTTTTTTCTGTTTCAGAATTTTGTCAATTAAGCCTTAGGATTATCCCTCAGGAAGGTGTGAACTTGACCTATATTCTTTTTTTTTAAATCCTAGATGTATGCAAATCAGTATTTAATCTCTTTCATTTCTGAATACCTAGTACACCTACTTGGAATTAAGAATCTCTGCAGATAGATGCTGTTCTCCAAACCACCTTTTGTTTGTCTGAACTCTTGCCAGGCTAGGACCAAGAACTGTGTCTTTAATATGTAAGTTTAAGCACATAACTACTAAAAAAAACATCAGCTGATTTTGATTATTATCTGTTTGAGACTATCTTAATCTTCAGTTCAGTGCCCTTTGTGGAAGATAAACAATAATATTCAGAACCTAGAAAAGATGGTGTTATCTCCTTTCTTCTAACGATCTGTTACAAGGCTGACTCTTGGACACAAATGTGTTAGACTGTGATTTTATCTTTAATTCTAGACAGAGCTGCACAAACCCCTTCCACCACACATTGATCATAAAAGGGGTTGTAATTTACTGGTGACTCAGATAGCAGAAAAGGACATCCATGACTCATTCTTGGCCTAATGAAGCGCTTTGTGAAATAGTTAATTATTAAAGCAAATGGAAGAAAACAGTCCTCTAAAGCATGCCCTTGCTGATGTTTAAGAGATAAACCAGAAACACAATAATTATTTTGATTACTTATATAAATATCCAGTTTCTGATGGAATAAAAATATTTAGCCATTCTGAACTTTTTGTCATCTATGATAAAGCATCTGTTTAGAATCCATGTCAGTCATGGAGGCATTTCATTCTTCCTTTCCAAAATTAAGGAGATGAAATGCATCTAATTAGAAGACAACAACAAATTAGTGAGAAATTTTACATTAAATAACAATAAATATATTTCAAAAACTAAAGATAGTGACACAGTTGATTTTAAAAGGCCAATACTCTAATGGCAAGAGAGCTCACGTGGGTCACCTTAACCTACTTTTCAGTCTGTGATATCACAAAGAAAGGAGAAAACTTGCTTAACAGGTAGAAAATAAAATGACTGCTTTGTTTGTATGTGTTTGTTTTTGCAGTGAACTCCATATTGGAAGCTTGGGTGTACAGTATGGTTCTGTCCGTATGTGGTTTAAAAAAAAATTGGAGAAAGGAAATGTTGGAATATAGCTAAAATAGTGTGTATTCCTCTTTAAAAGCTATAGAATATTTGGGTTCCTTGAGGGACATATGCCTGCCTGCCTGATGTCTGTCTGTCTCACATATATATGAAAAGGTGTGTGTGTGTGTGTTTATACATACATACATACTTACATACATACATACACACATGTGTTTAAATAATGGCACATTTTCCCACTTTTACCTTTTACTGTGTGGTTTCCTATCATTGCGGTAATGTCTGCTATGTAACATTCACCAAAGCCTATGTTCTCACTTCAACTTAAGCACATCAATCCTAAGATTCAAAGGTAGGATCTGCATATGAAAGATAATATCTTGTTTTGAAATTCTGGATATGTGCTTCTTCATTTAATGTAGTATCATTCAGCTCTACTTACTGTCCTGCAAATTTAATAATTACACTTTTCTTTATGGCTCAAAATTTGAATTGTGTATTTGTACTGCATTTTTATCATGCATTCATCAGTTCATGACCATCTAGCCTAATTCCACTTCCAAGCCATTATGACTGTAACAGTTTTACAGTGGTTTCCTTAGTAAGAGAAACAGGGCTGTCTCTGACGTGATCTCAGTGACTGGCTTTTTGATCATCTGCCCCTGAAGGGGGAAGCAGCCTTACCAGGTCACAGAGGAAAACAATACAACCAGTCTTGATGAGACCTAACAGGGTAGGGTTAGATGGAGGGGGAGGAGGACCTCCTCTTTCAGTGGACTTGGAGAGGGGTATGGGAGGAGATGAGGAAGAGCGGGTTGGGAGGGAATGAGGAAGGGGGCTACATCTGGGATACAAAGTGAATAAAATGTAATTAACATAAAAATAAAAAGTAAAAAAAGAAGTATTCCCTGTTGGATGCATTCATCAAGTGATTACCACAACAAATGTATGCACACATACATACATACATACATACATTATTCTGAGTCAGGGGTATAGAAAATTATGTAATTTAAGATTAAATATGTACATTTGATTTTTGTTGTAAAAGCTGATAACCTGAGAAATCAAAGGCAGAGTAAGGTACACTGTTTTCCAAAAGGTGTTTTTTGTTGTAGGAAGTGTATCACTAGGGGGTGGGCTTTGAGACAGGTCTAATGGCTCAGTTCACTTCTGGCGTTTCAGGTGTCTAACTCTAAGCCTCTCCTCCAGCGCTATGTCAGCAAACATGCTTCTCACCATGACAATAGTGGACTAAACGCCTACACTCTAAGGCACTCCCAATTAAGTGTTTGTTTGTTTCTTTTTATAAGAGTTGCTGTGGTCATTATGTCTCTTCACCACAATAGAAACCCAAATTAAGACAATGGGTTAAACTTAAACAGGTTCAGCACACACTGGGACAGCAGATTGAGTACATGGTTTTAAATGATTCCAAGGCACATTACTAACTAGTGGCCTTTTTTAATGTTTTAGGTTTTGTGTTTCAATTTTGTGCTAAATATGTAACAAATGTGTTACCAATATGCTTTCAGTACAAGCCTGTTTCTTAGAATTAGAAACTAGCATTGCTCTTTGTGCTCTTGGATATTGCGAGATCCTTTCTCTTTACCCTTGTATTCTGAAATTTACTAAAGATGAAATTTGAAATTTCCGTCTTGAATGTGATGGTAAAAAGGCATCTTGGTAACACTTCCAGTACGATCTTTAAAATGTCTAGCTAATCTAGTGTTTCCCTCTCACTGAGTTGCCCTGTGCTCCTCAAATAACTTCTCACACTTTCTTAGCATCATCTATCTGATATAACACATTTTCTATACCCAATCATCACCAGGCACAGATGTAATACTATCAGTGGCAGAGGCAACTTTTGTGTGAATTTAAGAACTCAAAGAGAATGATGTTGCCAGTTCATTAATATGTAATGCAATTAAAAACTTATCTTGCTTCTTTTCATGTCTTTGTGAAAGTAGAACTTTCAGAGAAATTTTCCCGTGCTGTAAACTAGATAGGTACCTGCTTAAAATACAGCAGTTGTGCCTTTAATGATTCCTTGTAGCATTCTGTGAACATTTTAATAAATATTTTAAGTACATTATTTGTAAATGGAATATATTTCAGGTAGATTTAAAATTCATGAGAAAGGGAACATGTAGATCCTTCCTGGTAGACCACTGCTTTATTGTTATACCTGTAATGTTGCCTGACATATAATAAAATATCAATAGAAAGTTGTGGGGTGTAATTAGTTCAGATTCTGCTCACAAACTGATCGAATGATTTTTTTAACCATCAGTTTTCCCAAAATTGCTCCTAATTTATAATTTATAGGGTTTCTGTTTCTGCTTAGTGTTCTATGGTTGTTTTCAACATTCTTTTGTTTGACTTGCTTGTTTTTATTCTTTTTTAGAGACACTATATGCAATTGCTATGGTTACAAGAGCATCTTGTTTTGAGCATCTGTCCTGTATCAAGTTAGGTTACTGGCATCTGGCTTGTATAGTCATCATAAAAGTGACCTTTTCCACAATAGCTCAGTCCAGTCTATTGTGTGTGTCACATGGACCTTTAGATTTCAAGGATTATCCTTTCAGCTTCTTCTCTCAAATTTCCCTTTTGAGAACTGGATGTGGGACTCTGAGTGTCTCTGTTAGTCAGCATGTCTCACCGGCCTAGAACCTACAATGTACATATGTTCCTTGTTGCTTCATATTTTGCAGGGAACATTGGAAATCCCAGAGAAAGGAGAAGCCAATTTCGTATAATAAAAGCCGTCTTTAATTGACCTAGTTTTCTCCCTGCTTGGTTCTTAGTTTCTCTTCTCAAGTTTCTGGGCTCACATATAAGTTGTTAATTCACTTTTAGCCCTGCTGGAACACATGTATAGCAGTGACTTGATCATGTAACTTGCTAGGGCAACACTTGAAAACAACCAGAATTCTAACACTCAATAAAAGTTCTAGAAGAATATGCATATTTGTGGAAATTTCAGTGACAAAGTCTTGCCTTTTACAAAATTAGTTGCTTGATTTACAATAACTTCATAAACTTAATTTGTTATATATATGATTCACCCAACTACAATATCAATATCAATTACATTACATTTTAGCAATGTATTTATGAAGTAAAACTATAATGTTGATTGCATTTTTGCTGTCTTGAGATACAATCAGTACAAGTACATTAAGAAAAGATTAGTCTGATTATGTCAAAGTAGATGAGAACTGTTCCCTGGCCACATCTCACTTTCCAAATTACTTCTTTTTAACAGTCTTTATTAATGATTCCAGAAGACATCAAGTGTAAAAGAAAACAGCAAAGAGGCCCCCTTTATTTTTTTTTTTCAATGCAGTTTATTCAGGAACATTGAACAATCCTCGGACCCCGGGGAAAGCCAGCCCCCACAGCTTAAATAGCCTCTGGGTAGCCAACCCAGGCGTGCCACGGGGGCAATGCAGATAGGTCCACATACATGGAAGCAAGCCAGATCCTCGGCCTTAGCCAAATGTGGAGTTGTTCGTGACAGAGAGCACACACCATCGGGAAGGTGGAAGGCGGAAACCAGCTCCATCTTTAAGGCATAGCATTCCGCAGCTCTCTACAGTTCCCCCTTTTTGTTTTAGACGCATCAGGCAAGAGTAGAGGTCTGATCTCTGATATTAGAAATAAATTGGGACTTTGTACAGATGTTCATTTAGGTGTCATCCACCCAAAGAGCATCAGACCGTCCGATACCTTTTTCTCAGAGGCAGGACCTGGGGCATCAACCTGCATGCAATCAGACATGCTCTTCTCTGGGTCCAAAGCGGCTGACCCTGAGTGCAGTGCTTAGCCTCGCATCCTGAGCGTATCATTTTAGCTTTTTATGGTATCCAACCATGCTTGGGGAGAATGTCCTGCTTCAATGGCTGTAAAGGCCTGAATGATCATGGCTGCATCACACTGTTGTGAGACTCTAATCTTGCATATATAGCACAGGCAAACCAAGGAGACCAACACCAGAAGGCCTGCTAACACTCCCATGCCCGCCCATTCCTTCAGATGATTCATGGCTGCAGCAATCCATGTTGATAATCCTGTGGCTAGTCCTGCGTCCACTCCGGTAGAATTTACTGTGACAATGGCCACTCTCAGCTGCTCCATCGTAGTATCGAATTCTCCAGTCCAATTACCTAAAATATAGCTCGACAATTGTTTAGACAGATTTGCAGCACAGGAAAAATTCTCATGTTGTATGCTAGTGACACAAAGTCCAGCATACTTTCATTGACAGCCAGGTTGAGCGATTTGCCATAGGGTATCAATTTGCTCCTGCAAGAGGTCAATCCTCTGATTGAACACCATCAAGCTTCCTTTTAGTTGAGCCCTCTGGGGGGGGGGGGGAGCAGCCTTATCAGGCCACAGTAGAGGACAATACAGCCACTTTTGATGTGAACTGACAGACTAAGATCAGAAAGGAGAGGAGAACCTCCCCTAGTAGTGGACTTGGGGAGTGGCATGCAAGCAGAGGGAGGAGGGAGGGTGGGACTGGGATGGGAGGAGGGAGGGGCTTATGGGGGGATGCAGAATGAATAAAGTGTAATTGATGAAAAATTTAAGAAAAAAGGGAAAAAATAATTTAAGAACCTTAAATGACTTTCAAAATTGGAGGAAAACATGGAGTTAGTCAATTGGCATGGAGCACGTCTCGCCCCTGGGGGCAATGGTCTCCTGAACCTACTCAGACCTCGGACACCACCACTGCTAGTTCTAGAACTGACGCAGGATGTTCCAACGAGGGGTTAAGGCTTCTCATAATATTTCCTATAAGCCCACACCTGTTTGTCTATATCCCCCATTTTTATTCATTATTAGCCAGATAGAGCCAAGTAATTGTGGTAATGATACTTGCTTTTTTGCCCAATGCTGGAATGCTAGTAAAGTTAGGTATGCCCTGGTTACTCGCATGCCTCACTGGGTGCCTATGCCCATTGATGCCCCTCACGCTATGACTCTCTTCAGACAGAAAAGGGATCTTGGAACTACAGCCACCATTGTTACTACCATCTCATTGACGGCTGTTGGAGCTACCACCAGGGCATTAGCCATGAGTCATACTGGGCAGACTGCTCAGACCCTGAATAATCATTTAGCCAATGTAGCTCATGCCTTAGTTGTACATAAAGAGGCCCCCTTTATAAAGGCTTATTTAGATCAACTATACAGTATATCTTTTATTAAATGCTATGTATTAGCATAATAAAAGATAAAAATTTAATACTTAACTTTAAAAAAAGAACAATTTTAGAAAATCCCATTATTATGAAAAACACACTTTGGAGATAAGGAAGGAGTAAGAACCCTATGGAATATTCTTGATGTTCTGATGTTAGTAACACTAATATAACTATGCTTTAGTTTTATTTTGTTGATGTGATAAAACATATGACCATTTCCAGGTCACAGTCCATCATTCAAGGGATGTCAGGACAGAAACTCAAGCAGGAAGTTAAATAAAAACCATGGAGGAATGCTGCTTATAGAACCTTTCTCTCTTTCTCTCTCTGTCTCTCACTCACTCACTTGCTGGCAGGTTCATGTTGAGGCAGCATTCTTTTTTTAAGTACATTTTTATTTTTTATATTAATTATAGTTTATTCACTTTATATCCTAGCTGTAACCCCCTCCTTCAGTCCCTCCTAATTCCACCCTTCCTCCCTCATCTTCTCCCATGTCCCTTTCCAAGACAACAGATAGGAGAGGTCCTCCTCCCCTTCCATCTGACCCTAACCTATCAGGTCTCATCAGGATTGGCTGCATTGTCTTCCTCTGTGGTCTGGCAAGGCTGCTCCTCCATCAGGGGAAAGTGATCAAAATGCCAGCCACTGAGTTCATGTCAGAGACAGTCCTTGTTTCCCTTACTAGGACATCCACTTGGACATTGAGCTGCCATGGGCTACATCTGTGCAGGGGTCCTAGGTTATCTCCATGAATGGTCCTTGGTTGGAGTCCCAGAAAAGACCCTGTGCCCAGATATTTTGGTTCTGTTGCTCTCCTTGAGGAGCTTCTGTCCTCTCCAGGTCTGAGGTAGCATTCTTTTACAGTTTGGATCACCTGCGCAGGGAATGGTCCATCCCACAGTGGTCTGGGCCCTCCTACATTTGAAGTAATCCTCCACAAATTGATCCACAAGCCAATCTGGGCAATCTTTCAATTGTTCCTCCACTCTCAAGTGACTTAGCCTGTGTGTCAAGTTGACAGCTAAAGCTGACTGGGACATACTAGCTATTAAAAACTAGTATTTTATGTACTAGTTATTACCCTTGAAGAAAGAACATTTCTCATCAAACTATGTATTAGGGGATGCACTGACTGTGACATGAATATCATCTCAACTTGGTTCTATTATTTTACTTTTAAAATATATTTTCTTCATGATAGTAATTTATTCTTTTGCTCCTTTTGCCATTTTTTAAAAGAATAAAACTAAATATACTGGATATTTTAATTTTTTTTTCTTAAATTGAAATGGATTGTTATGGTTGTTTCTCTTTTGAAAATAGTGACAATTTTAGTGATATTTTTATTATCATAATTATAAAATCCAAGCAAATTGAGAATATTAGGAAATTTAAAGCACTTAGTCACAGTTTAATACCTAAAAATAGTTCCCAAAATGCATAAACTTGAAATTAAAATGTTAAAAATTATTACACAATTTAAATTTATATCATCAAAATCAAATATGTATAACCCAGAATGCCTGCCTCTAATGTACAAAGGGTATTCCTTGCAAAGTCAAATGCACGCTCGATGCACTAATATACTTGATATTCTTGCAGGGGGGAACCCTTGAAATTTCACTTGTGGTCTTATTTTTAAAAGGCGTTTCCATCTCTAGATCTTGACTTAGTTGCAACTTGTTTCATTTCATGGGTAATTTGCCTGTGCCATGCCTGCCCACAGCTCTTTACTTAGCTGAGGGCTGACAAGGATTGGACACTCAGAAGTTACTGCACAGTCGGCTACCACCTCCTTATGTCACTCTCCCAGCCTCCTTGCTGTTACATTACTTGTGGTTAGTTTCATGCTGAGCACATTTTCTTTCACGTTAACACTCAGTTGTTTTTCAAGTGGCTTTGCACAACAGATGTTCTTAAGTGAGATCCCATTTTTGTTTCTATACTGACATATTTTTTACTAAGGACTCCCTTGCCATTCTTTTTTTTTTTTTTTTTTTTTTTTTTTTTTTTAGTTTAGAAAGTATGGGGTAACGCAGAATAGTTAACCTATGCCACAAATCTGTTTCAAAGATACATTCTTATAACATTAGCTCATCTTGAAAAATACATGTCTTAAAATTGGCATCTCTTCATCCAAATCCATGGTCTAACCAGATAATCCCACTCGATCCTCTCCTGCATGTACATGTGCTTTTTCAAACCCACCAGACCTAGCCTGCCTCACATATCTCATTAACTGGCCTATTCTGGAAACCCTTTCTTGTACTCCCCCCAAACCTGGCCCCATTTCACAGGATAATAACACCATATCCAACCTCTCTACCCAACTAGATCCTACACATGCTTTTAGCTGGGTAAGTCCACACACACAAGCACACACACACACACACACACACACACACAAACACAAATTTAGATCCACATCAAACTCTAGGTTTTCAGGAAGATAGATATTTTGCACACTGGCCCAGTTTCCTGCATTGACCCGACTTCATTCCACCTATGTCACATCCAACACCCAGTCCCAACCTGACCCACACATCCTCTCTTCATTCTTAACCACTTTTGTCCATACCAGGAATCTCTCTCTTTCTCTTTTTCTCTCTCTCTCTGTGTACATATGTTATAAGTGATGACAACCCAGGATTTGAAAACAATGTTCAATAAATATAAACCTAGAAGAGGTTTTAAGCTGAAATGAAGATAGAATTGAAAAGCCCAATAGCCCAACTAGAAAACACAAAATTTTACAAGTGTAGTGAATGAAGTAGAAGATACAATATCAGGACTCAAAGATAAAGTATAGGATTTAGACAAAACAAGAAAAAAATTAAAAAAGGAAGATTGAAAGAAAAAGGAGAAAAATTTAAAACACAAAAATGAACATAAAGCAAATGTAGGATGTCATGTAAAGACCAAAATGTTTGAATTACAGGACTATATGAGAAAGAAAACTCTCTGGTCAATGTCATAGATCGGCTCTTCAACAGGATCATAGAAGAAAATTTGGCCAAACTATGCAAAGAAATATTCCAATTGATAAAAGAGCACTAAATAAACAAGTCCAGAAGAGAAATTCCCCAAGACATGTCATAGTTAAAGAACTGCATTAGGGTTCTCTAAGAGAAGAGAGCTGATTTTTTTTATATATGATGTTTGCTACAGTATATGATGGCTTATATACTCTTGTGTGAGTAGAACAACAATGGATGTCTCCTCATAAAAAAGCCAAGGATCTAAAAGTTGTTTAGTTTAAAAGACTGGATAACCTAGAACCCATGAACTGATGTAGTCTATGGCAGCTCAGTCTCCAAGTGGATTCCCTAATAAGAGGAACAGGGACTGTCTCTCTCATGAACTCAGTGGCTGAATCTTTGATCACCTCCACCTGAGGGGGGAACAGCCTTACCAGGCCACAGAGGAAGATAATGCAGCCACTCCTGATGAGACCTGACAGGCTAGGGTCAGATGGGAAGGGAGGAGGACCTCCCCTATCAGTGGACTTGGTGAAGGGCATGGGAGGTGTAAGGGAAGGTGGGAATAGAAGGGGGTGAGGGAGGGGCTACAGCTGGGATACAAAGTGTAATTAATAAAAAAATAAATTAATTAAAAAATATTGGGTGTCTCAACAATTCCAACCTGGTATTGGAATTTCAGAGAAAACTTAGGGAGCTCCCTGTGTTTAGTCAGTGTTGGAATTTTGAAGAAATGTGTTCTTATACTACTAAAGTATGCTTCGGGAACAGAATATATAAATTTCCCAGCAAGACTGAGGGCAAACAGAAAAAAAATGCAAAAGATTCCTTTTCCTTTAATTCGTCCATCACCAGAAGGACAAACCAGAATCAAGCTGGTGTTTTTACCTCAACTGATCAAATCAAGAAAATCCTCACGAACATGTTCAGCTTCTTTGCTTTTAGCTGATTCCAGATGTTACCAAGTGGACAACCAGAAAGAATCATCACAAACAGAAAGTGTTCAGTATATGTATGAAAACGTGGAGAAAAAAAAAAGTACAATAAAATATAGAAAGGAAAACCCATGGCAGATATTTCTCTGAGAGCCGGAGGGCTTGGAAGAAGACAAGATATTTCAAGTCCCCAAAGACCATAAGGGCCAATGGAGGCTAATATAATCATATTAACTGTCTGCCTCAGGTACCACTGAGCCCACAAACACCATTTCTAAAACTCAGCAACAAAATGACTATAACTAACACATAACTTTCAGTAATGGGTTTAAATACTAATACCCTCAATTCTCCCATCAAAAGACACAGGTTGGTGGAATAGATCAAAAAAGATACAACCATCTGTTGTGAGAAAGAAGCGCATCTTAGCTTTAGAAAGAGGGACCTCCTTAGAGAAAAAGGGTGTAATAAAATACTCTAAATAAATGAGAATAGGAAACAAGCAGGCATCTTAATATCTGACAAAACAGACCTCACATTTAAACTGATCTGAAGAGATAAAGGACATTTCATTCTAGTCAAGGCAATGGTTAACCATCACTATCCTAAACAAATGTACATCAAAATCAGGTGCACCCTGTCTCACTGAAAATAATTTTACTACTGGATTTAAATACAGATTAATTAACCTTAATGCATTAATATTTGGATACTCTAATATCTCACTTTCTCCAATAGATAATTTACCTGGATAAAATTTAAGCAAAGAAACATCAGAAAAAAATGCTATCATGCATCAAATAGATGTAACAGATATGTACAAATATTTCACCCAGAGAGTTTTTATATTCTACTCAGTAGCACATGGAAGCTTCTGTAAAACCAACTGGATCCTGGGACACTAAAACAAAAAATTCTCTGCAAATTCACAAAGACTTAAATAACTCCACATATTTTATCTAATCATAATGCAATAACACATAAATTTTACAGTAAACAAATCTCTAGTTAAAACAAAATTTCAAAGAGACTAAACAACTCATTACTAAATAATGAATGGGTCAAAAATTAAGAAAAAAATTTAAAAATCCTGGAACTAAAGGAAAAAAGTTGTAACGCAAGAAACAAATTTGGGACAATTTGAAAATTTGAAAAGCAGTCTTATGAGGAAAATTAATAGTCGTAAATGGAAAAAATATCAGAAAGAAGACATATAAATGACTAATGATCTAACTGAAAAGTTTGGAGAAACAGGAACAATCCCAGTCAAGCCCAGCAAATAGGAAGTAGTTTGCATATCTCAGAGTAGAAAATACTAAAATAAAAATAAATTAAATCAAAATAATTAAAAAATGTGAATTTAAGTATTTACATTTTGAGGAGATAAACTTCATTGACAGACCGTTAACTAACCAAAAGAAAACAAAAATAAACACAAACATACAAACAAGCAAACAAAAATAGAGGATCAAAATTAACAGAATCAGTAATGAGCAGGGAAAGATTAAAACAGTTATTACAGACATTCAGATTCTTTTAAGGAAACACTTTAAAAACCTATATTCTGTTAAGGTGAAAAAGGTAAAATAAATCTATTTTCTGAATTTAGCCAAACCAACAAAACTAAACCTTGAAGATATAAAAACCCTAAACAGAGCCTTAGAAAATGGGTACATAGACAGATGGATTTAGAGAAGACATCTACCAGCTTTTCAGTGAAGACCCATGGCCAATCCTTCTTGCCCTATTCAGGAAATTAAAACAAATATTGCTTTTTTTTTTCCTTTTGCTTATTTATTTAATCCCTTTACAGCCTGATCCCAGCCCCTTTCATCTTCTCCTGCCAGTCCCATCCTCTTGCTCTTTTCCCTATTTCCCTCCTTTCTCCTTATTCTTAGAGAAGGGGAGGCCACCAAATGGTATCAACACTTTCTGACATCTCAAGTCACAGCAGGACTAAATGTATCCTCTCCCACTGAGGCCTGACCAGGTAACTCAGCTAGGGGAACCAGATCCAAATGCAGGCCACAAAGTCAGAGACAGCCTTTATGCCTATCGTTAGGTGACCCACATGTTGACCAGGCTGCCCATCTGCTACATATATGTAGGGGTAGGCCCAGCCAATGCATGCTCTTTGGTTGATGGGTCAGTCTCTGTTAGCCCCTATGGTCCAGGTGGGTTGACTCTGTGCGTCTTTTTGTGCTGTCCTTGACCCCTTCAGCTCACTTGATCCTCCTTTCCATTCTACCACAAGACTCCATAAGCTTGGAGTGTTGTTTGGTTGTGTGTCTCTACATATGTTTTCATCAGTTGCTGGATGAAGCCTCTAAGGAGACAGTTATGCTAGGGTCCTGTATGCAAGCATAGCAGAGTATCTATAGTAGTGACAGGGGTTGTGTCACGACCATAGGGTGGCTCTCAAAAAATTCCCAGGCATATACTGAAATGATGTAATAAAACCTTTATCCTTCATGATGTAGGTATAGGAAAGGACTTTCTGAATATGACCTCATTTGACAAATAATCAAGGCAGTACTTGACAGGTGTTGGCTCACAAAAATGAAAACCAGTTAAAGAAACAATCAGTTGAGTGAAGAAGAAACTCATGAAGGAGTAGAGCCATTGTCATTTATATATTATAGGCTGTTTCTATTGCCTTAATTGCATCCTAGAGTTGGGATGTTAATTCCTTGTGGTGAAAATGATATATACTTTGGGCAACGGACCCAGATGAACCAAGTTGAGTCAGACCTGAATACCCTGCCCCCCAAGAACTAGTTTTCATTGTACTAGAAAGCACCATAAGGTTTTCAAATGAGGGAAACAATCAATAGGCCTGCTCAGCTATGATGCCTATGAGCTACAACAATGACAATTATGGCATGATAACCTTAAGGTTACAATAATGGCACATATTCTTGCCAATAACCAACAGCTCTCTAATTGGAACAAAGACCAATTCAACAAGAAGGAAATAATGACTCGTATTGGAAACCTAACCAACCATGCAGAGATACTGAGATCATGGGTCTTGGAAAGACTCTATAAATGCCATTTTGCTAAGCCAACAAAACTCCTAACTCCATTTTAAATATTTACCTGAGAGCCATAGACAAGTGTAGTTCCTAACTAGCGTCAAGAAAATTTCTCTTAGCAACACATAGGAACTCTTAGGTAAAATCATAACTAATCAAAATGCAGAGTTGTGGAGTCTAGTCCCAAGCAATACATCTATGACATGACTCCTACACGTAAGGCTCAGGGATCATGGAGGAGGAGTAACAGAAATACTATGCGATCCAGATAGTCAGTCTGCTGTAAGACTGTGTCTACTAAAAACACCCAGGGAAGAAACATTCAGGGAAGCGATACCCATGAAGCCTCATCAATACGGCAACTAAACTAAACCTGAACAAGGAAGATACAAATATGCATGCTAGTGTGTGAACGCCAAAAATCTAATGGGGCCTCAAACCTAGATGAAAAATTACAGGCGATTGAAGGCCTCTGAAAATGAGCGACAGAATCTTCCTGAGGGAAGATCACACAAATTGGTTTTCTAATACGAAGTACTCATCCCTGACAGACAAGTATGCATTACACAAACTTTGCCAATTGTTTTAGAAAAAAAAAATATATATATATGATTGATATATAAATATATATGAATAAACACATACACACTTATATAACTTACAACAATTAAAAAAATAGAAATCATGAATTTGAGAGGGATCAAACACCACATTTGAAAGTAGTTGAAGGGAGAAAGAAAAGAGGGAAATAGTGAAATTATAATCTAAATAACTAAAAATATATTAAAAATAACTTATGAACTTATGTAGTATTATGACTATTTTAAAATTATGTTTCCATTTTAAACTACACTTAGCTAGATATTATACAGTACTTCTGTAATGTGCATATTTTCACATTTTATTTTTACACAAAGTAATGGTCATATAGTAATCTTAAAGATATGTAATTTTATATCCCTTTCCAATGTGTTTCTACTACTGTACGTTTAAACCTTAAAATTTTTTTGAATCAATTGCTATTCTCTGTCACATGGTATAGACTTTTATTGTGAAAGTAATATCAAAATAAGAAATTCTGTGTGCAGTGCTAAACCGTTCTTATACTCTGTTTCCAAATTTTTCCACTGGGAAGGCATGGATAACACAACTGCTACAACCTTTGAAACATGTTTTCTCCTGTTTTTACAAGAAAAATAACAGAAAGTCTAATATAGAGAGATAACAGGACATGGTGTTTGCCATGCCATTATTAATTGCCTACCTAATGACATGCAACTTATCGTGAAATGTGCCCATGCTGTTAAGATTAGAGCCAATCTTGACTTTTCAGTATAAAAATCAAGCCTTTAAAAACATTTCCAGCATCTATGTCAACTACTTAGTCATTACTTCAAATAAATGATCAGACATTCTTTTTTCCATGAGTTACTTGACTCTACCTCCACCTTTGTTTTATTGGCCCTTGTACACCATCATTACACATTTATAGAGTATTACAGGATAGACAGGAAAACTCTTGAGTGTTAAAGCAGAAGACCATGAAATTCATAAATTGTGGTTAAACACATATATCTTCTCTTTTCCCCTGCCTCTTTTTCTCTGAAATCTTAACACACACACACACACACACACACACAGAGAGAGAGAGAGAGAGAGAGAGAGAGAGAGAGAGAGAGAGAGAGAATAAAAGTGCATTATTTCACTAATAAAACTTGGTTCTCAAAAAATTTTGAGAGTAGAGAAATTTCTTCCTAATATATTATAATTGAAACCTCTATTACAGTGGGGTTTATTTTTTTTATTTTTTTTATCAGTTACATTTTATTAACTCTGTATCCCAGCCGTGTCCCGATCCCTCATTCCCTCCCAGTCCCTCCCTCCCTCCCTCCCTCATCTCCACCGTGCCCCTTTCCAAGTCCACTGATGGGGGGGACCTCCTCCCCATTCATCTGATCCTGTTTTATCAGGTATCTTCAGGACTGGCTGCAAAGCCCTCCTCTGTGGCCTAACAGGACTGCTCCTCCCTTCGGGGGTGGGGAGCCCAAAGAGCCAGTCATCGAGTTCCTGTTAGAAATAGTCCCTGTTCCCTTCACTTTGGGAAACCAATTGGTTACTGAGCTACCACAGGCTACATCTGAGTGGAGGTTCTAGGTTATATCCATACATGGTTCTTGGTTGAATGTCAGTCTCAGAAAAGACCCTGTGCCCAGATATATTTGGTCCTTGTGGAGCTCCTATCCTTTCCCCATCAGACTAACTCCCCTTCTTTCTTATGATTCCCTGTACTCTGCCAAAGGTTTGGTCATGAGACTTTGCTTTGAACACACTGCTAGTTAGAGTCTTTCAGATGCGCTCAGTAGACTCCTGTCATACGTTCAATGCACATTCCATCTGTCTTTCTAAATGAGGATTGATCATCTTACCCCATGTCCGCTCAATTGATTATCTTTTTTAGGTGTATAGATTTCATTATGTTTATCATATCTTATAGGTCTACATAAGTGAGTATATCCCATGTTTGTCTTTCTCCTTCTGGGATATTTCACTCAGAATGATCTTTTCTAGATCCCACCATTTGCCTGCAAATTTCATGATTTCCTCCTTTTTGATTGCTGAGTAGTATTCCATTGTATAAAAATACCACAATTTCTGTACCCATTCCACCGTTGATGGACATCTGGGTTGTTTCCAGGTTCTGGCTATTACAAATAGAGCTGCTATAAACATAGTTGAGCAAGTGTCCTTTTTGTGTACTTGAACAAACTTTGGGTATATACCTAGCAGTGGTATAGCTGGGTCTGTCATCAAAACAAAACGACTGCCTACAGATTGGGAAAGAATCTTCACTAACCCTTTATCTGACAGAGGACTAATATCCAGTATATACAAAGAACTAAAGAAGCTGAAACGCAGCAATCCAAGTAATCCAATTAAAAAATGGGGAACAGAGCTAAACAGAGAATTCTCGACAGAGGAATATCGAATGGCAGAAAAACACTTAAAGAAATGCTCATCCTCATTAGCCATCAGGGAAATGCAAATCAAAACGACCCTTACACCTTATCACCTTACACCCATCAGAGTGGCCAAGATGAAAAACTCAAGCGATAACACATGCTGGAGAGGTTGTGGAGAAAGGGGAACCCTGCTCCACTGCTGGTGGGAATGTAAACTGGTACAACCACTCTGGAAAGCTATCTGGCACTTTCTAAGACAAATAGGAATAGTGCTTCCTCCAGACCCAGCTACAGTGGGGTTTAAATATTTCTCATTAATTATAGTACTTGGAAATTCTAGAATTTGCTGTCACTTTGAAATAGTGAAATAGTGATTTACATAAAAAGAAACAAATGTCCAATCTTTCTTAGGCCACCATTAACCCAAGTCTTTTGCTCTGGAGCATACCCCCAGACTCTCTCCACCTGAGCAGGAGAGAGGCCTGCTGTTAATGCACAACTGTCATTCACAAGCATAGCTGGTAGGTAATTGGGGAGACGAAGGGAACCATTAGTCTGTAATTCCTAAAATTTTGCATACCCTGTAATTTTCAGTGAAGGTTTTGCTTTTTTGGCCTCTAATTTAGACTCAGTCACAACCAGCCCTATCAGTTCCTGACATTTTCCTAGAGGGAAGGCAGACAACCCAGTTAGCTATTTCAAGATCCCAAAAGGAGGCGATGTTGTTTTCCATCTCAACTCTCTTACATTGGTCAAATAACAGATATTTGTTTATCCCATCTGCTTACTCTAATGATCATGAACAGTGACAGATCCCAGAGAGAACACATACCACTTTCTGCTTCCCGGAGCTCAGTGTTATTCTCTGTCAGGAAAAATTTACAAGTTGGCCTTCATGTTTATAAAGTTCAATTCCCAGAATAGCAAGCAAGCTATAAATAGTCGATGCCATAAAATACCCAACATCTAGACAGTGTTCTCCGAAGGAGAGTGTGGTATTTCAGTACTGAATTTTTCTATCTTATTTCAGGAAACACACAAATATGATATAGCAGTTCTTTTCTCTTTATTTAGGAAGTTCATAAATGTGTGGAAATTTTATGTAATGGAAGGAAGCAAAGTATTGGCTGGATTCCCACCATGCAGCTATATGTAAAACAGCTTCCCCAGAACAAATCACTGTGATCACCTTGAAATTTAGAAACATTACACAACAGGTAGGTGAACTCTGGATCAGTGGATATGAGTTCTAAATCCTAATAGGTCTGACCAGGAGAGCTGGGGTAAGTTAAACTAATACCAGCAGTGTACATTTTCTTCTTTCTTAAATAAGAACTGTAAGCCAATGAATTCTAAGTGTAAATTCCAATGGCCTTTGACACACTGGGTTTGACCAAATGAACTTCCATATTATATTCATCCTCCAAATTGTTCTGTTCTGATAGCGCAAAGACAACGGACATGGTGAATGGTTTGACTCTTCTGTTTATATTCACAGCTTTATCTTTAATTTTAGTTTCATTTACTGTATATTTGCTTTTGCGTAGGTGTTTTGTGTGAGCATGCATACACACACACACACACACACTGTATGGTTCTACCTAACTTTGTTAAATTTAATGCAATGGTTTGCCTTCATTTGGTGTTTCTCGGTCACAAAAATTAACTCGAAAAACATTGCAATTGGCATTATGCTAAAATGGTTGACTCATATATCAATCATTATTAAATACTTTCTTTCCAAAATTAGTGTGATCACAGAGATGATCTACGTATAATGCAGTATTTTATGCTCTGCTGTGTTTCTTATTATGTTTCCTGTAATATTGAATACACATATATGCAGATTTGTGTATACACATATTTGTGTATAAATGGTGAAAAACTAACATAATTGAGTGAATTATGTTTCTCTTGGTATAGTCCCTGGCAATAATCATGGCACATTTATTTTTTTCATAGTACTACATTCTTTTTACCACACTAGGTTATATTATTGGGACTGGCGGGGACAGACATGTCTTTCAAAGCTTTGTAGCACTTGATTTGAACATTTTTTTTTAGTTCCCTGTGCATATTAACTTCTATGTTCTGTGAAAATAAGAGTGAAGGTGGTATGGAAGGAGAGATGGAGAGGATAAAAAAAAAAAAAACGGGATAATGGAAATTGAGTTTAAAATGCACACAAATCTGCCTTTTCTGCTTGATAGCCTGTAACATTTTCATGGAGTGCACTTTGCATGGCAGAGCAGCTACTAGTAATAGAATTCTCTCACAGTGGAGGTTAATTACTTTTCAGCTATAGCAAAATAAATTTCCTGTCAAGCTCACGGACAGGAATATGCCAGTATCTTCCTTTTTTTTTCCTCCCCTGCAGTTTTAATTCAGTGTTAATACCTAAAATGTACTTACATTTTGTGGACTGTTCCTTTAACAGAAGGAGCCAGAAGAAATATTGAGGGATGTCAGTATTGGAGTATCAAGACTTCTGTGTGAAAGAAAGTGGTTCCTATCTCCCCGGGGCCACCTGGGAGATGAGCTGACCTGTCACTACTTAGAAAACTGGGATGATCCTCTTGGTGAAGTAGGAAAGTACAACTGAACACAAGAGATGGAGCCAGTGAAGCCCACCTTCTCCAGGGCACAATGCAGCAAACTTGTCCCCTGAAACTCTCAGCCTCGTAACAGGAAGACTAAGGTATTCATCATCCTCCACCTTCTCTTAACAAAGCCCAGCCCACTAACGCCTTGGGTTGATCTTTGAGAGCAATGAACCAATATCTTTCTTTAATTATGCAGTTCAGTAGCTCAATTTTAGCCCTAAATGTTTGGAATATTTTCTCTATGACCATGCCCTGCTATTGAGACAAGAATAGTGATAGCCGCTTTAAGAATCCATGTAAATGCCAGCAACTTTGATAATCAGATAGAATACTGCACTGAACCTGTATCTTTCACCCCAGGAAAGGCAGTATTCAGGGGATACAACACAGTAGCTAAGTGTCGTCAGAAGATAACACTTCACAGTTAAACGTCTGTGATGTTTAACTTCTTTCCAACAAGAAAAGGAAACACATGAAAAAGTAGTCACACATCGTATTCATTCTATGCTATAGCTCTTGATTTTCAAATCTTCTACTCATTATTATTCATTAAAAGCCTTTAATTCTATATATCTGTGTGGTCAGCTTATAAAACATTTTGATTTGTCTAATTTCATTTTTCTTTAAAATGCTTTAGCATTCTGTTTTATTCTTTCATGTGTCACTTATACTGTCTCATATCGTAGCTTTAACGTAAATTGTAACTACTTTCTTTTTCAATTAGATCATAGATATTTTATTACTTGGTGTTTTATTTTGCCTTTAATTTACTGCATATCCTAGTGTGATGTCCTGCATCTCATGAATTCTCAATGAGTTATTTGTGAAACTGACTTGTTTGTTATTTGTTAAATGCTGGACATTTAACTGATTTCTGGTAACTTCAGAGCTTTAGAAGTTATTAGGTTTTCTTTCTTTCCTGGTTTGCATAGAACTCATTCTAAATCCAGAATTCTTGTAGAAATGCTTGACTATTGATTTATGATTACAAAAATAAAAAAAAATATGATTGACAAATACTTAGAAATGCACTGAAGCTTTAACAGTGATTGCGGGTCATGCCCTCCCCACCGCCACCCATCATTAAAATGATGGTCAAGATACTTAGTCGCATTTTTAGCAAGCATGGTAGGGAATTGTGGCTAAGACACTCTGTGAGTTTACGCACAAGTACTTCATTCCTGACAGTCCTCTGCATACCTTTGTGGTCAAAATTTGTTTTTGTCTAAGTGAATAGTATGATGGATAAATAGACAAGCTCGTCCTCTGCACAAACAACCCAGTAAGTGAGCATGGCACTCTCAGTTTCTCCTCTAACCAACATCACAAAAGGATACCCCTCTCTGGCAAAGTGAGCAAAAAAGGTTGGAGGGGGTGAGAGAAGCTGAAAGTATGTTTCAAATGATCTCCAATCATGAGCATAGAAAAAAAAATAGATAGATGAAGACGAATGTGGAATTCACATTCCTTTTCTTTCTGTGTTCATTCCTATTGACTTCCCTGGATGATGATAGACATTGGTATTTGCTATTTATCCTGACACAGATGCATATGAAAAAAAGAAAGTTCTGAAAATACTCATAAGTACTTAAACATTTGTGAGAGCACGAGGAGATCTTAAGGACAAATGGGGAAGATTCAGTCTCTGTCTATAACTGCAAACATTGAACATAGATATTGCAAAAGACAATTAAATAAAATAAAATAACACAAGTCATGAAAAACTGGTCAAGCATAGTGACACATGTTTATTTTCCCAGCATCCAGTAGGCACAGACAGGATGAGCTGAGGCTATCTTAGAATACATAGTGAAACACATTGCTTTGTGCAAGCAAGGACTAAAGAGTCAGAATCTGTAACATAAACAAAAAAGGAAAGAAAAACAAAAGAACACAAACAAAAATTGCTAAAACTGTGACACATTCCTCATAACTTTCACTTTGGAATTTTGTGGTAATTGTCTAAAACATTTGTTTAACAATCCAAATTGCTCATCAGAGAAGTTTTGGACATTAAAACCTTTTTCACATTCATTCTTTTATACTTAGAGAAGAAATTAAGCATAGAACAGAAGGAATAAACAACATTGATTTAGGTATAATTGCCCCCAGGGTGAAACACTCTGTTATATAATCTTAGAGGTCACTATCCTGCTTGAATATAGAAGGAGACACGTGAAAATGACTGGGTATGACCATACCAATTATTTTTTCAGGGCCCTGCAGCTGAGTTTAGGTATATACACACATATATGTGTGTGTGTGTGTGTGTGTGTTTGTATATGTATGTATAACTATATATACATACACATATATGTACATATAATATGTATTATATATGTGTGTATAATGTATGTATAATACATATAATATTTATTATATGTACATATATATGCACAAATATATACTATATATTTATTTTGATTTTTCTCTGCAGTTCTGAGTGTCTAGGCTGTTGTATGATAGTGTTCTAACTTATCACTTGCCTGTTTTGATAGAAAAGAAGATAAACTACTGGTAATTACCATTTCTCCTTTTTATAATGTTTTCTAAAGGCTTATTCAGTCTTTATGTACATTTATGTGTGACTCCATGAGCTTATGGACACCATGTGCAAAGGTTATATAGTACATCAGAACCTCTGGAACAACAGTTGGTTATGAGATATCAGACATGTTGGTAATTGAACCAAGGTCAATTCAGTAAGTGACCTATACTTCTGTATAAAAGGATATCACTGGGCCCTTTTAGATAAACTTGTATAACGTAATTTCTGAACTTTTACTTCTAGCCCTCTATCACAGAAATAAAGTTTTGGCAAAGATAATATCTCTGATTTTTTTTGAAGTCTGCAAAGGGACGAAGTTGATCACCCATTGTGATAAGGATACCACCATTCTGTTGTGCATTTGGACAAGCAGTGAGCTAACAGATTTGGAAGAAAACAGAAAAGGTCAGAGTAAGAGCCTCGTCAGGTGTAGGACTTTAAGGATCCATCTAATTTAAGGCCATGAATGGGACGAGAAGCCTTATGATTACTACCCAATTACTTGAAAAAATGTTAAGCAAAGGCAAACGGGTGACATTTACCTTCCTGCTTATTTCATAAAAGGACAAAGAAGTGCACTTGTACCAGACAGCTTCACTGTGTTCTGTGGGAAGTAAAACTAGAGGCTTTTACTGGTATATCACTGGCTCAAACTAAATTTATCTGACAGCTTCCTTTGGGTACCACATTCATCAAATTGCCCAGATAGATGTCTGCCTGTAGAAAGGAAGCCTGATACACCTGTGCTTTTTGTTTTGTTTTGTTTTTTCTAAGTTGAAACTTTTTCTTCACTTTCCCAAATCTTATTCTTTGAATTATTTTTATTACATTATAAGCATTTGTTGTTATTTTTCAAGACAGAGTTTCTTTATGTAGCCCTGACAAGTCCTGATACTCACAGAGTAGACCAGACCGGCCTCCAACTCACGTATCTGTCCTCCTCTTCCTCCAGATTGCTGGGATTAAAGGTGTGCATCACTGCAGCATAAACATCTCTTTAGTGAATGACACAGCTTAACCTTTTACTTTCAGTTCCCTTCTTTGGAATAAGCTGTTAACAGTTATTCATAATATTCACTGAAATACATAAATTCATGATAGTAGCAACATTTAGACTTACCCCCATTCAGTTTCCTTGTAGTAAAGTTACAGGTTTTCTTAACTTTTAACTGTTTTATTCTATAGTCTTTTACTTACAAATGTACCAAAACACATTTCAAACACAGGTAAGATTTTTCTTTTTCTTCTTTTTCTTGCATGGATTCTTGTTAAAGATAAAATATTATGTAAGTTCACTTCCTGTGCTGGGCATGCTTTAAGATTTCCTATTTCTCCTCTTCTTTAATTTTATTTTTCTTTTTAAAATGAAATCTAATGAGAAATAGGATTCCTCCCACTATCATCTGTGGTGATTCTTAATTCATTTTTATTCCACTCTGACAGGCTCTTGGCAATCACAGCAAGAAACACTGTACTGAGCATTACAAATGTGAGGAATATAAATGGAGGGTCTTTATCATTGTTAACTGTTAGATAATTGCTTATGAAACTTTAACGTAAATCTCCTATAATTGTGCTTATCAGAAAATGCTAAATAATTAATAAATAAAATTAACCAGAGTCAAGGCAAGCTAACAATATAAATTTTGTGTTACTTAAATACACATTTAGTTTCATAAAGAAGAAAATCAATAATTTTAAAATGTGGCAACAAATTTCAGTCTGCCCTTAATTTTATTTTCATTCAAAGATAGAGAGGGAAGACAGTGAATTATGAGCACAGCCAAATCTCAAATTCTTACATACAATATAGTTTTATTTGTATACGATTCTTTTTTTGAGGATTTATGTTATGTATATTAGTTTGTCTGAATGTATGTATGTGTTCTGTGTGTTTCCAGTGCCACGGACTTCAGAAGAGGGCATCTAATCTTCTGGAATTAAGTTTAGAGGAGGTTTTAAGCTTCCATATGGATGCTGGGAATCCACACTCTCTAACAGAGCTGCAAATGCTCTTAACGTCTGAACTTTCTCTCCAAAACCTGTATAGCATCCTTGAAATGACACAGTTAAGCAAATAGGGAGCATGTTCTGTCAACAAAGGCTATGTTTAAGGGAGGTGACTGAAGGATATGAGAATAGTTATAAATGGAAGCACAGTAGATTCATGCGGTGATATAATTGCGTTTTCACTGCAGTGACTACAGAATAGGTGCAAGTAAAATGTGAGTAATATCAAAAGATCATATCAAGGTCCGTCTCCTACACTATATTTGTGCAATTTACCACTAGGAAATCTCAGTAAAGTTTTTGATATGTTAAATGTTAATTATAGGGAATCAGCATTTATTTTGAAATAAAAACCCTTCGAACAGTAAAGCTTTAAAAAGTAACAGTTAGAGTACCAATCAGTTCTTTAACTTGATAATGTTCCTATCAAGAAATGGTTGCAGTGTTCTGATTATCAAAGTTTTGTAGGTTGATGCACGTGGTTTGACATTATTTGCTCTTCTAATGTGTAACTTCAGTAATGTTGGGCCTATCTTGTTTTGCCAACTCCAACCATATTAGAATGTGATAGAATAATTAGGACTGGAGGAATTACCCTGCAATGAATTAGTCATAAGTTCCTCCGTAAAAGAAAAGTTGAACTTCTGACACGGTTATAACACATGCCCAGAAGGCTGATGTTCAACATAATCTCACTCTTGGATTCAATTTCTAAGCACTTTGAAGTCACTTTATGCCACTTGACTCAAATCATTCATCTAAGGAAAAATTTGTTAGTTAAATGTCAGCTCCTTGGTGTTAGTCTATAGACTTCACAGAGGGAATGAAGGCTGCCTCACAATGTTTGAAAAGACACATTCAGCTCAGGCATCGTGCCGAACCACGAAGGAAGCCCTGTGCTACAGAAGGTCCTAGCTGTAGGGTAGCTTTGCCCTCTGCAAATACACCAAGAGGAAATAACACATGCAGCAGTCCAAATGAATTATATCATAATCCCTGTTGATAAGAAAATCCTCCTGGTTTTTGTAAATATTTTAACATCCTTTCTTTCCCATTTCTACTAAAATCAGAATTGATTTGTAAAAGTCTTAATGTTTTATTATTTTCTTCCAGTAGTTTTGTATGTTTTGTGGTGTCTCTAATTTGAAGAAATCAGAGTTCTACTAATCACGGCTGATCAGTAGAATTAGGCACAAAAAGAGTACAGGAAATATTAATTACAGGTAAATCTAAAGAAATAAAATGATGGCTGGAAAGTCACTTTAGTTTGTACAGGAAAACAACAGCAGACCACAAAAACAGATTAGCATGTGTGGAAGAAGGATGGTGGAACTTTAAAAACATTAATAACCTGCAGACTTTAAAGAACAAGGCATCCCTGTTCCAGTTAAAAATATAGCAAATGAATACATATTTAGTCTTATCATGAGCTCATGTGGAATGATGAAGATTCCGTTCCTATTTGAACAGTACCTGGATATCAACATAAACTATAATGAAAGAAACCATATTTGTATCACATAATGATGGGATAATTATCACGTACATTTACATTTTATTGTCTCACATTTTTGAAGATCACTCTAAAGACATGTTCTTTCTGTACATATTGGTATTGTTTGGTATGTTGGCTTCATAGGGTATTCTCACATGTTAGAAAAAGTACTTTGCTACTGAGCTGCATCTACACGTGTTCAGCTGTTCTTTTTTTTTTTTTTTTTTCAATGCAGTTTATTCAGGAACCTTGAACAATCATCTGACCCTGGGGAAAGCCAGCCCACTTTAAATAGCCTCTGGGTAGCCAACCCCAGCATGCCACGTGGGCAATGCAGATAGGTCCACATACATGGAACCAAGCCAGATCCTCAGCCTTAGCTAAATGTGGAGTTGTTTGTGACAGAGAGCACTCACCATCAGGAAGGTGGAAGGCAGAAACCAGCTCCATCTTTCAGGCGCGGCATTACGCAGCTCTCTACAGTTCCCCCTTTTTGTTTTGGACGCATCAGGCAAGAGTAGAGGTCTGATCTCTGATATTAGAAATAAATTGGGACTTTGTACTGATGTTCATTTAGGTGTCATCCACCCAAAGAACATCAGACCCATCCGATACCTTTTACTTAGAGGCAGGACCTGGGGCATCAACCCGCATGCAATCAGAAATGCTCTTCACTGGGTCCAAAGCGGCTGACCCTGAGTGCAGTGCTTAGCCTCACATCCTGAGCATAACATTTTGGCTTTTTAGCCAACCATGCTTGGGGAGACTGTCCTGCTTCAATGGCTGTACTTAGATGTACAAAAAGGAATTAATGCTCAACTAAAAGGAGGTTTGATGGTGTTCAATCAGAGGATTGACCTCGTACAGGAGCAAATTGATACCCTATGGTAAATCGCTCAACTTGGCTGTCAATGAAAGTATGCTGGACTTTGAGTCACTAGCATACAACATGAGAATTTTCCCTGTGCTGCAAATCTGTCTAAACAATTGTCTAGCTATATTTTAGGTAATTGGACTGGAGAATTCAATACTACGATGGAGCAGCTGAGAGTGGCCATTGTCATGGTAAATTTTACCAGAGTGGACACAGGACTAGCCACAGGATTATCATCATGGATTGCTGCAGCCATGAATCATCTGAAGGAATGGGCAGGCATGGGAGCGTTAGCAGGTCTTCTGGTGTTGGTCACCTTGGTTTGCCTGTGGTATATATGCAAGATTAGAGTCTCACAACAGCGTAATGCAGCCATGACCATTCAGGCCTTTACAGCCATTGAATCAGCGGTTCTTAAAGGCAGTAATGCCTTTGATGTGATTGGGAACTGGAAATGTAGGGACACAGTTCATTAGGGAAGGAGTGCTAGTAAGTGAGGGAGAACTTTTAGATTTGTGATGATAATGACACTAACATGGCTTCACCGAATCTTTCAAAACCAAGAGTGAGTCCGTTGTCATTCTCTACATGCTCCACTTCTTTCCATCTAACATACAATTATTAGCAAAAAACTCCGTCTTCTAACCTTGGCTGCCTTGAAAATATCAGCAGGAACCATTTATCATCAAATTTCGTATTACAGCTCAGAAGACACACAACGCAGCAGTAGATCTTGGAAGTTGTAGCACTGAGAAAAATCGGTCTCTGTTATTTTCTCACTAATTGTGTCTAATGTTAAAAAAATGATTACTTTTACAAGATTAGCCTATACTTTAATTACCAATTTTCACAGAGCCAGTCACTTGGAATTCCATTCTCACCATGTAGGCTTGGTCTTAGCTGTCCCCTCCCTGCTTTACTTTATTGTTTTTAACTGTTCATGATATCACTTCATGTCCCTTTGTAGGTGCCCTGAAAAAAATGCTCCTATGAAAATGTATGGACACATTTAAGCAAAATGGAAGCTTGCCTATCTAGATTTGACAATATAGCCAAAATATGACTTATCCCTTTTGTATTTAGTCTTAAGATTTGTTCTACTTACTAAAGAATGTTTAGATATATTTATTTTTCATGTTGTCTCTTTTAAGGGAGAATTTCCAGTGAATGCTTGCGCCTTGTTTTTATTCCTTGTAGAATTGGCATCTTAATTATTGGGAAGAACTGAAATCAAACATTGTCTCTTATTGATCTGATCTCCCAGATCCTCCACATTGCCTTGAAGAATAAGAACACATATGTTTCTTTCTCCATTTTCTTAGCTCATGCTGTTTTTAAATAATATGTCTCAGGAAGTTATTTAATAAAACTCAAATCATATATCTATTCATTTTGCAGGTGGATATGGATGCATTCCTTGACCAATGCTTATTGAACAATGTCATAGTTATTCACCCTTTTTTTAAAGCTATGTATTGCTATGCTTCAGTAATCCAGTATATGTTGCTTTCAACTGTAACTGGAGGTGAGGATAAACTCCTGGATGAAGTAAATTTACTATGTATTATACGTAATTTATAATCAATAATCTAAATGTAACTAAAAATAAGGGTTCTCAACAGTGGCACATTAATCTTTTTGACCAGAGAGTGTTTTTATTATGGAAGATTGTACTATGCATAGTACATGATCGTGAGCAAATTTTCTGACCTGTGCACTCCGGATGCCAGCTGTGACTCTCCTCCCAGCGATGACAACTGAAATATCTCTTCAGGTGGTTAAAATTGCTCTGTTCTTTCCAAGTATGTTCTGAATGAGAGACTGTTTTATTTACCAACAAGCTGTGCTTTTGAACTTTGAAATACTCAGTGGGTTTGGAAATAAAGGACTAAAAGTTTACGTTAGTTTAATTTTCATTTCTCTTGTGTGTGAATATTAATATTTGCTATGTATTGGTGACTTTAATTATTTCAAGGTTTTTATAAGTTTTACATAAATATATAATCTTTATATTTGCGTTTGACTGGCAATATAATTGTAGTACTTTATTGAAGTTATTGTTTTGTTTTTGACAAATTTCTAAAAGTTGTTTCATATTAGAGACATTGTTGTTCTGTAACTTCCCACTGGTCTTCTGGATTGCTTATGGGACTTAGGTCATGCAGATTAGTGAAAATTTATTACGTTTACCTTTAGGACTTCTGAATTTACAACATACTTTGGAAATCTTCCTTACCCTGAGACTTTCAAGTCTGTCTTGTTAATTAATCTCTTCATTTATTGTTTGCCATTATTGTGTGACAATTGCACGTATACAGTGTAGTTTAGTGGCTTCCACAAGGCTTCAAATTTAAACAGTGTGGTTATATAAATCTTGTATTCACTGGAACAGAACCTGTCAACCACAGGGTTAGAAGGGTAGTTTATAACACATGGGTTTGCTAAACCCATAATGTCCAGCAACTTAGAAATTGTATTTCTTGCTCTTCTCACTAATTTTACCAATACCTGACAGAAACACCAGACGAGAGCTGTTGTTTGGTAACTGATATCAGAGGGCAGTCCCTGCTACTATAAATGCATGCCCCCATCCATAGTGGCAGTAGTGTAATTTTATTATTATTATTATTATTATTACTATTATTAGTTGTAATTTATTCACTTTGTATCCTGGCTGTAGCCCCCTTCCTCATCTCTTCCCAGTGACACCCTCTTTCCCTCTTCCCTGCTATGGCCCTCCCCTAGTCATAAGGGAGGTCCTTCTATCTGACCCAGGTCTCATCAAGACTGTGTTCATCATCTTTCTCTGTGGCCTTCTAAAGCCACCCTGCCAGGGGCAAGTGATCAAAGATCAGGCAGTAGAGTTCATGGCAGAGACTGCTCCTTCTCCCCTTACTAGGGAACCAGCCTAGAGACTGAGCTACCCGTGTACTACATCAGAGCAGAGGCTCTAGGTCCACTCCATGCATGGTCCTTGGTTGATTCATCAGTTGCTAGGTCCCCACTGGGCCCAGATGTTTTTAGCTCTGTTGCTTTCCTTATGGAGCTATGCCTCCTCCAGTCTTTCTATCTCGCCTCCTTCCATAGGATTCCCTGCAATCTGCCCAAAGTTTGGCTATGAGTCTCAGCATCTGCTTCAATACCCTGCTGGGTAGAGTCTTTCAGAGGCCCTCTGTGGTAGGCCCTTGTCCTGTTGCCTGTCCTTTTCAGCTTCATATGTCTATCCTATTTGCCCTTCTGAATGAGGCTTCTATAAAACAAAGGACACTGTAAACAGAATTAAGTGACAGCCTCCTGACCGGGAAAAGATCTTCAACTCTACATCTGACAGCAGGCTAATATACAGACTATATAAAGAACTCAAGAAGTTAAATACCAACAAACCAAATAACCCAATTAAAAATGGGGTACAGAGCTAAATAGTGTAAATCTTACTGCATCTTTGTGAATCACTAAGGGAAGAGCCAGACTGAATGCAAGACTGAACTCTAGCTCTCAAAGGGTCATTCTTAGTGATCAACTTTCTCAATATCTCATGACTTTCTAAGATTGCACTAACAGCTGGCAAAGTGGTTATTAAACACATGAATATTTAGGGAAATTTCTGATTAACTCAGTAATAGATTTGGTAAATACTACCTGGCTGTTATTATTCTTAATGTAGTATCATATCCTGTGTAATTCTGTGCTTTACTGAGCTGGAATGCCCTGATGTCACAGGGCCAGAAGTGCAAGTTGCTAGGCAGGAAGGTTGGATCATTTCCAGGCAGGAACTGATGAAACCCAGAACCAAGATTCCATGGCAGAAGATCTCCGTGGTCAATCCTGAGTATGCAGGGCAGGAGAAAAGATTTCTCCGCAAATAAGTGTTAGGCCAGGCTGCCAGCACCAGGCCAGATGGCAGCAGGGAAAGTCAGGTGGTAAGGAAGGCTCTGTCTGACCTGAATGGATGAGTCATGGGTGTTTCAGGAACAGCCAGGAATGGAGGCTCAGAGCTCTGAAAACTAGAAGCAATGGTGACAGCCCTGTTTGGTTTGGATGGACAGAGCCAAGCCTCAGGAGTGCAGTGATGAAATTTCCCAAAGAAGGAGAGCCTTTCCTTCCCCAGAATAATTGAAGAGTGTCAGACTGTCATGGTGGAGGGATGACACAAGCACTAGAGAGAGTTTATCTCCTGGATCAGGAACATTTATAGACCTTGTGCAGTGGGGGAGATTTCAGAGGTGACTGTGTTTTGATTTGATTGAGCTAAAAGTACCAGGAACGCCTCCTTTGCATGTTCCCAGCTGCTTGCCTGGGTTCTACGGGAAGAAAAGGAGTTGATTCTTCCCCTGAGGACTACATGACATGTTCAGGTAGATGACCTGGGGGTTTTGGCTCTCCAAATCAGGCAGAAAAGAGAGAACCTTGCTGACAAAGGATGCCCATCATTTATACACAGCTCAGGGGCTATCTGGAATTGCCTGATTTTGACCTTAACAACAGGGTTTCCCAACAACCGTGGATCTTTAGAGTATAATATCATCACATGTTGAGAAGCACCTGTATTTTATTTAGCTAACTAAAATATATGATAATCAAAGGGCTATTACTTAGAGGCCACTTGCAGATATAGTAAAAAATTCTACTTACGAAGTCATGTAAATTATTAAAATCTTTTATGTATACTGAGAGGTATTCTGGATAGTACTAAGTGTTCTAATTTTAAATTCAAAGTTTTATAATGTTTCCTTTGACACTGTTAAGATGATATTTCACAGGGTTATGTATTTTTAAATGGCCATATTCATGATAACAAATGAAGCCTTGTTTTCTTAAAAAAAAATACTTCATTAGTATATTACAGATACATGAAATGACATGTGGGGATTCCTTCTGACACTTACTGGTTTTGTGTATGCAAGAATTAGGTTCCGTAATTATGATGTGCCTGTTCCTTTAAAAGAAATTCTTTTATAATAAGAATCAGCACATACAGACAAAAACTGTCCCAAGCTGGGTTTATTTTTAGGTAAAACCAGAGAATCAGAATCTAATCAGGCTTCCTGTTATAATGTAAAGTGGAAATATAAAGACGCCTGATTATTTTGTGTTAGGACCAACCATTTCATTCTATCATCTGTCTTTTTCTATCACCTCCACTGTGATATCTTAGAATGGGACTCCTGACATGTAATAGAAAACTTCGGCGGAAACATTAATATGTTCCTTAGTTCAAGTAGCTCATGTTATCACAGAAGCAAATGGAAAAGTCCCCCGACCTTTTCATTGACTTTTACGACAACATGTTCTGAGAGGGAAGATTTTTGCCAGCTGTTTTAGTTTTGAATTATAGTGCCATGATTGGTTTCATTTCTGCATCTCCCGTAGTAACCAATACAGTTGGGTGCAATATGAGCAATGAATGCATGGGAAAACCTCAAGACTTTAAATGCAAATGCTCCAAATTATTACCAGGAAGGGCTGCTTAGCAAGATATGCAAACTGACATCATTGTTTATTAATTCATAGTTTCTTCCTTGTAGCTTTTATTTATGTTTTCCTAGTGAATCCAAATTTATTTTAATGTCATGCCATTTGAAAAAATCTTAAGTTAGTGAGAGCCTTGGTTCCCTGGGACAGCATTCCAGGGGTACAAATTGTTTCTCCATAAGCTCCCAGCAAGGCAGCTAAGTCCATAGCTTTAGAAAGTCATTTCTCTTCATTCTACTCCTCTGGTTCTTGGTTCTTCTTTCTAAAAAGGCAAGTCCAAATATTTCAAAAAGGAAGCCAGGCATGGTGGCACATGCTTTTAATACGAAAATTCAGGTAGCAGAGGCTGGCTGCTCGCTGAGAGAACCAGGATAACATGGTCTACATAGAGAGTTCCAGAACTGTAGGAACTTTACATTGTGAGACTGTTGGTACCCGGGTTCATTCTTTTCTAAAGTTTCTGCACTTGAGGTATTCTCCACAATCCTGGAGGCCTTCTTTTCTGAGTTTTTCACTTGTAGAAGTCTAGAGAAGAGTCTTTAGCTCTGCATCTGGACCTCCACCTCAGACTTGCAGAGGACAGATTCAGAGCAACCACTCGTTATTCACATGGGGGGCCATCAGTAAAACTGTAAATTTAAGTTGGGCAGCAAATTCACCCTCCTCCTCATAGACTAAATGGTTTTAGTAACTCATATTTAGCATACTCTACCACACCCATTCAAGCCTCTTATCGTCAAATGCTCTTAGAGTTGAAAGCAAGGAATCAAAGACTTGTTCCACCTCAAAAAAAAAAAAAAAAGGAAGTTTTTTCACTTTCAGGCCTATTGTTTAGAGGGGTTTCGTGTGTAAAAAGTGGTTTTCTGTTCTACACCTTTGATATTGCCTTCTTCTTAGCTGGAGAGCACACCCACAGCATACACTTCCTGTATGTCAAATTCAGTCTTCTTGTGATATGGTCTGTAGTATTCTGGATAATGATATGTTGTAATCGGTTATTAATATGTGCTATTGTTTTATCTTCTTGTAATGCTGCTGTTAATCCTCAGCAGCTGTATAACCAAATCACCACACAGAGACTGGGTTTTTAGTTAACCTAGAACACAATGCTGGGCAATATTTACTCCCTCCTAAACCTCCAAGCCCTCAGTTTCCTAACATTTAGATTTCCCACATTATACTTGCTTTTTGTGAAATCTTAGGTCTGGTTCATGCTCCAAGTCCTCCAAGCTCTCTCCTCCAGCTCTACTCTCCTTGCTTTCCCCGCCCCTTCTCCTCCCACCCTTTCCTGTTCTCTAGCTCCTCCCCTCTTTCCTGTCCTCTGGCTCCTCCCATTGCACAATATTGTATCTAGTTGCTTTATTTGTGTCCTGTTTACACAAGAGTTGAAACAGGATGCTTATAGTGAGTATCACAATGCAATATCCAGATTGAAACCAGAGAGTTGGGAGTGGGGAAATCAGCTTTTGAATTAACAAGGGTAAGGCATATACATTTTAAAAAGAACATTATACCAACAATGATATTTATCTTTATGGATTTATTAATGCTACTTCAATTGTCATGAAAGCATACCTTCTATTGGCATTCAATTAAATGAAAAGATTAATTTACTCCATGCTTCTGTAACTTGTGTATTCTGGTGTCCAGGTTTGGTACAAAGATAATCTGCCTTAATGATATCTTCTATCTATCTTGTTACTTGTGTTTCCTAAGTTATGCCAGTTTTACAAAAGTGTGAACCACATTAGCAAAGAAGCCAGTGCAAAGACCTCAAGGTCAATTTATACCAGGTTGCCTTCCTTGAGTATATAATCCTAGTCACTCTTCCATGAGGAGAAGGGACGTATAATTATTTATTGAAATGCTGGTAAGAACTGCAATATTTTCTTCATTTACTTTTTGTTTTTGAAGATTTTCCATCTCTTCCATAGTCATGCCATCAACTTTCTCATATGGGCTCAGTACCGACCTATCAGAGCTAGAAGTTTCCAACAGAGATCAAAAAACCCAGTTGGCAATGCCACTCCTCCCTTAATCTTAGACTTATGACTAGATACTCATGTTTGCTCCTGCTGGTCATTTTCACCTGGCATCTTCTGACCACCACTACTTCAGCTTCACAATTCCTGAGCTGTAGTCTGTTTCACTTCCCAGCCACAAATTATGGCCAGAAACTTTTTGACCACAAGGAAAGTACTAGCAAGAAAGAGAGTGGGAGGACCAGTAGAGAGTTCCTTGTAGCTCTTAAAAAAAATACCACCTTTAAAAATGACCAAATCATTATGTATAATGTATGCAACAGTAGAAATATCTATCAGGTTTGGGGAAAATTTCATTGGCCTGCTTACAACTTTTTAAAATAAATACCAGGAAAGCATCAAAAGGAAGTAAAAATTGAGATTTTTTTTAAAAATTTTTCATCAATTACACTTTATTCATTCTGCATCCCCCCATAAGCCCCTCCCTCCTCCCCTCCCAATCCCACCCTCCCTCCTCCCTCTGCTTGCATGCCACTCCCCAAATCCACTGATAGGGGAGGTTCTCCTCTCCTTTCTGATCTTAGTCTATCAGTTCACATCAAAAGTGGCTGCATTGTCCTCTACTATGGCCTGGTAAGGCTGCTCCCCCCCAGGGGGAGGTGATCAAAGAGCAGGCCAATCAGATTATGTCAGAGGCAGTATCTCTTCACATTACTATGTAACCCAATTGGACTCTGAACTGCCCTGGGCTACATCTGTGCAGGGGGTCTGGGTTATCTCCATGAATAGTCCTTGGTTGGAGTATGAGTCTCTGGCAAGTTCCCTGTGTTCAAATTTTCTTGTTCTGTTGCTCTCCTTGTGGAGACCACTAATTTTCAATTCCCCACTTTTAGAGCTTAATTATAGAAGGACAGGTGTTCATACCTATCAATTTTGTCCCTTTTCTTCCTGTTTTAGTCGTTATTTCTTACTTGTTAATTTGTTGTTTTTCACTTATTATTTTTCCCACCTATTCTATTCTCACACACAAATAGTTCCTTGTTGGTATGTAGGAGTCCTAGCCAGAGAAAATCTTCATTTTTGTTAATTCTGCTACCCAGACTGTAGGTAAGAATCCACACTGTTATCTGAAAGTGTCTTAGAAAGGACACCACCTCAAGAGATGAATTTCTAATCTTCTAGATTCCTTATAGCCTCCCCATTCAGTGCTACATTTTAGACAAGCTGTGATGACTCTTCAAGCCATTAGAACTATTCAATTATACAGTTTCCAACTAATGATGTAGTGTATGGTATAATACTAAATTCTATCATTGCAGCATAGAAGCAACCACAGACAATATACAGGTAAATGAATATTTGGCTTTGTTTCAACAAAACTGATCTTCACTTGAAGACACTTGAACAAAAGAAGGGATTATAAATTTAGATAATGTCCTATGGCTGGTCCTAACAATTAGTTCTTTTTTTTTCTTTATTAATTACACTTTATTTACTTTGTATCCCCCCTGTGGTTCCCTCCCTCCTCCCATCCCAATCCCTCCCTTCCTCCACCCTCTGCATGCATGCCCCTCTCCAAGTCCACTGATAGGGGAGGACTTCTTTTTCTTCCTTCTTATCGAGGTCAATTAGGTCTCATCAGGACTGAGTGCATTGTCTTCTTCTGTGGCCTGGTAATGTTGCTTCCCCCTCAGGGGGAGGTAATTAAAGAGCAGGCCAATCAGTTCATGTCAGAGATAGTCCCTGTTCCTATTACAATGGAACCCACTTGGATACTGAACTGCCATAGGCTACATCTGTGCAGGGGTCTTAGGTTATTTCCATGCATAGTCCTTGTTTGGAGTATCAGTCTCAGGAAAGACCCCTGTGCTCAGATGTTTTGGTTCTGTTGTTCTCCCTGTGGAGTTCCTGTCCTCTCCAGATCTTGCTGTTTCCCACTTCTTTCCTAATATTCCCTGCACTCTGCCCAAAGGTTGCCCATAAGTCTCAGCATCTGCATTGATAGTCTGCAGGGCAGAGCTTTTCAGAGGTCCTCTGTGTCAGGCTCCTGACTTGTTCCCTCTTTTCTCCTTCTTCTTATGTCCAGCCTCTTTGTCTTTCTGGATAGGAATTAAGCATTTTAGCAAGAGTCCTCCCTCTTGATTAGTTTCTTTAGGTGTACAGATTTTAGTAGGTTTATCCTATATTATATGTCTATATGAGTGAGTACATACCGTGTGCGTCTTTCTCCTTCTGGGATAGTTCACTCAGGATGATCTTTTCCAGATCCCAAATTTCCTGATTTTCTTGTTTTTTATTGCTGGGTAATATTCCATTGTGTAGATATACCACAATTTGTGCATCCATTCCTCCACTGAGGGATATCTGGGCTGTTCCCAGCTTCTGGCTATTACAAATAAGGCTGCTACAAACATGGTTGAGCAAATGTCCTTATTGTGTACTTGAGAATCTTTTGGATATATGCCTAGGAGTGGTATAGCTGGATCTTGAGGAAGTGCTATTCTTAGTTTTCTGAGAAAGTGCCAGATTGCTTTCCAGAGTGGTTGCACAAGTTTATCGAATAGAAGACCCTGACATAAATCCACACACTTATGGACACCTGATTTTTGACAAAGATGCCAAATCCATTCAATGGAAAAAAGACAGCATCTTCAACAAATGGTGGTAGTCTAACTGGATGTCTACATGCAGAAAAATGAAAATAGATTCATATTTATCACCCTGCACAAAACTAAAATCAAAGTGGATCAAAGACCTCAACATAAAACCAGACACATTAAATTGGTTAAAAAAAAAGTGGGGAATAGCCTTGAACTTATTGGCACAGGAGACAACTTCCTGAACAGAACACCAACTGTACAGGCTCTAAGAGCAACAATCAACTAATGGGATCTCATGAAACTGAAAAGCTCTGTAAAGCAAAGGACACTGTCCTCAGAACAAAACTACAGCCTACAGATTGGGAAAGGATTTTCACCAAACCTATATCTGACAGAGGGCTAATATCCAGTATATATAAAAAACTAAAGAAGTTAAACAGCAAAAAATTCCAATAATCCAATTAAAAAATGGGGTACAGAGCTAAACAGAGAATTCTCTGCAGAGGAATATCGAATGGCAGAGGAACACTTAAAGAAATGCTCAACCTCATTAGCCATCAGAGAAATACAAACCAAAACAACCCTACGATTTCACCTTATACCCATCAAAATGGCTAAGATCAAAAACTCAAGAGACAACACATGCTGGAGAGGTTGTGGAGAAAGGGAAGAATTAGTTCTTAAAATATGACTTTTAACCAAGTGACGGCTAGGTAAATCAGATTGCCAAGACCTACCCTTAGGGATTCTGTCTTGTTAGTTATGAGATCACTCAAAAATTTGTGTTAAGGAAGTTCTCAGGTAGTTCCCATTTGTTCTGAGGACCACACTTTAAGAATAGTGCATCTTACTCATGAATTGCAAAACTTCTGTAGAGAACCAGTCAGAAATATTTTTAGCTGTGAAGACTATTCAGCTTCCTTTTCAACTATGAATGTACTGTTGTAGCATGAAAGCAGAAACACATAAATGCTAATGGATGGTGCGCTGTTTGTTCCTAAAACTGTTTACAAAAACAAGCAAGAAGCTGGATGTGGGCTGGGAAGTAGTTTGTAGATACGTAACCCAAATGGCTCTTATGCTTTAGGAAGAATTAACAAGATTACTAATACCATCTTCAGGAATAAACTTTGTTCATATATAAATATCTGAGTACTTATTGATAAAAAAATTTTTAAGTGATTTTACAAGTTTATAGATATTCAGTTAGGTGGAATTATAGGTTTGAATTTGCTACCATTGATGAGTACTGGCAGTAAAAAAAAGGGGAAACTAATTGATGAAATGTTCATGCAAAATTAAAACCTTATTATTCTTATAATTTCATCACTGTCATGTTCTGTGAATAGTTCTGTGTAGGTAGGGTAATTTTTTACTATTCATCAAATACCCTCTTCCTCCCTCTGCTTTCTCTCCATCCCTCTCTCTCTCCATGTATATATATGTGTATATATATATATATATATATATATATATACACACACAATTTTGATAATGTCCCAATGAAACCCAGAGAATAACTACATGTATGAATACATGTTTAAAACTCTTCTTTCCTAAACCAGCTCAGAGTTCTTTGGATTAGTTTTCCAATGGCATGATTCATTTATCAATTTAGTTTGTTCTTTGAGTTTCAAATACATATTCAGTGTACACTCACAGCACTTATCCTACCCTAACTTATCACCCACATCTTTGTCCCTCCTCCTCGTAAATTTCTCTCTTTCAAATGTATGTCGATTTGTTTTGTTTTGTGACCCATTAATTTTAAACATGGCTGTCTGTGTAACTATTAGCTCCTACTTTGTCTGGCGGTGGGTACACAGCTGGAAACAATGATTCCCCTCTCAGAATATACTGATATTTAATAGCTCATTAGTATCGAGTAGGTCTCCATGAGCCTCTCCCTTTGTTTGCTGACAGGGCTAATCTTGTGTAGGCTTAGTACAAGTGGCTAGAACTATTTATTGTGAATTAATGATTGGAATGGTTGTGTTTATATTACAGGTTGTCATTTTATAACCATTCACTCTGTCTTCCAGCTCTCATGTTCCTTGCTCACTTTTCTATAAAGTCCCCTGACTCGTTGAGGGTGAAGTACAAATGTCTTGTTTAGGGTTACATGCACAAATGTCACTAATCCTCAGCAACTTTGACAGCCACATGACTGTGCATTTACTGCTGTTTATAGTTGTCTTTTTCCTTCATGGTACATAATGAAAAGATTACAATATTGACAGAGCTTGGCAGACAGATAGTGAGAGCTTTATATTTGGATCACAAGGTTGGTAGCCACATGCTATACTAGTAGTACCTAAAATACCCACATTAGAAAGCTTTACTGTGATGTGAGGACTTAATATTTACTGCCCAATTCTCTAAAGGTCATCAACCTAAAACCCACTTGTCATCAGACAGAGTATCTTCTAGTCTTTTGTCTATGCAAATTATCGGTTGTATGTTACTTAGTTAAATATAATTTTAATAAAGGCCTTAATTTTAGACTCTTGTCCCCATTAATATTATTGCTGTCATTTATAATATCTTATTAATTAATTAATTAATTTTAAACATGGCTGTCTGTGTAACTATTAGCTCCTACTTTGTCTGGCGGTGGGTATACAGACAATAATAAATTAATTAATTAATTTATTCATCCATTTATTCATTCACTTTGTGTCCCTGTGGTAGCCCCCTTCCTCATTTCCTCCTTTTAACTATGAAATATTACATAATTTCTGTATATAGATGACAGCATCCTTGTTTAAATGTTGATGGAAATCAGTGCCAATGTCAAAGTAAAGAATAAAGAAAGGTTTAGAAATGAAAAGCACACGTTCACATTAAAGAAAAAGTCCATTAAAATCACCCAACTAGTAAGCAGGGTTATTCATAGTAGTTGACCTTAGCTACTGAATTACCAATTTAAAGTTAAACACTGTTCACATTCTTTTGGTTTAGAATAGCTTGACTCCTGATAATACAGTCTGAAATCATTGATTCTATCTATGCTCCATACAGCTTCTTCTTTGCTGTGCTTTGTGGAACATTATTTTCTGAAGACTGCTTAGAGCCAGGCTTCCTGTGCTGTTATCCACTTAGAGGAGAAAGAGTGTAACACTTTAGGCAGAACTTTATTCACTTCAAACAGCTCTTACATTTCCTGAAGATATCTTGGTAAGGCTTCTGTCCAAACTCTGTCTATTACCTACGCTGCAAATGCCTTGGGTTTGATAGGGTGTGACAGCACACGTCAAAGCCAATTGCTGTCAAATCTAATTAATTGCTTTATTGAAAGGTTGGACATACTGCAGTTCAGCTTAACTGAGACTGCTCATTACAAGTGATCTTCCAGAATCGGAATGTAAATTGAGTGCAACTTTAAGTAAAAGAGGAAAAAGTTTGAGCACTGTGTAAAGCAAAAATAGCAATTGATGAGCAGATATGAACCATACTGAAGGCACACTATTATCAGCAGCTACGGCTGCCGCTACTGTAGCAGAGCCTCTGCAAAGGAAGCCAGAGCAATCATAAGTATTTTTATAGCAAGTCTGTTCACGCTTTTATAGTACACATTGTGTCAGCACTTTAATTATAAATTCTATTTTGTATGAATTCGTAGCAAAGCTGTAACCCACCAAGATGATTTAGGATAAAATAATTTGAGAATATTTTTAAAATGCTGATCAGATGCCCATGTATCAAGTACCAAATGCATCAATTAGTATGCAAAATAATGCTTTTGAACAAGTAGATGTCCACTGAATAAAAAACTCAGCAATTCAGAAATATTTTGAAATATATATAGAACTTAAAGGAAAGAAGCAAGTTGAAAATGTTGTAAAATAGCAAATATCTTTTAATGTTTTAAAAATAATAGTTTAGAACCTCAAGATCAATTTCATACTACATTACATTTTTCTATCAAAATATTTAAAAGTTGAAATAAGGAAACAGCAATGTGTGATTTCTAAGATATACCTTCCACAATCATACAGGTAATGGAAGAAAAAAAATGTGTTAAGCTTTGTTTTGATTTGTTTTTTGAAAAATAATGTTGTTTTTGAATGTGTATGCATTATTTGGATAAGTTATCTGGATAAATTTTATCTTGGCATGCTCTTAATTTTTCCAACATTTTGTTAAAAATCAATGCTGTAAATAAAAATGAAAAAAATGCATGTACCGTACTATAGCACATGCCATTACATATCATGTCATTGCACACACATGTCATTACATACACACATATACATATATGTATATATCAATTATTTGATGAATTTTAAGTTCACTTTTTGAACTGTTGCTTTTTCATTAATTTATTCATTGATTGAATTATTGATTGAATCACTTTCCAACCTGATCCCAGTCCCCCTCCCTCCTCTCCTTTGATTCCCACACTCATGCTCCCTCCATTCATGTCCGCCTGTCTCCTTCTTTCAGAGACGGGGAGGTCTCCAAGACATACCAACCCACCCTGGCAACTCAAGCCACAGTGAAAGTAAGTGTATCCTCTTCCACTGAGGCCTGAAAAGATAGCCTAGTTGGGAAAAGGAATCCAAAGCCAGACAACAGAGTCAGAGACAGACCCTACTCTCATTTTAAGGGACACATGTGTTGACGAAGCTGCCCATCTGCCACATATATGTAGCGGGTCCAGTTTCAGCCCATTTTTGCTCTTTAGTTGGTGATTAAGTCTCTGTGATCTCCAGTGGGCCCAGGTTTGCTTACTGTGTTGGTCTTCTTGTCATGTCCTTGACCCTGGTAGCTGCCTGTTCTTTTCCCCACAAGACTTACACAAGATTCCCTGAGCTCTGACTACTGTTTGGTTATGGGTCTCTGCATCTGTTTCCATCTGCTGCTGAATGAAGCCTCTCAGAAGACAGTTAGGATCCCATCAGCAAGCGTAGCAGAGTATAATTAATAGTGACACAGATTTATCTATCTCCCATTGGATAGATCTCAAAACAGGGCAGTCATTGTTTTGCCATTTCCTCAATCTCTGCTCCCTACACTTCTTGTAGCCAAGACAAGTTGCTGTTGAAGTTTTTTTTGGGGTGGGGTGATGTCACCCTCCCTCCACTGGAAGTCCTACAACATTGGCTACAGTAGGTAACATATTCAGGCTCCTTAACACCTGCTGTTAGGAGTGTCAGCTGGGCTCACCCTTATGGACTGCCAGGAACCTCACCTGTCCCAGAGATGCCCCACACCAATTTCTGTTCTCTTGTTCCTCTACTCTCAAACCACACCAGATCTACATGTAACCCTTGTTATTTTCCCCACTCCCTCTCCCACCTAGTTTCTGCCCTCCATCTACTTCAGATTTCTATATCATTTTCACTGAGTGAGATTAAAGCATCCTTCCTTGGGTTCTCCTTGGCATCTTTGGGTCTGAGAATTGTAGGATGGTAATCCTGTACATTATGGCTAAAATCCACTTACAAGTGAGTACACACCATTCTTGGCTTTCTGGGTCTAGGTTACCTAATTCAGGATGATCATTTCTAGTTCCATCCATTTGCCTGCAAACTGCATGATGTATTTGTTTTTAACAGCTGACTATGTAAATGTACCACATTTTCTTTATTCACTCTTCCATAGAAGGACCTCTAGGTTGTTTCCAGTTTCTGGCTACTAAAAATAAAGCTGCAAAGAAGGTATTCATCCAAGTGTACTTTTGGTCTTGTGGAGCATCATTTGGGTAGATGCCCAGGAGTGGTACAGGTAGATCTTGAGACAGATATATTCCCAGTTTTCGGGGAAACCTGCAGATAGATTTCCATAGTGGTTGTATAGGTCTGAACTCTCACCAGCAAAGGAGGAGTGTTCCCCCTGCTCTACAACCTCATCAGCTTGTGCTATCTCTTGTGTTTTTGATCTCAGCAATTGTAACAGATACAAATGGAATCTCTTGTTTTGATTTGCATTTTTCTGATGACTAAGGATGTTGAACATGTCTTTAAGTGCTTCTTAGCCATTTAAGATTCCTCTGTCGAAAATATAATGATAATCATATTAAAATCTGTACACTTAAAGAAGCTAAGCAAGAAGGAGAACCCGGTGTAAGATGTTTAATCTTCATTCTGAAAGGCTAACAGGATGGACATTGGAAGAGAGAGAAATCAGGAAACAGGACAGGAGCCTACCACAAAGGACCTCTGAAAGAATCTACCCAGCAGGGTATAGAAGCAGATGTTGAGTATCATAGCCAAACTTTGGGAAGAATGCAAGGAATCTTATGAAAGAAGGGGGAGATAGACCTGAAAGGGTCTGGAGCTTCACAAGGAGAACAACAGAACCAAAAAAAAAAAAAAAATAAAACCATCTGGGCACAGGGGTCTTTTCTGCACGGAGATAACCTAGATCCTCTGTAGAGGTAGCTCATGGCAGCTCAGACTCCAAATGGGCTCCCTAGTAAGGGGAAGAGGGACTGTCTCTGACAAGAACTCAGTGGCTGGCTCTTTGTTTACCTCCCCCTATAGGGAGAGCAGCCTTACCAGGCCACAGAAGAAGACTATGAAAGATAATCTTTCATAGTCTTGATGAGCCCTGATAGGCTGATGAGACCTGATAGGCTAGGGTCACATGGAAGGGGAGGAGGTCCTCTACTATCAGTGGACTGGCGAAGGGGCATGGGAGGAGATGAGGGAGGGTGGGCAGGTGGACGGGATTTAGAGGGGGTAAGGTGGGGTGCTGCTGGGATATGAAGTAAATAAATTGTAATAAATAAAAAAAATTATGTTACAAAAAATAAAATTTGTTTAGCTTTGAACCCCTTTTTAATTTGGTTATTTGGGTTTGACTGTTTGATTTCTTTAGTTCTTTATATATATTGTATATTAGCCCTCTGTCAGATGTAGGGTCATTGAAAATCTTTTCCTTATTCTGGGAGCTGCTATTTTGTCCTATTGATAGTGTCCTTTTTCTTGCAGAAGCTTTTCAGTTTCATTAGGTCTATATATTAACTGTTTATCTTGGTGCCAGAGCTGTTGGTGTTCTGTTCAGTAAATTGTCTCCTGTGTCAATGAGTTCAAGGCTGATTTCCACCTTCTCTTTGAATAGATTTAGTGTTTCTGGTTTTATGTTGAGGTCTTTGATAACTCGGACTTGAGTTTTGTGCAGAGGGATAAATATGTATCTATTTAAATTCTTCTACACATAGACATCCAGTTAGACCAACACACCTTCATGTTTAAAGTCTTATTGAAATTAGAGATACAAAGCACATACATAAACACAAAAAGGCAATGTGCAGCAAACCAATAGCCAATATCAAGTTACATGGAGAGAAACTTAAAATGATCCCACTAAAATCAGGGACAAGGCAAGATTTCCCACTCTCACCACATCTCTTCATTTAGTACTCAAAGTTCTAGGTAGAGCAGTAAGACAAGCAAAGGATGTCAAGGGGGTACAAATTTGAAAGGAAGAGGTCAAAGCATCACTATTCACAGATGATACAATAGTATACATAAGTAATCCACAAGATTCTACCAGAGAACTCTTATGGATGATAAACACCTTCAGCAAATTGTCTGGATGCAAAATTAACTAAAAAATAAGTAGCCCTCCTTTATACAAGTCACAAAAGGGCTGAGAAAGATATTATGGAAACAACACACTTCACAATAGCCAAATATAATATAAAGTATCTTGTAGGAACTGTAGCCAAGTAAGTGAAAGACCTGTATGACATGAGCTTCAAGTCTTTGAAGAAAGAATTTGAAGTTTTAGAAGATGGAAAGATCTCCCATGCCCATAGATCAGTAGGATTAACATAGTAAAAATGCTCATCCTAACCAAAAGTCATCTACAGATTTAGTACAATTTCCATTAATTCTCAGATACAGTTCTTTACAAGCCTGGAAAAAGTAACCATTAACTTCATATGGAAAAATAAAAGACCCAGAATAGAAAAAACAATTCTGTAAAATAAAAGAACTTTTGGCAATATCAATAACCCTGATTCCAAGTGATACTACAGAGCAATAGTAATAAAAAGTGCATGGTACTGGCATAGAAAATGACAGGTTGATCACTGGAACCAAGCTAAAGACCCAGAAACAAGCCCACACACCTACAGCCACTTGACTTTCAACAAAGAAGCCAAACTATACAATTGAAAAAAGAAAGCATCTTCAACAAATGGTCAGACTGGATGTCTGCATATAGAAAAATGCAAATAGACCTGTATTTATCACCCTGCACAAAATTCAAGTCCAATTGGATCAAAGACCTTGACTTAAAACCAGAGACTCTAAATCTATTAGCAGGCATGTGAGAGAAAAGCCTTGAACTCGTTGGCACAGGAGGCAACTTCCTGAACTGAACACCAACATCACAGGCTCTGAGATAACAATTAATAAATGAGATCTCATGAAACTGAAAAACTTCTGTAAGTCAAAGGACACTATCAATAGAACAAAATGGCAGCCTACAGATTGGAAAAAGATATTCACCAACCTCTATCAGACAGAGGGCAAATATCCAAAATATACAAAGAACTTAAGAAAGTAAACACCAACAAATCAAATAATCCAATTAAAAAATGGGAGGGGAGGAGGGAGGGGCTTATGGGGGGATACAAAATGAATAAAGTATAATTAATAATAATAATAAAAAAAGAAAAAATGAATACAACTAATTAATAAAAAAAAAAATGGATACAGAGGTAAGCCGAGAATTCACCACAGTGGAATCTCAAATGACAGAGAAGTACTTTAGGAAATCAGAGAAATACAAATCCAAATGACCCTGTGATTATGTCTTACACAAGTCAGAATGGCTAAGATCAAACACTCAAGCAAACAGTACATGCTGGTGAGGATATGGCGAAAGGGGAGTACTCCTCCATTGCTGTGGGAATGCAAACTTGTACAGCTCTCTGGAAATCACTCTTGTGTTTTCTCAGAAAATGGGACAGTTCTACCTCAAGACCAAGCTCTTTCACTCCTGGGAATATATGCAAAAGATGTTCTACTATACAACAAGGACATTTGCTCAACTATGTTTATAGTTGAGCTTTATTCATAATAGCCAGAAACTGGAAACAAACTAGCTGTTTCTCAACCAAAGAATGGATACAGAAATTGTGGTACATTTACACAATGGGATACTACTGAGCTACAAAAAAAAAAAAAAACAACAAGGAAATCATGAAATTTGCAGACAAATGGATGGAACTAAAAAAGATCATCCTGAGTGAGGTAAGCAAGATCCAGAAAGATACACATGGTGCATACTCAATTGTAAGCAGATATTAGACCTATAGTACAGGATAGCCATACTATACTCAACAGAGCCAAAGAAGCTAAGTAACAAGAAAGGCCTAATGAAGGCTACTGGAATGTCACTCAGAAGCAGAAGTGTATGAAGAGAGGAAACTGGGCAGGAGATGGAAACAAGGGTGAGGATCAGATGTGGGGAGAAAAGGGTTGGGAGGTGAGAGGGCTAGAAACAAGAAGGGAGACGGGGAGGGGGGCATCTCTTTGACAAGCCGGAGGCCTGCGACAAGGTAGGCTCTTGGGAGAATATGGTGTGACTCTAGCTGAGACTCCTAAAGGGTGGGGGCATGATTTCTCAAGTGACCACTTTCTAGCCAGGCAGAACTAGTAGAACGAGGAGAACAACAACCCACCCATAAAACCTTTGATTCAAAATTTACCGAGACTACAAGAATTGCAGGGATAAAGAAGGAACAGAGATGGACAGAATGTCCAACCAACGATTGGCCCAACCTGAGACTCATACTACGGTAGAGACCCAGCCCCTGTCACTATTAATGATGCTCTTCTATGGTTGCAGACAGGCGCATCACATGACTGTCATCTGGGAGGCTACATCCAACAGCGGATTGAGACAGATGATGGGACTTGCAGCAGAGCTCCGGGGATCTTGCAGAAGTTTGGTGGGGGGTGGGGAGGAAGATGGAAGGAGACAATAAACCCACGGGAAGACCTACAGAGACAATGAGCCCAAACCTATGGAGGATTACAGTGACTGAGACAACAACTAAGGAACATGCATGGTTTGGATCTAGTGGCCACTTGGTCTTCATGTGAGTCCTCTGGTGAGTGAAGGGAGGGGGTCAGGAAACTGCTTCTAACCACAGACTCTATTGCTTGCTTTTGGATCATTTTCCTTTGTCAGGGCTGTATTGCCTGACCTCACTAGATGAGGATGAGGATATGTTCAGCCCTGGTGTGCTGGGGATTGTTGATACCGGGGAAGGAGAACTCAGGGAAAGGAAAATGGGAAAGGAGGGGGAGGAGGGATTGGGAAGAGAGGACGAAGGATGCACCCTTGGGATGTAAAGTAAATAAACTTAAAACAAATATTTTAAAAATAAAGAAATAAAAGAAAATAAATTTTGAAAAATTCTTTTGAAATACTGAAACTAAGTGAATATATATAATATCTTATTATGTGTGAATAAATATACCAATATTCATAACCCTTTCTCTTTATATATAAATTAAAATTTTAAGTGTATTTATTTTTCAATCACAATGAACATTTGCTTTGAATTTAAGCCTGTTTTTTTGCAAGGGGCTTTTAAATTTAAATGACTGTAGTTCTTATGTGCCTGCCAAGTATCGGTATTAAAGGTGTGTGCCTCCTAAGTGCTGGGGGTTAAAGGTGTGAACGACCACCTGGCTATGGATCCCTTATAATAGTTACTCTTAGGGTTGTCTTGCTTTAATTTGGTTCTCAATTCCCCCTTATTTTTTATTGTTGGGGTAATCTCTCGAGTTTTCTCAAATGTGTAATCTATCATTCATGCCAATTTATTCTGGATTTGTTCCTTGACAAATTTGATGTGATGCCTATTTGCCCACTATTTCATTATTTTCAGATATTTTGTCTGTCTTCCCTGTTGGAGCTACATAAAATTTGATTCCTTTGCTAAGTTTTGCTGAGCTTTGTCATTTCCATTCATGCCTCCCATGACCAGATATCTTTGCCATTTATCTGACAGTGAGTGGCTTCATGTTTTGATGACTGTGTAGCTATACCATTGCACATGTACCATGAATTGGAGAAGATAAAGATTTTCATTTTGCTCTTTTATTGTTTGAGTTATTGCCAGTAGTGCTGTACTGATTCAATGGTTCCTCAGTATTGGCCTTTCCATCCCTAGGCCTGTAGGCTGCAGCTCTCTTTTAGCGTGGTTCCATCAGCAGTTGATGAACAATCAGTAAAGCATTCATTAGCCAAATGTTGTGACCATTCCATTGGTTTCCATAGTTCATCAGGTGCATCTTTTGGGGGAGGAGTGTTTGGTTTAGGAATGTGGATTATAGGAAACTGAGCTGTTTTCTCATTGTGGGAAGAAGGCACAGACCCCTTTGCTACCATATCCTTGTCATGAAGGAATTCAGAGTGGTACCAGTTCCATTGTAATACCTTTCCTCCCATGGCTAAGCGTGTGAAGCCTCTGAACAAATCCAATCCATCACTGTAAGGGTGGTCCTTATGACCAGAGGGTGGTTGACAATGACTGGGTTCTTCATACTGCATAAAATATCCACATTTCCTCCTCAAAGAGAGAATATGTATTCTGTGTGTATGGAAAGCATTTTATATAGAAGTCAACACCCAAATACTAGTGGACTCTTTTTTTTTTTTTGCAAGTGTTCTTTGTTATTTTTATTATTTCTTTATTTTTTAAGATATATCATTTTTTACTTGTTATTAATTAATTCAATTTACATCTCTGTCATGGTCCCCTTCCCTCTCCCTTCTCTCCTCCAAGTCCCACCCTCCTTTCATCATCCCCTTTCTCCTTTTCTTCAGAATAGTGGAGCGCCACTACTCAGACACACCAGCTCGGCCTTTGGGCTAAGAGCAAGTATAGTATCTTTTTATTTTTTTAAGATTTTTTTTATTTTATTTAGATGAGTGCTCTATCTCGATGTACACTTGAGAGTCAGAAGAGGACATCAGATCTCTGTATTGATGGCTCCAAGCCACCATGTGTGTGTGCTAGAAATTGAATTCAGGACCTCTGGAAGAGCAGAAAGTGCTCTTCTGAGTCATCTCTCTAGCCCCTATTGGACTCCTTTTTGCTTTATGAAGAGCTCTCCGTTGCCATTTCACCAATAAATGTGATATCCATAATATGGTATCATCTGGTTCAATATTGGTCAGGGTTGCATACAGAGTTGCTCTTTGTTCCTGTCCCCATTGAAAATTAGCTGCCTTTCTAGTAGTACTGTAGAGACTTCTTTTCCAAACCAAAGTCTATAAACATGGACTGTGATTTCTTTAGTGCACAAACATACCAAATAGGAGCTGTATCTGCATTTTGTCTTTAGGTGGTGAGACTAAATGTCAGCTGGCCTTTGCCACTCTTTCTGCACATTCAGAATATGGGACATTCTTTTTCAGTAATCTTTAGAAAAACAAAAGAAGAAACAACTTACCTACAATTCCTTTTCAAATGATCTGTCTTATCAAATTTAAAACATTTGAAATTTTGATTTAAAAAAAAAATTAGAAATTACTTCTCCTATCAGAATAACATCATAAATGTGAGATCCAATATCAGCCATATTTCTAATCCATTCATCTATTAGTGCTATTATCTTGCCTTTAAAGGTCTAATTACCCTTTTAAGTTCTCAATTAGCATTTTCAAAAACCAAATATTTGATTAATATTTATCTGACTTCTGAACCCGATACTATTTACAGTCAAAGTCAATCTTTGCCAAAAAAAAAAAAAAAAAAAAATCAGTGAAGGCTGCTTTTGAGCCTTGTGGAATCTTAGTAAATGACCTTCCTCCTCTCCCCCAAACAACACTTTCACTCATGCTGTCTCAAAAACAAAAAACAAACAAGCAAAAACTTAAACTCAATGCACCATCTTTCTGATTCCTGTGTCTCTCTCTGTCTGTTTTCCCGACTTCTTCTGTTTTCCCTTATGTTCACTCCTTGTCAGCTGGTTTCTTGCTCTGACTCTTGACCAATGGGTGACTTTATTTAATCTTCAAGAAGAAAGTTCTTGGATTAAAATTGTGTGCTAGGGCTGAGCTACTCCACAACTAGAAACAGGTTTTTCCAGTTACACATCAGATTCTCAGGACTTACAGTGCGATCAAATATCCTGAGACAGTTAAGCACACCTCCTTGCACTAAGAAACTTCTCTGGTGAGGTCTTACATCTCACTAACCCGTAAGTATGAAGATACGAATTCAGAGAACTGTTTTATATAACCATTTAACATAGTAGTGTGGCAGGTTCACCATGGGGGCCTGTGAGTTTTTCAGCTATATGTTCTCCAGATTTACATTACGAAGCATGCTTTTTCTCCTGTGGATTATGTCTTAATTCCAGTCATAAAGGGGTTGGTCACTGAAGTGGTTTAAATGAGCATGACACCAGAGGCTCATATGCTTAGATACGTAGGTCACAGTTAAGGCAACTATTGGGGAAGTATTAGGAGATATGGCATTGTAGGAAGAGGTGTATTAGTAGAGATGTACCTTGAGGTATCTCTTTGCCTTATGAGGTTACTGTTTCAACATGTGAGCTCTTAACTACATGCCTGCCAGTCTGTTCCCATGAACCCTGACATGAATATAAGAACTTAACTTAACTTAACTTCTGAAACTGTAAGTATCCAATAAACTCTTCCTTCTGTAAGTTTCTCTGGTCATGGTGCTTTTTCACAACAATAGCAGTGTAGCTAAGACAGTAACTCCCATAACACTCATGGCACTATTACACCAGTAAGTGCATCTTGCCACCCTGGTTCTTGTACCTCTGAGATGGTTCATAGACCGTTCCAACAAATTATATAGCACATTCCTGTGCTGTAAAAGCTAGTTATCATAGAGAAACCCTCTGTCTTTTGACCAAAGCATATAGTGTTTTCAGATATGGGGTCTTACCATCAGTTCCAATGTACCACCAAGATCAATGGCAATCCATTCTTGCTGTCGAACAACAAGAATATTTATGAAATTTCATTAAAACTTAATAAAAGTTAATAGCCTTATATACAAACAACTCTTACAAGTATTAGGTAAAATGGACTCCTACAAGGAAACCAGGTAGTCATATTTCAGATCTTCATCCTCTCTTTTTTCCTCCAGACCCAGTGCCATAGCCTCATTCCCAGTTCTGCAATAGAACACATGCTGCAGTTTTCCCTGCCCCCTTATCCTCACCTACTGTGGATCCGACTACTGTGGATTCTTCCTTCCCTACACTCCCCCTCCCCGACTAGCTGCTTTCTCAGGCCCAAACCCCAGCAGACAGCCTCTGTTAGAAGAATGACATTCCTGCCAGGGAGGCAGAAAGGATGACATCAGATCCCCACCTCTTTTTCTGCTCCTGCAATCCAATCTCCCCTGCCTCAGTCCCAACTCTGTAGGAGAACACCTGCTGCAGCTTTCCTTCCCCATCTGCCCACATCTACCATGAATCCTATAGACCTTCCCTTTCTAACCTCCCTCTCCACACTTGTTGTTCTATCATACCCTCCAACTCCAACAGAAACTTCCAGCTTCATTCACAGAGCACTCCTGCTAGAGAAGCCGATAGGTGCTCTGTAAATCTTGTCCTTTCACCTGTTCCTCTGGATCAAATCCCCAGTATCAAATCTATCACTATGAGCACTCTGGGTTGACCTCTCTTATCTATCACCACCCCCTTATTACAGGGGAACAAAAGAAACAGATCCTGTTTGGATACTCTTTTCTGGCCCTTCCTGTGAACCATTTCAGACACCTAGCGTATCCTCATTTCTAAGTCTCCGCTCCCAATACCAAGAAACACATAGGAAACCCATTGGCCACAATTATCAGGTTCAAAGAAAAATTTCGACCAGGCAAAACATAAGCATCACACTCTCAGAAAATCCATAACAAAGGTTATAATGTCCTGTGTAAATGAGAAACGATTCAAATCCCAAGGAAAAATTAAACAGAGTCCCTTTTCCCTATGAGTGTGTCTATTATGATCCCAAGATTCAGGCAAAAACACTGAGTCATTAGTAAAGGTAACAGGGGCAGGATCCATCCAGTCTGGAAGTTGAAGCAAAGGAAGATGAAGAACAGGTGCACAGAGGCACTCATTGGAGGCACAGGCCAAAGCAGACATCATGGTCAGAAAAAGATTCTGTGCTGTCAGGGGTGTTGTGCAGCACAACTTCTCCCTTCATACATAGGGCATTAACGTGGCCACAGCTGGGCACACTTGACTTTTGACTTCTGATCGATATAACCTTTTGCCCCTGGAGGTTGGCTGTCTTTCTGACAGCTTCCACCGTCTCTTCACCCTCTGCCATTGTCCATAATGGCCAGGCTGACAGAGTCAAAGAACAATCCATAATGTTTCACTGAATCCATCTACCATGACTGAGACAGATTCCTTCCCAATTCTCTTCCGGAAAAGTAAAAATAGGGCAGATTAATGCATCAGCTTGCTCATTTCCTTCTGCAATAAAGCCAGGGAGGTTAGAGTGTAAATGGGTATGAGTCTATTGCTGGAAATAATCCTACAACATAAGCAGAATCTGAAGTGATATTTAAGGGTTTATGAGTTAACTGTAATAAATGAATCAAGACAGCTAGCTCCACCAGTTGTACTGAAGAAAAAGAGGTATTAATATATTGATGAATATCTGGACCATGAATCCTTCCTATACCATTAAAGGAGTCATCAACAAAATAAGTGTCTGCATAGGAGAAGATTGGAATTTTATAATCACAAATTTAGTCCCTGTGAGAAAATTTCATAGTTTACCAGCTGGATAATGATTTCCTATCCTTCCATGGCAATCGGCAAATGATTGAAAATCCTGGCATTCTTTAATGCTCTTAAAAACTGATTGTTAGTTAAGAGTAATAAAATACATCAGGGATCAGATCCATACAGTTGTTGAGATGAGGTCCTCCCCTGACTTACTAATTGAACAAGAAGAGTAAGGTCAGCAATTGCTATTTTTTTGGCTCTTATGGTATAAATAATTCTATTCCAATAATTTAATCTCCTGTGCTCTAATACATGTAGGAGACAACTTAGAGGGAAAAATAAGTAAGTATAAAGGCAATGAAAGACCCATATTATCACAGATACCTCTTCTATTTTTTATTTTTTTATTTTTATTATTAGTTACATTTTATTAACTCTGTATCCCTGCTGTATCCCACTCCCTCATTCCCTCCCAATCCAACCCTCCCTCCCTCATCTCCTCCCTGCCCCTTTCCAAGTACACTGCTTGGGGAGGACCTCCTCCCCTTTCATCTGACACTGTTTAATCAGTTATCTTCAGGACATGCTGCAAAGTCCTCCTCTGTGGCCTAGCAGGACTGCTCCTCCCTTGGTGGTATGGGGAGGTCAAAGAGTCTGCCATTGAGTTCCTGTTAGAAATAGTCCCTATTCCCCTTACTGGGGAAAAACCAATTGATTATTGAGCTACCATGCAGATGCCTCTTTTAATCTGGATTCAAATAGCTGTAGTTCCTCTCTTACCTCTAGAGATAACATATGAGGTATGAAAATAATTCAAAGCTGTCTTTCCTTCTAGAGTTTTAAATAGATTAGTTGATACATTGGAAATACCAAGCACAGTTCACGAGGCTTGGGAGAAACTGGGAAATGAAGTCCTTTTCTCTGCCATGGCCTACCTTGCCTACATTATAAAGTTAGTTTTGTTGGTTTGCTGGTTTTGTGGTTGTTTTCTAAATGCTCCTAAAGTGGAAATAATTCAAGAGTAGACTGAATATCAAATTCTTCACCCAGTGATTCTGGGTCATTTTCAGGCAATGGAGGATCCATACCTAAAGGAGGCTCCAGGAAGGGAGCTGAAGCAACCATCACCAGAACACCACTCAACACGGTTTTTAATTTTTATTTTACCTGAATGAGGAAAATCTTTTTGCCTCTTTACCAATTTTAATGTTTGCTTATCTACTTTCTATTCATTCAAGGAATTAAACATTTCTTTCTCGTTATTATCTTCATCTTCCTTAAGCATTTTGATAACAGAACATATTAATGCCCAAACAACTCAACTTATCTTTCTCTGTCCAATACTTCTGCATCTAAAGTTTTTTGTTCTGGAAACCAGAAGTTATAATTGAAAACAACTGTCCAATCACAAGGTCAGGCCGCATATGGAGGACAACCCACTTGTAGAAGACAAGAACATGTGTAAGTCAAGCTGCATGTGGCAAATATGCTTTTCCACAGAGTCATATAAACTAATAATGATATCCAGTTGCAATGAATAATCTGTAGTAAATTCACTCCAATCCTCTATATCCAAGAGGAGCAAAAAAGCATAAGAATGAACAACTCCTTGTTACTGAAGAGACTGAGATGACAAGACTCTTGGAATGGTTTTTTAGAGTTTTCTTTCTCCAGAGCACTCATAAATCTCCTCACACAACTACGTAGTACTTGGACTGTGTTTCTAGAAATGAACAATTTGATTTCCTCATGGTCAGTGACCAAAGCATGTAGTGTTTTCAGAAATAGGGTCTTACCATTAAGTTCTGGTGCACCACCAAGATCGACGACAATATTCTGTATCAATGACTTTTTTAATTTGTTTTAATTAATTACAATTTATTCACTTTGTATCCCAGTTGTAATCCTCTCCATCATCCCCTTTCAATCCTGCCTTCCTTCCTTCTTCTCCTCTCATGACCCTTCCTCAGCTTCTCCCCTTTCATTTGACCCTAGCCTATCAGATCTCATCAGGACTTTCTGCATTGTCATCCTCTGTGGCCTGATAATGTTGCTCCCCCATCAGGGGGAAGTGATCGAAGAGCTAGCCACTGAGTTCATGTCAGAGACAGTCTCTGTTTCCATTATTAGGAAGCCCGTTTGGAGACTGAGCTGCCATGGGCTACATCTGTGAAGGAAATCATGAAATTTTCAGGCAAATAGTAGGAACTAGAAAAGATCATCCTGAGTGAGGTATCCCAAACAGAAATACAGAAATACATACAAAGTATATATTCACTTATAAGTGGATATTAGACATATAATATAGGATAAATATACTAAAATCTGTACACTTAAAGAAGCTAAGCATGAAGGAGGACCCTGGGTAAGATGCTCAATCCTTATTCAGAAAGGCAAATAGGATAGATATCAGAAGAGGGTGAAAACAAGGAACAAGACAGGGACCTACCACAGAGGGCCTCTGAAAGACTTTATCCAGCAGGGTATCAAAGCAGATGCTAAGACTCAGCCAAACTTTGAGCAGAGTTCAGGGAATCTTATGAAAGAAGGGGAAGACAGAAAGACCTGGAGAGAACAGGAGCTCCATAAGCAGAAAAAAACCAAAAAATCTGGGCACAGGAGTCTTTTCTGAGATTGATTCTCCAAACAAAGACCAAGCATGAAGATAACCTAAAATTAATGACTTTTTAAAAGTCAATAACTACAGTATTATAATTATATGCAGGTAGTGTACCAAATTAATATCAGCATCCATTTAAAAAAAAGAGACAAAGATAATACGTATTTTATGTACTCTACATCAAAATTTTAGAACAAACTTATGAATTTACATACAATTGAGAATGTTTCAACAGAGTATCATAGTCTAAGATATTGATCAGAGAGAGAGAGAGTTACTTTTACTTTTGTAGTTCTGCAGGTGGAAAGATAAAGAGCATGATGCCAGCATCTGAAATCTGGTTTCTCAGATATCTTGCTGTTGTCCTGCCATATGGTGAATGGTAGAAGAGAAATCACTGATAAACATCATGTTGTTATATGGCAGAACAGGGAAAACTCACCCCAAACAGGCCTTTGAGAAAATGAAATCAGTTCTCTATGAGGGTCCCAAATGTTGACCTTTTAATGAAACTGCTCTAGTGATCAAACTATCCACACCTGCCTAATTATGGTTTATGCAGGCAGAGACCATACATGGAAACATACACATCGTTCTATTAGACACTTCAAAAACATGAAGGTTTGCCACCAAGACTTCTGCCTCCTATCTTTATAGTTATCAGTTGTTTGTGAAAGAGACTGAAACACACTGATTGTCAACCCCAGACAATGGTTATGAGGTCACAGAGGCCTGGGGCTCTTTGCTTAGAAGCTGCTGAAGTAGTACTTTCCTTCAGTGCTTCTTCCCTAGAATTCACCAAATGTCTCCAATGATCCTCTTCCATGGGAATATCTGAGCCCATGTGAGCTTCTAAAACAAGAAAACCTGGACCAGGGCATTCTTAAAGATAAAAATTATTTTCTCACAGTTCTGAAGTCCATAAGTCCAAGTTCAAGATCCTTGAAGTTTCCGTGTCTGCTAACAGCTACTTCCTGGCACATGAATGGAGCCTTCCAAGGTGTCCTTTCATCAGATAAATCTGTTCATGAGGACAGAATTACCTACCCTCATAATGGGATTATCTCCCCAAAGTCCCAATTCTTCATCTCTGAAGTTAAAGATCACAGCATGTAAATTTGGGGTCTGGCAATTAAAAAAAAAACATATTTCCATTTTCTTACAAAACATTAGTACAGGTTCTGTATGATTTTACATACATACATAGTCAAAGCAAGTCTACTAAAATTAATAACAAGAAAATGCTGTCCACTTTCTCCATACCTATTCAAAAATACTACTTGAAGTTCTAGCTATAGCAATAACACAACTCAGGAAGGTCAAGGAGATACAAATTGAAAAGGCAAAAGTCAAAGTATCTTTATTTGTAAATGATATGATAATACACATTACTTACACTAAGTTTCCACCTGGAAACTTCCAAAGCTGATAAATACTTTCAGCAAATATCTTGATACTAAATTAATTCAGAAAAAAACATTAGTCCTCCTATATACAAATGACAGGTCGACTAAGAATGAAATAAGGAAAATACTTTTCACAATAGTCTCAAATAATATAAAGTATCTTGGGGTAATTCTAACCAAACAAGTGAAAGATTTGTATGATAAAACCTTATGACACTTAGGAAAGAAATTGAAAAAGGACAACAGAACACTTAACTACATACCATGCTCCTAAATTGGGAAAATTATGTAGCAAATATGGTTACCCTGCCAAAAGCAATCTACAGATTCAATGCAATCTAACATGCACTGAACGCCAACATGAACTTCAGTACCATTCGTCACATATCCTAAAAGTACAACTTCCACCTTTATATGGAAACAAACAAAAACCCAGGATAGAAAAAAAAACAGTCTTAAATAATTAAAGAAATATGAAATCTATCACTACTTTGGATTTAACTACAGAGCTATGGTAATAAAAAACAACAGAATGATATTACCACAAAAACATCATTTTGATCAATGCAAACTAATTTAAGGTGTAGACATAAATGCACACACCTATAGATACTTATTTATTTATAAGAAAACCAGAAATACATATGGGAAAAAGACAGAATCTTCAACAAATTGTACTAATCAAGCTAGAGATATCCGAATATAGATTTCAAATAGATCCATACTCATCAGCCTGTACTAAACTCAACTCTAAATATATGAAAGACCTCAACATAAAACCAGAAATATTGAAATTGATAGTAGAGAAAGTGGTGAATAGCCTTGAATTTACTGGCACAGGGAAAGACTTTTTGAACAGAAAACTGTTACCCAAGGTAGTAAGATTCACAATTAATAAGTTTCACATCATAAAACTTCCAAAACTTTTGCACAGCATAGGATCCTGTCATTTGGACAAAATCTCAGCCTACAGAATGATAAAAAATTAGCAACTTCATACCCAATATATGGATAATATCCAAAATATATGAAGAACTAAAGAATTAGATATCACAAAAAAACAAATAACTATTAAAATGGGATACAGTTCTAAACAGAGAATTATCAAATGAGGAAAGTCAAATGGTAGAGAGACACTTAAGGAAATGTTCAACATCCTTAGCAACCAGGGAAATGCAAATCAAAAATACTATGAGATTTTATTTTACACCTGCCAGAATGGCTGAGATCAATAAAAGAAGTGACAGCATATCCTTATGAGGACTTGGAGCAAAGGAAACACTTGCCCATTACTGGTAGGCATGCTATCATAAGAAAAAGCATCCCCCTATAGCAGAAGGAAACAAATGCAAAGACCCTCACCCAGACACTATTTAGAGAATAAAAGACCTTGGAACAGTAGCCCTAAATGGGAGGCCACCATCAAATCTCTCCTCTCAGGGCTGAGCAAACCCTGTGAAAGAGGAGGCAGAAACAGTGTAAGAGCCAGACGGGAGGGAAGACACTAAAAAAACAAGTCTCCCTAAATCAACTAAGACAAACTGAGGTCACATACGAACTCACAGAGACAGAGGCAGTATCCATAGGGCATTCAAGGGTCTTCACCAGCAACTTTGCCTACATATACAATGGATTCCCGTTGAGTGGTTGTGTGGATTCCTGAATGTGTTACCAGGTGGGTCTTTGTTTGTTGTACCTTGTCCTGTGCTCTTTTTCTTCCATTCATCCGCTTGGTCCAGTGCTAATGTGTTAGCGTTTGTTTTATCTTTTACTGTTTTATGACTTTAGTGTTCTCCCTCAGCAGCTTGTTTGTCTCCTAACAATAGACAGAAAGAAAATGGGTCCAGGTGAAAAGAGAGGTGGGGCGGAACTAAGCGGAATAGAGGAAATGAAAATAAAATCAGTATATATTATGTGATAAAAAAAGACCTATTTTCAAAAGAACAAAACATTTTTATCTCATTAGTATTCAAATTTGCTTTCATAATTTATGACAAAATTTTATATAAAATAAGTGTTTTAAAATGACTTGTTATCAGTACATTATTTGTAAACCTATATGTTAGAAGCCAGGTGCAACTTTTTACGGTACATAGTGGTGAGAAGTAGGAAAAATAAAAAATAAAAATAAAAACAGCAACAACAAAAAACATAGTTCCCCTTTCCACATCTCTTTCCCAACATTTGTTGTCATTTGTTTTATATTTTAAAATATTTTATATTTTAAAAACTAAAAATTATAAATGTATACATTGTAGTATGTATGCCACCCACTTTTAGTACCTACAACTTCCCATGAACCCCCTCAGCTCACTTCCAACTGCTAATCTCATTGTCTTCCTGCTTTCTTTTCAAATACCTCACTGTTACCAAAAATTGTTCCTATATGCCATTTGTTTGTCTAACAATAGCCATTCAGAATGCGTTCAAATGGAATCTCAAAGCAATTTTAATATTTATTTTCCCAGGGATAAGATTGCTGATTTAAAATTTGGTGATTTGTATGTCTTCTTTTGACAACCATTCAGTTCATGGGACCATACTATTGAGTGAATCAGTTTATTTTCTAGTATTTAGGTTTTCTACGTATTAGAGGCTACCTCTTCACTATGGAGATTATTTGCTTGGCTATGGGACAAAGAAGCAAAGAAACAAACAACATAAGTTTGCCAGATACACACTATAGAGGCCTTAGCATCTGGAATAAACAAAGATGGATTAAATGTCTTGAGGCAAACCTAAAAACTTTGTTCTAGAAATAGGTATAGGTAAACATTTTTTTTTAAATAATCTAATGGCACAGAAGAGAGTTGCAAGTGAGATTACATAATAGAAAAAGTCATTAGATTGTTCTTAAGAAAAAAATTTACACCAGACATTCCAAAGTTTCAAGGTTTGCATCGAGACTTTTAAATTATCTTTTCCCATATCACAATTCATCATGAAGATATTTCCATATAACATCCTGATCTTTGCCAGCACTGTTAAAAATTCTATGAACTATCTTACCTGGCACCAGAGTTGTAAATACCATAGACAGCTACTTGCCATTAGTAACCAGGCTGTAATACTGACATGGAAGAAAATGAAGGACAGATAAGAGCATTTTTACTGCCAAAAGAGGTGCCATCATACCAAATACTAGTCTCATTAAGATGTAGCTATTAAACATAGTAGCTCCCCAAATTAAAACAAATAGGGAATAATAAAATACTTAGGCATTTTAATATAAAATAATTAGATCTGTACATTTATTTGGTATTACTTCAACTCACAATGAAATAAAGCTACCATAAAAATCAATTATATCTTAAAATACATGCAATGATGAAAGTGATCAGAATCCCATGATCTGATGATGAAAATTTGTTATTTATTCTCTTAATCATATCATGAACTGAGATGGATAATCATGTCACTCCAGAGACAATGGCTGTTGTCAGGTTATGTGACAGCATTACATTTTTTAAACTCTGAAGTGCTTTTTTATTAACTTTTCTATAACATTTCATAGAGAGGTGTATGCGTAATTTGCCTGACATGGCATCTTGAAGATGAATGGATGCTCAGAGTGGTTAAGATAGTGAAAGGAGTTTATGCAAAGGAGCCATTCAAAGACTCTAATGGTGGTGAATTTTAAATACCACTGCCTATTGAGTCATTATAATGATGGATTGACTTACTGTTTTCAAATAACACAAAGATCTTTTCTGAAATAGTGAATTTGTTGCATTACAATTGGTAGTATGGAAAAAATAAACTAATCATGTTAACATCAGTAAAGAGATGTATCACTTTCACTATAAGGGAATATTCTCAATATTGTATAAGAATATTAGATTAGATTGTAATGAGCATTTTACGAGATATTTTGTTAGACTGCATTATATTCTTATTTATGTGACTGCTAGAATTTTATTTTCACTTTTTAATTTTAACTTTTATTAGTCAGCCATTATGTAGGTATTCTTTTAATTCTATTTTACAGAATCAGTCCTGATGAAAGTTGCTTTCTGCATGTGATAATGTGTTGATTACTGTTGATTCTTATATCATATTCATGGAAAAATATTATTAATATGTAGTTATTAAACTAACTGGAGAAGAATTGAATGGATTCAATATAGTTTTCAAATTTTGTTTTTTCAGAACTATAAAAAACAACATATCACCAATAGTTTGAACACTTTTAGAGTTCGGTAAGTGAAAATAACCTTCCAGTTGCAGAGAAATAACTTAAAACCTATTGAAATGGAGATAAACAAACTTAAAAATTGGAGTTATTTCTACTAGATCTGACTATTCCTAGGAAATGACTCCTTGTACCATTTATTTAATGGTAAAACATGTGGCATTAGTTACGCCACAGATATCTTGAACGTGTGTGTGTCTTATTCTCTCCTTAGTCTTATTTCTCTAACGCTATGTGTCATTTGTGTTGATCGTTAAGTCTGAAATCACCACAGAGAGTCGAGCACTCAGTTATTCAGCAAGTGTTTGATTTATCGAAAACCTACACGCAATGGTCAAACCATTTTGCAAAATGGCTACCCTAAATAAAGGCTCACAGGTGTTTTTATAGTAAACTAGGCGAATTCTAGCAAGGTTTAGGTAATCTAAAACCTCATTAGTGGGTACCAGGGAAGTTACAAGGGTCAATTTCCTCACATCCAGGTGGTTGGTGTGCTGCATTCCTGTGCCATGAATGTTTAACTACAGGTGAAATAAGGCTGTGGGCACAGATGCCCCATATTGAGACAAGATATTTTCCCATTCTGTGGTTAACTCCAGGCTGTTCCTCGGTTAGGGGATTTTATAGTCTGATTCCTGGAATTGGTGACTGATAGCCTAGTTCATATTACTGATGACTTTTCTTTTAAAATCAGGCCTGGTCCTAAAATGGAAACAAAATGGAGTTTATGTCATCCCCTCATTGATATATTTTCATTCATGGAAAACAATCAATATTTCAAGAGTCTTCCATATTAATGCTAGTTTCTGGATTACTCTCTTGTGAATGTTCTATTACTGTGTTTGATATTTACTGCTGCTTCTATAAATTTTATGTTAGATACCTATATAATTATCTATATTTACTTTATTTTCAATATAAAGGAAAACCTTATCACCACCATATCGAGTAAATGATCTGATTTTAAGCTGACATCTATTTAACAAATCCAGTTAATTATAAAATCTTAGATCAAGAAATATCAATAATTTATAATTTCCATATAAGACAGCATAGTTTTAAAAAATCAAATGTATATAGTTAATGTATATTTTTCATAGTCTCTGTATTTATGTTTATTTATATAAACAGACTAGCTGAAAAATCAATTTTTTTTTATAAAATACAATTGAAACCTTAAAACCTCTAAATCTAAATCAAGAAATAATAATAATCAGGGTACACACTGATGAAGTAGAGACTATAAGATTAGGCCCTTATTGTTACTTAGATTCTTTGGGTCTGCAGATTGTAGTATGGTATTCTGTGGAGATATGCTTGTTTGGCAAGCTGCTTTGTATTGAGTATTCCTGGAAAATCATGTTTTCACCCTGGCCTTCACCTTGAGACAGAGATAAGGAGGATGTTTTGCCAAGTTCCTTTAACTTGTTTATGTGACCTTTGACCATATCTGCCACAAAGTAGTGGTTTAAGAAAACAAGTTTGGCTATTCCATGAACCCCTTCCTTGTTTTGTTGTGACTTGTTTTGCTTTACCTATAAAAAGAAGCTCATGGCTGAAGTTTTTACTGATAGTACTCTTGAACTGATCCCTTATATCTTGCTTTATTTCTTTCAATCCTCCCTCTCCAATCAGGTACTGTTTAACTTTGCCAGCAGGCTCCAGCAGTTATCCTGTACTATATTATATACAATATTGTATAGAATTGTAATGCATATACAATATTTTAAAATTTTTATTTATTACAATTTAGTCACTTTCTATCTCAGGTGGAGCCCCCTCCCTCATCCCCTTCTAATCCTGCCCTCCCTTTTCTCCTGCCATGCCCTTCCCCAAGACTACTGATAGGAGAGGTCCTTCCCTTCAATATGACCCTAGCCTATCAGGTCTCATCAGGAGTGGCTGCATTACCTTCCTCTGTGGCCTGGTAAGGCTGACCCCCCCTCAGGGGAAGGTGATCCAAGAGCCAGCCACTGAGTTCATGTCAGAGACAGTCCCTGTTCCCCTTATTAGGGTACCCACTTGGACACTGAAGTGACAAGGGCTACATCTCTGCAGGGGTTTTAGGTTATCTCCATGCATGGTCCTTGGTTGGAATATCAGTCTCAGAAAAGACCCCAGCGACTATATTTTTTGGTTCTGTTCCTCTTCTTTTGGAACTCCTACCCCCTCGAGCTCTTTCTATCTCCCCTACATTTTATTGTATGTAATAGACACATATGTATTATATGTATATATAATATATTATGTGCATATATAATATAAAATCTCATGTGTATATATACATATATTTGTATATGCACACATATATATAATCTCTTCTGTGTGTATATACATTTCCCATTTGTGTGTATATGCATATGAATTTCCCAGATGGTGAAAGTGCTTTATACCCAAAACTTTTAATAAACTGAAAAGATCTTATCTGCAAGCTTAACAGAGTACTGTTCATATTGTCAGTTTGAACACTCTCCGATAGGGTGGGTCTTTGGTTGTAGGGGAATGCATAGGACACAGACTCACTTGCTACATTTTAGATCAAAAACTCAAGTGACAACACATGCTGGAGAGGTTGTGGAGAAAGGGGAACCCTCCTCCACTGCTGGTGGGAATGTAAACTGGTACAACCACTCTGGAAAGCTATCTGGCGCTTTCTAAGACAGTTAGGAATAGTGCTTCCTCAAGACCCAGCTATACCCCTGCTAGGTATATACCCAAAGTTTGCTCAAGTACACAAAAGGGATACTTGCTCAACCATGTTTATAGCAGCTTTATTTGTAATAGCCAGAACCTGGAAACAACCCAGATGTCCATCAACGGTGGAATGGGTACAGAAATTGTGGTATTTCTACACAATGGAATATTACTCAGCAATCAAAAAGGAGGAAATCATGAAATTTGCAGGCAAATGGTGGGACCTAGAAAAGATCATTCTGAGTGAAATATCCAAGAAGGAGAAAGGAAAACACGGTATATATTCACTTATATAGACCTATAAGATATGATAAACATAAGGAAATCTATACACCTAAAAAAATAATCAAGAGAGTAGACATGGGGTAAGATGATCAATCCTCATTTAGAAAGACAGATGGGATGTGCATTGAATGTATAACAGGAGTCTACTGAGCGCATCTGAAAGACTCTAACTAATAGTGTTTTCAAAGCAAAGACTCATGACCAAATCTTAGGCAGAGTACAGGAAATCATAAGAAAGATTGGGAGTTAGTCTGATACAGAAAGGATAGGAGCTCCACAAGGACCAAATATATCTGGGCACAGGGTCTTTTCTGAGACTGACATTCAACCAAGGACCATGTATGGATATAACCTAGAACCTTTGCTCAGATGTAGCCTGTGGTAGTTCAGTAACCAATTGGTTTCCCAAAGTGAGGGGAACAAGGACTATTTCTTTTTTTTTTTTTTTTTTTTTTTTTTTCAATGCAGTTTATTCGGGAACCTTGAACAATCCTCGGACCCTGGGGAAAGCCAGCCCACAGCTTAAATAGCCTCTGGGTAGCCAACCCAGGTGTGCCACGTGGGCAATGCAGATAGGTCCACATACATGGAAGCAAGCCAGATCCTCAGCCTTAGCCAAATGTGGAATTGTTCGTGACAGAGAGCACTCACCATCGGGAAGGTGGAAGGCGAAAACCAGCTCCATCTTTAAGGACTATTTCTTTTTTTTTTTTATTTCAAATTTGATCTTGAACTTAAAATTGCTTTTTTATTTATTTTTATTTATTTTTTTTATCAGTTACATTTTATTAACTCTGTATCCCAGCCGTGTCCCGATCCCTCATTCCCTCCCAGTCCCTCCTTCCCTCCCTCATCTCCACCGTGCCCCTTTCCAAGTCCACTGATAGGGGGGACCTCCTCCCCATTCATCTGATCCCGTTTTATCAGGTATCTTCAGGACTGGCTGCAAAGCCCTCCTCTGTGGCCTAACAGGACTGCTCCTCCCTTCGGGTTTCTAACAGGAACTCAATGACTGGCTCTTTGGCCTCCCCACCCCCCAAGGGAGGAGCAGTCCTGTTAGGCCACAGAGGAGGGCTTTGCAGCCAGTCCTGAAGATACCTGATACAACAGGATCAGATGAATGGGGAGGAGGTCCCCCCTATCAGTGGACTTGGAAAGGGGCACGGTGGAGATGAGGGAGGGAGGGAGGGAGGGACTGGGAGGGAATGAGGGATCGGGACATGGCTGGGATACAGAGTTAACAAAATGTAACTGATAAGAAAAAATAAAATTAAAAAAAGAATAATAATGCTAACAAAATAAAATGAAAATTAGTTAAGGTTTTTAGTGAGATGTGTTCATTTTCCTCATTAATTATTACAAACTTTGGGTGATTTAAAAAACAAAACGGAGGAAAGCTCTCCGGTATGGTACTGCACAGTTGAGTCATCATGTGATAAAAGCTTTGTTTATTACTGAATGTAGTCGCCATGTAAACCATTGTTGTTGACTATAAATGGGTGTCAAACTAAATATTGTTTATTATCAGCCCTATGATTATTATGGCAGTGTTACTCAACCTGCTACCCTAATAAGACACAGACACCTGTTAGAGTCTATAATTGCCTTATTTACCCTTGGCTGGGCAGATATTTTCACTTACTGTATCTCAATAACCTTCCCATTCACCTCCCAGGCCTCATCCAATGCCATCAGCATTAACCATTCTTATCAGGGCTACCTTCCATCCAGAATCTTAAAAATTCTTGCTTGTATTCTTCATCAGGACCTTTCCACACCAGTATTGGAGTCCTTCCTCCCAGTTCACATGGTTCCTTCTCCATGGTAAACCATTGTGGTGTCCTTTTTTATTCTCTCTCACTGTCTGTTCCTCGTGATTCTCCTTAATCCAAAGCCCAGGAAACTTACCCATGCTTACCTCGTTCTGCCCTGGCCAGGTTTTAGGCCTTTTAATCAACCAATCAGAAATAATGTTCTAGGGAGGTTTACACAAGGATAGGGCAGTAACCAGATCTTGAGGGCCAGTAATTAGCATTAAAATACAAGCATCAGACCAATCCCCAATAACCATATACAGCATTTTTCTATCATAAACTTTTTTTGCTGTTGATATTTAATGTGTGCCAAATAACTACATAAAGTAAGGTCCAGAGAGGCCCAAATTTAGATATTTATGAACCCATTAATTTTTCCTAAAGTATCATTTCACTAACCTTTCAAATTTTTATTTTATTATTTCTCGTCTTTTTGTATCTAATAAACTCTAATACATTTCAAATTTTAGCATATTTTTTAGTTTCATTATAACTTTTTTCGCTCATTTCTTTTTATTTTCTTCTTTCTATGCTTCCCTTCTCTTGGCATTATTTTTTGAACATCATGTGATATCCCTTCTTCACAAGACATTATTTTACTTTGAACATAGTAAGTGTGACAAGTTATTTCAAAAGTTTGCAACCACCATGGTAAATTATTTCTGTCTATTCATCCTCTGGGATAATGTTTTAAAATCCTATTTCCTAAAATTGTTTCATAAGTCTTGAATAAATGTTTCATTTTTAATTTTATTTTTTTATTTTTTATTCACTTTACATCCTTGCTGTTCCCTCCCAGTCCTACCTTCCCTCCATCTCCCCTCACCCCCCCCCCCTTTTTCCTTTCCCATTCAGCCCAGCTCATCTAGTTGTATCAATACTGAGCATGTCCTCTTCCCCTGTGGTCTGGAAATTGAGTCCTTGTCCCATGCAGTCTCCCCTTCCCTTACTAAAGGACCCACATGAGGCCTAAGTTGCCCATCTGCTACATCTTTGTATGGGGCCTAGGTCCAGTTTGTGCATGGTCCTTGCTTGATGCTTCAATTTCAGTAAACCCCGCTGGGATCTAGTTAGATGGCTCTATTGGTCTTCTTATAAGCTCATGGAAACAAACTAAATGTTCCTCAACCAAAGAATGGATAATGAAACTGTGACACATTGACAAGATGGAATACGACTCAGCTGTTAAAAGCAAAGATATTATGAAATTTGAAGGCAAATAGATGGAACTAGAAAAGATCATCCTGTGAGACAACCCACACCCGGAAAGGCACACATGGCATGTACTCACTTATAAGTGGATTTTAGCCATGTAGTGCAGAATAAGCATACTACCAGGCACAGACTTAAAGAAGATAAGTAACAGGGAGGATCTGACGATCTCACTCAGAAGGAGAAAGAGACTAGACAGAGGTAGTGTCTGAAAAGAAGGAAGCAGGTAAGGGGGGTGCAGAGAATTAAAAGGGTGAAGAACAGACCTTGGGATAGCAAGGGCAAGAGAACAGAAAGAATATATAGAAAAGAGAAAGTGAGCGTGGGGTATCTCTGTGATAAGCTGGAGACCTAAGTCGGTAGGTTTCTGGAAAGATATGAGGGATACATGTTTCTATTGAAATGTATTCTTTGAGAAGTGCATAGGTATATAGTGACCATATTCTTCCTTCTATCAATACCCAAATCCCTCAGAACATCACTTTTGAAAAGTATTTTCTCCTCCTCTTTCTCTCTCTCTCTCTCTCTCTTTCTTTTTTTTTTTCTTTCTCTGTAGCTCACGGACTGTAATTAGTGCTTCAATATGTACATGGGTATGGGGTCAAAGGCAATTTACCAGTAGACATCCCCCACCAAAGTACCTCTCACCCAGAGACAACCTACATCAACTAGCTCCTCAGTCAGGAGTTTGGCCATGGGAACCCCTCCCTCCCTGTGTTAAAACAGGAGTTTTGCAAATGTTGTTTTATCTTGTGCATGTATACAAGTAATAATAGCTTCTTTGAGTTCATCTGGGAAACAGCCATGTCATTCAAGGAGTACAGCATTTTACATCTATTATTATTATTATTTTGTTATTGGCAAACAGTCCTAGAGCTGTGAAACCGTTTAAAGGCTCCTCACATGCTCTTAGCAAGGACTTGACACTGCAGGCTACAATATCAGCATGGCAGGTAAGATATGCCCAATAATGCAAAGCTGACAAGACAGTTTAAAGGAATATCCACCCACCTTCTTGATTGCATTTAAGGCTGGCTCCACAGAAGGGGTATCGTGCTTGGTACAGTAAACATAGTAAAAAACTCTTAATTAGAACATGTCACAGAACTGAGGAAAATAATTCATTGATTTTGCTTTGAAAATGACCCTTTTTCTCAATGTAGTTTCTAAGTGTTTATGTTTATATCTACAGAATTTTGCTATTTTTAACCTTTATTAGGAGTATTTTATAGTGAGTACCTGATATATGAATATTCATAACTTTCAAAAGTGCTGAGAATAATAGATGTTAGTTGTTAACATAGACAGGACATTTATATCAAATAGTCCTTGAAGACTCAGGAAACTTCTCAGAAGAGAGGACAAACACTTATTTTCTTTCAACTATTCCTAACAGAAATTTAAAAATGGCTTACTCTTTAAATGAAAAATATATGTAATGTACTAAATGCTGTTTCTGTTTATGTCCCCAAATTATTCCGGATATAAATAAAATAACTGGAATTTCCATCTAAGTTTATATTAAAAAACTTAGTATATGGTTTTAGTTCCACAATACTCTGAGTCTCATTGGGTGAAATATTTTATCTATATGATTTTTGAATGATGGTTTGAATAAGCATGACCCCCATGGATTCATGTGACTGGATGCTTGGCCTGTAGAAACTGGTACTCTTAGGAGCTGTGACTTAGTTGGAATAGGAATGGCCTTGTTGTAGAAAGTGTGTTACAGTAAGGACAGGCTTTGGGGTAAGGACAGGCTTGTCTCTAATGTTCAACTTACACCCAGTGTAGCAGTCTCCATTTGCTGCCTACAGATCAATATGTAGAACTCTTGGCTCCTCATGTCTGCCATGCTTCCTACTATGATGAAAACGGACTAAACCTCTGAAACTGTAAGACAGCTCCAATTAAATGTTCTCCTTGATAAGAGTTGCATTGGTCATGGTGTCTCTTCTCTTCCCAGCAATAAAACACAATCTAACATACAGACATACACACACATATACAGATACGAGTTTTGTAATGTTTTTGAAATTAAATTAATGTTAGGGAGCAGTGCAGCAGTGCATCCTAGACCAAAGATGCTCAAAATTTTCAAAGAAAAGGCAAGGAGTTCTCTGGTTGAATTTTTAGGGTAGCTCATGTATACTATCATATCATCTGTGAATAGTGACACTTGGACCTCTTCCTTTCCAATTTGCATCTCCTTGATCTCCTTTAGTTGTCTTACTGCTTTAGCTAGGACTTCAGGAGAAGAGCAGGCAGCCTTGTCTTGTCCATGATGGGATTGATTCAAGTGGGATTGATTTAAGTTTCTCTCCATTGAGTTTGATGATGGCTATAGTCTTGCTATATATTGCTTTTACTATATTTAGGGATGTACCTTGTATCCCTGATCTCTCCAAGACTTTAAACATGAATGGGTGTTGGAATTTGTCAAATGCTTTTTCGGCATCTAAGGAGATGATCATGTGGTTTTCTCCTTCAGTTTGTTTATATGGTGGATCACATTGATAGCTTTCCATATATTGAATGACCCTTGCATGCCTGGGATGAAGCCTACTTGGTCATGGTGGGTGATATCTTTGATGTGTTCTTGGATTTGGTTTACAAAGATTTAATTGAGTATTTTGCATCAATGTTCATAAGAGAGATAGGTCTGAAGTTCTCTTTTTTGTTAGGTTTTTGTGTGGTTTAGGTATTAATGTGACTGTGGCTTCATAGAATGAGTTTGGTAATGTTTCTTCTATTTCTATTTTGTAGAATAATTTGGAAAGAACTGGAGTTAGTACTTCTTTGAAGGTCTGGTAGAATTCTGCACTGAATCCATCTGGCCAAGGTCCTTTTTTAGAAGGAAGACTGTTGATGACTGTTTCTATTTCCTTGGGGGATATAGGATATGAGCAACCCTCAAAATTCAACCAGGGAACTATTTTAGGTGAGAAACACCTTCCAAAAAAGTGTCAGGAAACAAAATCAACTGAAAAAAAAATCAGAAGCCTTCCTGTGTACCAAAGACAAAAGGGCCAAGAAAGAAATAAGGGAAACCACACCCATCACAATAGCCACTAATAACATAAAGTACCTTGGGGTGACTCTAAAAAATAAGTGAAAGTCCTGTTTGAAAAAAAAATTTAAGGCTCTGAAGAACGAAATTGAAGAAGATATCAGAAGTTGGAAAGATCTCCCATGCTCATGGATTGGTAGGATTGACATTGTGAAAATGCCATTCTGCCAAAAGCAATCTACAGATTCAACACAATTCCCATCAAAATACCAACTCAGTTCTTTATAGACCTTGAAAGAAAGATTCTCAGCTAGTTATGGAGAAACAAAAAACCCAGAATCTCCAAAATGATCCTGTACAACAACAGATCATCTAGAGGTATCTCCATCCCCGATCTCAAGCTGTATTACATAGCAATAGTAATAAGAACTGCACGGTATTGAAAAGAAAGATCAATGAAACCAAATAGAAGACCCAGAAATAAACCCACACACCTATGAATACTTGATTTTTGACAAAGAAGCCAAAACCACTCAACGGAAAAAAAGACAGCATCTTCAACAGATGGTGCTAGTCCAACTGGATGTCTACATGCAGAAAAATGAAAATAGATCCATATTTATCACCCTGAACAAAACCAAAGTCCACGTGGATCAAAGACCTCAACATAAAACCAGATTCTCTAAATTGGTTGGAAGAAAATGTGGGGAATAGCCTAGAACTCATTGGCACAGGAGACAACTTCCTGAACAGAACACCAAAAGCACAGACTCTAAGAGCAACAATCAATAAATGGGACCTCATGAAACTAAAAAGTTTCTGTAAAACAAAAGACACTTTCATCAGAACAAAACGATAGCCTACAGACTGGGAAAGGATCTTCACAAACCCTTTATCTGGCAGAGGGCTGATATCCAGCATATATAAAGAACTAAAGAAGTTAAAAAGCAATAAATCAAGAAATCCAATTGTTAAACAGAGAATCCTCTGTAGAGGAATAAAGAATGGCAGAGAAACACTTAAAGAGATGCTCAACATCCTTAGCCACCAGGGAGATGCAAATCAAAACGACCATGAGATTTCACCTTATACCCATCAGAATGGCTAAGATGAATAACTCAAATGACAACATATGCTGGAGAGGTTGTGGAGAAAGGGGAACCCTCCTCAATTGCTGGTGAGAATACAAACTTATACAACCACTTTGGAAGTCAATCTGGTAATTTCTCAGACAATTAGGAATAATGCTTCCTCAAGATCCAGCTATACCATTCCTAGGCATATACACAAAATTTGCTCAAGTACACAGCAAGGACATGTGCTCAACCATGTTTGTAGCAGCTTTATTTGTAATAGCCAGAACCTGGAAACAATGCAAATGTCCCTCAACAGAGGAATGGATACAGAAATTGTGGTATTTTTACACAATGGAATACTACTCAGCAATCAAAAATGAAGAAATCATGAAATTTGCAGGCAAATGGTGGGATCTAGAAAAGATCATTCTGAGTGAGGTATCCCAGAAAGAGAAAGACACACATGGTATATACTCATATAGTCCTATAAGATATGATAAACATAATGAAATCTATACACCTAAAGGAGGTAAACAAGAAAGAGGACCCGGGATAAGATGATCAATCCTTACTTAGAAGCAGAAATGAGAGGTGCATTGGACATAGAAGAAAACAAGTAACAGGACAGGAGCCTACCGCAGAGGGCCCCTGAAAGACTCTACCTAGCAGTGTATCAAAACAGATAATAAGATTCATAACCAAACCTTTGGCAGAGTGCAGAGGATCATATGAAAGAAGGGAGAGTTAGTATGCCGTGGAAAGGATAGGAGCTCCACAAGGACCAAATATATCTGGGCACAGGGGTCTTTTCTGAGACTGACACTCCACCAAGGGCTATGTATGGATATAACCTAGAACCTCTGCTGGGATGAAGCCTGTGGTAGCTCAGTAACAATTGGTTTCCCATGGCAAGGGGAACAGGGACTATTTCTGACAGGAACTCAATGGTTGGCTCTTTGACCTCCCCACCCCCAAGGGAAGAGCAGTCCTGCTGGTCCACAGAGGAGGACTTTGCAACCAGTCCTGAAGATACCTGATAAAACAGGGGCAGATGAAAGGGGAGGAGGTCCTCCCCAATCAGTGGACTTGGAAAGGGGCAGGGAGGAGATGAGGAAGGGAGGGAGAGTTTGGGAGAGAATGAGGGAGTGGGATCTAGCTGGGATACAGAGTTAATAAAATGTAACTAATAATAAAAAATAAAAAATATATATAAAAAAAGAAAAGGCAAATATTCTGCCTAATGAGAAGGAAAGAAGTGAAGATGGAAAAAGAGTTAGGTATGATCAAGTCTACTAGAAAACAGTAGTGAAAAGACATTCCTTAGAATGAATAATTTTAAGAAATTTAAGATAAAATAAAAACAAGTCATACTTTTATAATAAAAAAAACATAATGAAAGAAAAAATCAAAGTTATCTAATTCAAACAGTCCTTATTCTCACAGTTTTACCTTAGATATAGTCTCATCCATGTTTAACTCTTTTCAAAATCTCTTCCATTTTAAGTTTTTCTATAGTGAGATTACATATCTCAGCACCATGTATTGACATAGGAAATTAGAAAACAGTAAAATAAATAAATCAATTTTGAGCTAGACATGGTGTCACAGAGGTAGCCAGAAATCTCTCAGTTTGAGGCCAGCCTCATTTGCAAAGTGAGTCCAGGACAGCCAGAGCTCAGACACAAAGAAAATCCTATCTCAAAACAAACAAACAAACAAAAAAATCAATATTGTTATTGTGTGGAGAAGCTCCATAGTACAAACAGCTGTGTAAAACAGACACAAGAGAGGATGTGCGGGACAGAGCTTCCATAGAATCTATGGTACATATTACCACATTTCTAAGTGCCAATATTATAGGGAAGTTTATGGAGTGCTAATGACCCAAGCAAAAGTTTTATTTATTCATTCAATGCACAAGAAAATGCAATGAAGTACAACATGCCTTAGAAAGATTAATTAACTGGTCAATAGAATAGTAAAAATATTAAATATGTAAATAGTAAAATAATAAAAATGAAGGAAAAAAAGCAAAGAGAGAATGAAGTTAATAGAATAAGACAGTACATAAATCCAAGCCAGTGAACAACCTTGAAAAATGGAAAAGATAAGATAAAATCTGAATAGGAATAAATCTTTCTAGGTAACAACCGATTCAACAGATAAATCTAGGAAGAATATAAAGAGCAAAATGAGTATTCTGACCAGGGAAGAAAGTAGGATAACTACAGATCTTTGTCTATCGTTCTTCACCTCCAAACTCAATCTGAGAACCCCACCCCAGTTTTTCGGCAGACCATCTGCTTCAGCTTCCCTGCTCTGCTGCTCCCTTGCCCCACCTTCAGTGGATCACCTAGTGCTTGTACTCTAAACTTTCCCCCTCACTCATTGCTCTATCCCAGCCTCTAACTCCAGCAGGCATTCCCTGGGAATGCACAGGTCATTCCTGCCAGGATAACGGGTAGACTAACTGCACAGCTTCATTTCTCCCTCCATTGTTCCAAATCCAATTCCCCAATCTCATCCAAGTTCTGGAGCTGCCCTTCAGCTATGGCTTGTCATCACCATTTGCCTGCATTCCCAGGGAACTAAGAACTAGAGAAACACCTTAGTTTCTACCACCTCAGCCTGCTCAGCTGACTCATCTCCATTCCTAAATATCTGTAACCTTGTAACAGGTTTATTACCTGTTTATAGAACCTCAAGTGACCAAATCTATCAGGATACTAGAAGGATGTCCTATCAGGGAACACACACCACAACAACACTCTTCTAAGAACTAAGAGGGGAAAAACAAAAACAAAAACAACAAAAAAAAAAAAACAGAAACAAAATGCCCACACAACAAAGGACAGATATCAGCAATGTGATGGTTTGAATAGGACTCATGCATTTGAATGCTTGCCATTTATTAGGTAACAAATGCTAAAGGGAGGTTTGGCCTTGTTGGAAGAAGTGTGTCACTCTGGGTGTGAGCTTTGAGGTTTCCTATGCTCAACTTACACTCAATGTGGAACACAGTCTATCCTTTATAGCTGCAGATCAAGATGTTCTGTCTCTAACACCATGTCTGCCTATGTGCTGCCATGTTTCCTGCCGTGAAGATAATTGCCTAAGCTTCATAAACTCTAAGATGGCCTGAATGAAATGTTTTCTGTTTATGAAAGTTGCCAATTTCATGAGAGAATACACATGAGAAGAAAATAAATAAAACTAGTCAAAACCTGAAACTGGAAACACAATCAATAAAGAAAACTCAAACTGAGGAAATCTGGAAATAAAAAGCGTAAGAACTTGAATAGGAAAGACTTACAAAAAGAACACAAGAAACAGAAGAGAGAATCTCTGGTGTTAAAATATATTTTCATAAAATTGTGTTTGTTACTCAATTTTTTTCTCTTGATATGGCTATCAACCAAACAATTAAGACTCTATTGTATTATTTTAAGAAGCAACACAGCACAATAACTGAGAAATATCAGCCTATATTAATTTCTATACTAATCTGCCTTATTAACGCTTTTCGGTCTAAATGTAGATTTAATAATCTACTCTTTTACTTATGATTCCTATAACCAACTCCTTTAAAACAATAACAAATATCTATCACCCATATAATTACCAAAAACTATCCATTCCTCTTGGGAATTGGACACAGTTTTCTGAATATTGTTTTATAAAGATTTTGGGAGGTAGTTTTTCTTTTTGGGTGCTCAAGAAAATTGAAATATTGTTCAGTCTTAAGATGGCTAGCTGTAACTTTTGCTCTTTAGCCTCTGAATATTGAGAAAGTTTAGGGATTAACTGATGTCTTGACTGGAACAGTCTGACTGGATGATCTAGATTGCTATTTTAAAATTGTCTCATATGGAGATTTTTGCAGAAATATTTATTGAGTCTCTCTGTGAGGTAGTATCACATTGAACACAATATAGTTAAAGATGATTTTTTGCTCCCTGTTCTAGCAGGTAAGGCATTATTTTTTCATATATAAGTTACTTTTGATTGTATAACCAAATAGTAATACAAATTTTTATATATCCCATTAAAAGGATGGCATGATAGGTCTTGAGAATTTTGTATCCATTTATTTTTTTTCTTTTTTTTTCAATGCAGTTTATTCAGGAACCTTGAACAATCCTCGGACCCTGGGTTGATACCCTATGGCAAATCGCTCAACCTGGCTGTCAATGAAAGTATGCTGGACTTTGTATCCATTTATTTATTGGCCATTCATAGCTGAATTCTGGCTGGAGGCATTTTCATGTCTCAGTTAGTCTCAAAGCTGATCCCATGTGGAAATATCAGAAAATCATGATACCTGTCCTGTTTGATCATATTGATTTCTATCCTTCTGTCTACAGCCAAGATTTTCATAATGTCTCCCTGTGTCAAATTTGATTTGTAACAGTTTGGATGGAATACATAGCTTTTTGTTTCCCGTTGAGACAAGGGCTTACTTCCCTCTCCAGTGCCACACATTTCCTGTCTTTTATTTTGGATAACTCTTATATGCTGATCTAATTCATTCATTCTTTCTAACATCCAGTGTATCTTAGCAGGTGTGCTATTTGTCCATTTAAAAACTTTAAAATCAGTAAATTAATATTTAATATATTTTGGTGAGATATATTCCCCTTCTGTTTTATAAATATTTTTTTCAAATTTTTTTAGATCTTTGCATAATTGTTTGACCTATAGGATTATAAGTTATACTTATAACAGGTTTCATTCCATAATGTCTACAAAAGCATTGTATTACAATAGACATATATACTGAAGCACCATAAAGGCATATCCAAGGCAGTCATTATCTCTCACAAATATGTAACCATAAAATCATGATATCTAGAATTTAAGGCAAAAAGCCCACTGGAACTCTGAATACGAACCTATAGCATGGTACATATATTTCAGCTCTCTAAACTGCAGAATAGAACACACAAGCCACCTTATTCCAAGGCAATATGAAACAGGATTTACATTTCTACTTTAGCATATAGACCTTCACCCAGTAACTGAACCTTGAGCATTAAATACACAGCATCAAGTCCCACAATATTGGCCTATAGCAAATGTCTTTCTATCCAGCAATAAGCTGCTAGTCTACAATTTCTTCAAGTCTTTGTAGATTTTTCTCATCTGGAACCATTTAGGTATTATTCTAAGTTCCACATTGGTTTCCTATTTTGGTTCAAAGATTCCTCCAAAGTGTGCTCTATGGCCTTAATCTAGCATTTAATTTCTCATGTTTTTCTTTCTCCAAGTCTGTATTCTTCTGATCTCTCCCAAGAAGAGGTTATACAAAACTGTAATCATCACTTAATATATTATTTGTATGTTAAGAGAAATAAACTCAAATGGAATCCAAAAGTCCTGTGTCACGGTGTCTTCTATTTCAACACAAAAAATAATCTTCTTCTTTAATCTCAAAAGCTTTCTCTAAGAACTTTCCTTTCTGAGACCCAGGTTCCCTTCTAGACCTTCCCAGTTAGGTGTCTGAGGCTTCTCAGCCTGTGTCTGGCTCCTGCTTCCAAGGAGTCTGGCTCCTGCTTCCAAGGAGAGGCTCTTCTTCCTTATTTGGATCCTGACCCCTCCCCCACTCTGAGAAGTTATTGTGTCCACAAATTTTTGCTCCTCTGGCCTGTACTTTCAGGTCAGCATAGTGCCTATCTCAAAAGGATTTAGCTTCTTGTCTTAGCTAAGAAAGTCTGGCTTCAAGAAGCTTGTTTATATTAATGAGCAAGCAAAGCCTTCTTCTTCTTCTTCTTCTTCTTCTTCTTCTTCTTCTTCTTCTTCTTCTTCTTCTTCTTCTTCTTCTTCTTCTTCTTTAATTCAGCAAGGTCTTCTTTAAATAATTACCTCAGGCAAAGCCAGACTCACTGATTCTGAGATGGAACGTTGAGTAGTCCCCTCAACAAAATCTCTACAGGAAAACAGTAACTGTCAGAGACTATTCAGGGCCCAGGTTCTTCCACTGAAGGCAAATTGGTTCAGAAAAATGGTTCATCTTTCTCTCATTCTGGACCAGGATGTCCCACACTATCTTCTCCATTGCTCAACATAGGGGCTGGTTGTTTTAATTGACAATATAGAGAACAAATGATAGAATGTTTACATAAACTTGAGACAAGTGATCTTTCTAGGCATCACAATGCAATGTCTGGATTGAAACCAGATAGTGGGGGAGAGAAATCAACATTTGAATGAACAAGGGTAAGTTGTATACATTCTAAAGGAACATTATACCAACAGATTTCCAAGAAAACTCCAATATACAAGGGAGAAGTAGTCAATACACAAATTGCAGGAGATTAAATTGAACTCTTGTTTTATATCAGAAATACCAACTCAAAATATACTAAACATAGAAATAGAACTCTTCACACTCAAAATACTAGAAGAAATCAGGGGTAATCTGCATGTTGTTGATCTTGGAAACAATTTCATGACTAGAATGCCAAAAGCACAGATTGCTAAAGCAAAAATACACAAATAAGACTACATGAAAGTAAATAACAGTAAATCTATGTAGGAACACAATGACCATACTGGGATTGGACTCAGGTAATACTCAGAAAGCGAAAGAAAAAAGGAAAGAAAGAAAGAAAGAAAGAAAGAAAGAAAGAAAGAAAGAAGGAAGGAAGTAAGTTTGTGAATAGAAAGAAATCACTGTAAATTCTATATGACATATACTAACTTCCAAAAATATATAAAACATTCTTCAACTCTAGAGCAAAAGAACTTCCAGACTAATCACAGGTGGATTGAGGGGATAGAGATAAGGATCAGGAAGAGAATGAATGGCCAGCTTTTGAGGCATGCTCAAACTTTGATGGTCTTGATCACACACAACCACCAAAAATAGAATAAATATGGAAATAGCAAGAAAGTGGCCAACTGATAAATGAAAAAGCTAAATTTGCTACTCATCAAGAAAAATAAATTTGAAGCTATTTATCACCTCTATGTAAATTTGGCAAATAACAGTTGTGAAACACACCAGGGAAAACAGAAGAAAAAGAAAATTTTGATAAGAATGAGAACTTTTTACTATGTAGACAGAATTTTAAAATGGTGCACTCACAGAAAGAACTTTATTTAATATTAGTATATGGGTTGTAGATATATTCAAATTCTTTAAAACAAACTGTCTTCCATGACTCAGAAGTCCCATTTCTGTACATGAACAAAATATGTAGCAATTAGGATTTTAAACAGGTATAAATGAACACATTTTATTACAACACTGTTTACAATACCGAGGTGTGGAAATAGCTTAATTATCCAGGGATTTATTAATAGATAACAACAGTCTTTCATATAGAGATCTGCCAGATTTCACTTGGAACAAACAACCCAATTTTAATAAAGACAATGACAAATCTGCATTTTTCTCTTATTTACCCAAACACAGACTGGACCAGGCTATTCACTGCTGCTTCATTTGATTTGCTTTGGTTGGAATTTACACTTTCAGTCTTTCCTTTTGGATTACCTTCTTTGCTATAGTATTTAATCCCTGGGCTTCTCTGTAGCTTCTCTGGTAATATTGTTGCATCTTATCACTTTGATGCCATATCTATAAATATTAAACACGTATTGACAAACCAGATCTCTATGGACATTGAACTCTTGTATCTAGTAATCCATGAAACCTGCCTACAGGGAGATTCCCTAAAAGCTTCCTTTTGACTATTCCTTTCACTGTCCCACATAAAAAAAAAAAATACACACCAAGTCTTTCTCATTTTAGTCAGCTAGTGCCAGTGACCCTCATTGCTTATTAAAACATTTTGAGCCATTCACATACCTTTTATTCAAACTTCACATCAATTTATCAGTGAATCCTATTGAATTTTTTCTTTTTTTTATTTATTATTTTTTTTATCAGTTACATTTTATTAACTCTGTATCCCAGCCGTGTCCCGATCCCTCATTCCCTCCCAGTCCCTCCCTCCCTCCCTCATCTCCACCGTGCCCCTTTCCAAGTCCCCTGATGGGGGGACCTCCTCCCCATTCATCTGATCCTGTTTTATCAGGTATCTTCAGGACTGGCTGCAAAGCCCTCCTCTGTGGCCTAACAGGACTGCTCCTCCCTTCGGGGGTGGGGAAACCAAAGAGCCAGTCATTGAGTTCCTGTTAGAAATAGTCCTTGTTCTCCTCACTTTGGGAAACCAATTTTTTACTGAGCTACCACAGGCTACGTCTGAGCGGAGGTTCTAGGTTATATCCATACATGGTCCTTGGTTGAGTGTCAGTCTCAGAAAAGACCCTGTGCCCAAATAGGAATAATGCTTCCTCCAGACCCAGCTATACCACTGCTAGGTATATACCCAAAGTTTGTTCAAGTACACAAAAGGGATACTTGCTCAACCATGTTTATAGCAGCTCTATTTGTAATAGCCAGAACCTGGAAACAACCCAGATGTCCATCAATGGAGGAATGGGTACAGAAATTGTCATATTTTTATACAATGGAATACTACTCAGCAATCAAAAAGGAGGAAATCATGAAATTTGCAGGCAAATGGTGGGAGCTAGAAAAGATTATTCTGAGTGAAATATCCCAGAAGGAGAAAGACAAACATGGGATATACTCACTTATATAGACCTATAAGATATGATAAACATAATGAAATCTATACACCTAAAAAAGATAATCAATTGGGCGGACATGGGGTAAGATGATCAATCCTCGTTTAGAAAGACAGATGGGATGTGCATTGAACGTATGACAGGAGTCTACTGAGCGCATCTGAAAGACTCTAACTAGCAGTGTTTTCAAAGCAAAGACTCATCACCAAACCTTTGGCAGAGTACAGGGAATCATAAGAAAGAAGGGGAGTTAGTCTGATGGGGAAAGGATAGGAGCTCCACAAGGACCAAATATACCTATTGAATTTTTGACAGGTATCCATAATCTAAACTTTCATAAGATGAAAAGAAAAAAAAATGATCATTAAAAATAGAAATTCTACCTTTGTGTAAAAAAAAAAAATACAGAAAACCTGCCCTTAAAAAAAGAAAGACTCCATGAGTGAATGAATTTTTACTTGGTTTTCTTCATAGAGGTTAAAAGTGCCAGGATATACTCAGTATTAATACTATTTGTCACAGCCGGGAGCACTGCACTTTAACAGCTTCCAATAGCAAATATTGTGCTACAATTACATATTTGTGGGCTTGTTATTTTAGTTAATTATATACTCAATTAGACAGCATGGAAAAACCTGTCAGTTATGGCTACAAATAAATTTTTGTTTTTGTAGCTCTGGATTTTATAACATAATAAATGAACGGGAACTAAGAAAATTTAACCATTACCCTTTGTGCGTCATATAATGTTACATCTTTTAATAGCATTTCTTGCTTGGCAGGTTTAATAAACATGGTTGTTCAAGTACTTCAAAATTCTCAAGACCCAGATACTCAGATTTTTATTAAAGTAATTATGTAGGAGTGTTAAATTCCATCTGACAAATGCAGTGAGCGTAATTACCTTAAAAATAAAATTCTTACATAAGAATAAAAATGAATTGAAAAATAACTTTCAGAACTACCAGTAATCAAAGGAAAGCCAAAATAAATACTTCCATACATAGCTGAAAATAAAAAAACACACAAAAATGAATATTTATTACAAAAATATCATAGAGCAATAAACACTAGGGAAAATATGTAGCAGAAGCTCTAAAGTAGATTTTTAAAAATTTTAAATGCCCAGTATACTTTGTTCATGTAGCATACATTCATCTATATACTTATGTGTGTGTTTCATGTCACTTCTTGTAAGTTGCTGGTATTCAGCATCACTGGAGTGGCACAAAAGTAACTGCTGTGTTACTACTGATAGAATTTTGCAAAATCACCATCTCCCCAAGTGCCCCCTGAAGAGAGAGTATGTCTTCTTTGTCCCCCAGGAGGAGCTGGCAAACTGATATTAAAGACGAAGCTTGGTTTCTTGCACTATAAAAGCTACCCAGCATATTTCTCTATGTCTTGCACTAAAGACTATGGTGTGCTCCACATCAGGGTCTTATAACTTACTCTGGTGTGCAGCAAAGGATGGCAAGAGCTTGGACTGTTTGAAGAACTTTTGGGGATTTCTTGACAAGCGACTTATCAAGAAGTAAGTCACACCTGGCCCTGGGAACTTTGTTTGGTAAAGTAGCTATAGGTGTTTATAAAATGCTTAGCAATATTTTCCTTTACTTTCTCACAAAATTTAAAGTTTACTTGCAGTAATGTTTGTAAAAAAATTTTCTTGTCAAACTGTAAAAACAATATACAACTTTCTCTCTGATAAAAAGCATTTAGAAAAAACACCTTGTGTTTGAATTCATACTTAGTCATTATGTGTTTTTAAACAAAGAGAAAAACAAGGCAAGGATCTCCACTACTATCTCATATAATTTGTGTTATGCTTTAATGCCTTGATAAAGTAATATGATGAAAAAAAAAAGAAAGAAAGAAAACCATTCACAAGATTATTAGTAGCGATATCTGCCACTAACCCGAGAATCTAAGCTGGAATTCCAATGGAAGGAGGTAAGGAGCTTCAGCAAACAGTCCTCTTATCTCCACTTTCATCCCCTCACCCACGTTCAGAAGATGAAAGATAGATACTTAGATAGATGATAGATAGATACAATATAGACAGGTACATAGATGATGGATAATTTGTGTAAAAGAGGTTGAAGCTGCTGTTCTTTTGTAGCATTTTTGTGTCACTATACACTATTACTTTAACCAACTTCTCGCTCTATGCTAATATATCTTCAAACTGACTGTTCTTAAAATAATTTTTACTCCACTTGTTGGTCATTCCCCAGCTCAATATGCTCATGGAAATTAAAATACATCAATAAACCTATAATGCTATCAGATATAAGATATAGCATTAATTTACCAACAATAGTACACCTTTACAATATATACTTAAAATGATTTACTGTTTTTAGAGGGTGAGTGGATTTCTCTTTTCATCTTAGTCACTTTCCTTTTGCTGTAATAAGACGCCATGACCAAAGCTACTTATAAAAGAAAGTTTTAATTTGGGACTTATGGTTACAGAGAATGAGAGTCCAAGATTTGCAGCAGACAGGCAAGCATGGTGGTGGAGCAGCAGCTGAGAGTTCACATCTTGAGACACAACCAGAAGTATGAGACTCTGGGCATGGTGAATGTCTTTTGAAGCTTCAATTCCTTACTTCAGTTGACACACCTCCTCCAAGACCAGACAGAACTTCTAATCCTTTCCAAACTGTTCAACTGGTTGGCACCAAATATTTAAATATATAAGCAATAGAGGCTGTTCTCATGCAATCCACCACAGTATGTCTTGAGTGAAAGACAAACTAAACAACTATCAACAGAATGCCAAAATGGCCATAAATAAGCGGTTAGAGCATCCCATGAAAGCAGGCAGCCACCATCGAACATTGCTGAGACTCTGGAAAGTATCCTAGAACTAACTGAGCACTTTACAGAAGTTATAGACAAGTGTCAGGTCACATAACTAACTCACCAAGATGGAATAATCGTACTGCAATCAAACTTTCAGATGAATAGGAATCCAAGTGTTTTTGCCATAATTTTAAGGAAGAATGCAAACCAACACTGTTTACTGAAGGGATTCTCTATTTCCTGGCATTCCTGCAGGCCAGTAGACTGCTCATTTCATTATTGAAAACATTGAAATATTACTAACAGACTCTTCTTTTATCACTTGTGATTAGTGTTTTAAACTTAACACAAAGTATTTGGGACTAATATAGATTTATATTTTAATCAGAAACCACTCTCTTTCATAGCTGTAAAGAAACAGTCACGTGAAAAACTACTGGTGACAGCAAATCTAAAACTCCTTTTCCAAAAACATTGAATTTCCCTGACTGGATTTTCAATTTAGTCCTATGACATCTGAACTTTTCAACACAAAATTATTTTTAGTGGTTTTAAGAATAGTGATACAGAATATTTTTAATTTATGTATTTATCCACTTTTCTTTACATCCCTATTACAGGACCCTCCCTCTTCTCTTTCTGAATCCACCCTCTTTTCCCCCTTTTCTCCTTCTCCTCAGAAAGGGGGAGCCCCACCCTCACCAACCCACAACAACTGCATATTAAGTCACAACACGACTAAACCCATCCTCTTCACCTGAGGCCAACAAAGACAGCCCAACTAGGGGAATGTGATCCAAAAGCAGACAACAGAGTCTATGACAGAGACAGCCCCTGCTCTAATTTCTAAGGGACCTTCATGAAGATGGAGCTGTCCATGAGCTACATATATACAGGGGACCTAGGTCCAGTCTGTACATACTCTTTGATTGGTGGTTCAGTCTCTGTGAGCTCCCATGGTCCTCGGTAAGTAGACTCTGTTAGTCTTCTTGTGGAATTCTCGTCCTGTCTTGGTCCCTCTTTCCTTCCTGCAACTCTTCCTAATGTTTGGCAGATGGGCTCTGCCTCTGTGTTGACCTGCTGCTGGGTGGGGCCTCTCAGGGGACAGTTATGTTAGACTCCTGTTTGCAAACATAGTAGAGTATTCTTAATAGTGTCAAGGATTAGCTCTCTCTCATGGAGTGGGTGTGGAGTTGGGCCAATCACTATATGGCCCTTTCCTCAATCCCTACTTCCTCTTTATCCCTGCATATCTTGTAGGCAAGGTAAAACTTGGGTGAAGTTTTATTTTTGGGTTGGTGTCTTCCTCCCTGCACTGGAAGTCCTGTCTGGCTATAAGAGGTAGCCACTTTCGTCTCCATATTCCTTGCTGCTAATTGTCTCAGCTAGAGCCACCCCCATGTCCTCCCAGGACCCTACCCTGCCACAGGTCTCCAGCTTGTCCCAGAGATGCCATCCACATGGGTTTCTGCTCTCTCTCCCAACTCACTCACCTCCTACCCCTGCTCTCCTCTCACCTGCTCTCCACTTTCATTCCCCTTTCCACCCACTTTGGCTCCCAGTTCTCTCTCTTCATCCACTTCCAATATTTATTTTATTTCGCATTGTGAGGGAAATTTAAGCATCCTCTCTTGTGCCCTCTTTATACTTGGCTTTTTGGGTGTGTGGATTGTAGTATGGTTATCTTGTAAAATATCAGCTTATAAGTGAGTACATACCATGTGTGTCTTTCTGGGTCTGGATTACTCAGGATGATCTTTTCTAGTTCCATCAATTTGCATGCAAAATGCATGATTTCCTCGTTTTTAGTAGCTGAGTAGTATTCTATTATATAAATATACCATATTTTCTTTATCCATTTTTTTGGTTGAAAGACATCTAGGTTATTTCCAATTTCTGGCTATTACAAATAAAGCTGCTATGAACATAGTTGAGCATGTATCCTTGTAGTATGGTTATGCTGATTTGAAATATGCCCAGGAGTGATATAGCTGAGTTTTGAGGTAGAACTATTCCCAGTTTTCTGAGAAAGCACCAGAAAATACTAATTCCAGAAGATATCTACTCCTGGAGATAAATGATGTTTTTTTGGAGGTCTCAACAGATCCTTTTATTGCCTCTACCAATTCAATTTCATTTTTATTTCCAATAGAAAGTTTCATTTCTACTTAATTACATATCTTCATACATAACTGTGTATAATTATGACATATGTAAGGATTAAAAATGAGATTATCATATATGTTTCCTTTTTTCTTTTTAATTTTTATGTTAATTAGTTTATTAACTTTGTATCCCAGGTGTAGCCCCCTACCTTATCCCCTCCCAACCCTACCCTCGCTCTCTCATCTCCTCCCATGCCCCTCTCCAAGTCCACTGGATAGGGGAAGTCCTCCTTCCCTTCCATCTGACCCTAGCCTATCAAGTCTCATCAGGACTGGCTGCATTGTCTTCCTCTGTGGCCTGGTTTGGCTGCTCCCACTTCAGGGGCAGATGATCAAAGAGCCAGCCACTGAGTTCATGTCAGAGACAGTCCCTGTTCCCCAATTGCCAAAACGATCCTGGACAATAACAGATCATCTGGAGGTATCCATATTCCTGATCTCAAGCTGTATTATAGAGCAATAGTAATAAAAAATGCATGGTACACGCATGGAAAAAGAATAGTGGATCAATGGAATCAAATAGAAAACACAGAAATAAACCCACATTCCTATGGATACTTGATGTTTGACAAAGAAACCAAAATCATACAATGGAAAAAAGACAGCATCTTCAACAAATGATGTTGCTCTAACTGGATGTCTACATGTAGAAATATCAAATAAATCCATATTTATCACCCTGCACAAAACTGAAGTTCAAGTGGATAAAAGACCTCAACATAAAACCAGATATACTAAATCTGTTAGAAAAAAAAGTGGAAAAGAGTCTAGAACTCATTGGCACCAGGAGATAACTTCCTCAACAGAATACCAACAGCACAGGCTCTAAGATCAAATATCAGTAAACTGGACCTCATGAAACTGAAAAGAATACTTTTAAGAGGAAAAATATTTTCTTTTCTTCTAGGTCATTGATCCTGATTACAAAAATTTTGTTGCTACTACTTTTTCAGTAAATTATCTCACATTTAAGAAGATGTGTCTTTTATTTTAATTTTTATTAATTACAATTTATTCACTTTGTATCCTCCCTGTAGCTCCGTCTCTCCTCCCTTCCCAATCCCACCATCACGCCCCCTTCTCCACCCATGCCCCTCCCCCAGTCCATTGATAGGGGTGGTCTTCCTCCCCTTCCTTCTGATCCTAGTCTATAAGGTCTCATCAGGACTGTCTGCATTGTCTTCCTCTTTGTCCTGGTAAGGCTTCTCCCCCTCAGAGGGAGGTGATCAAAGAGCAGGCCAATCAGTTCATGTCAGAAATAGTTCCTGTTCCTATTACTATGGAACCCACTTGGACCCTGAACTTCCATGAGCTACATGTCTACAGGGGTTCTAGATAATCTCCATGCATGGTCCTTGGTTGGAGTATCAGTCTTAGAAAAGACCCTTCTGCCCAGATTTTTTGGTTCTGTTGCTCTCCCTGTGGTTCTCCTGTCCTCTCCAGGTTTTACTATTTCTCACTTCTTTCATAAGATTCCCTGCACTCTGCCAAAAGTTTCGCCATAAGTCTCAGCATCTGCTTTGATACCCTGCAGGGTAGAACCTTTCAGAGGTCCTCTGGGGCAGGCTCCTGTAAGTACATCTTTATAAGCTATATTGACTTTTTTTTTTAGGATAACATTTATTTATTTTTTTTGTTCATTTTTGAGATTAAAAAACAATAACATCATTTTCCCCTTTCGTGTCTTCTCTCCAAACCCTCCCATATATTTTTATCATTTAAATTCATGACCTCTTTTTCATTGATGGTTTTACATGCTTATACGCATATGTGTATATATTTATATTCCTGAACATTACTTGCTCAATCCGTATACTTGAATATATGTTTTCTGCGCTCTCTGTTTGGTATTAGATAATGAGTTGGGGACTCTTCTCTGGGGAAGGCTATTTCTTCTATTCTTACCATTTCTTAGTTGCCTGTTGTTCTTTGTGTATGGTTGAGGCTATCTAGGTACTCCCCCTTCCACTTTGGCATGTCTTATTGTTGTCCTTATCCAGTTCATAGCAAATGCCTTTTGCAACAAGTGATGCCTACCAAAGAGCTTTCATAGGTAAAGTGACCACAATTAATAATCATTTTCTAGTCTCCTAAAGCTTAAGACATGTATGACTAAAATGAAAGGCTTTTCTTGTGAAAGACAAGTTGGAAGTATATTGGTTGAGTGGGATGTTAATATTCTAATGACGTTGATGACATTAGTGATTTATTTCATCGACAGAATATAGAATGAGATTCATTTATCATTTTAGCCTACTCATCCATCAGTAATATATCAACTTAAGCTTTAAGCTTCCTGTTACAAGTTTAAGTTTTCTTTGTAGGAACTATACAGGGAAATGAAACAAAGATTGTGCTTCATTTGATTTTAACAAAATTACATAAAAGTAATAGTTTCACAAAATAACTTCTATTTAAAAGAAATTTCTATTTTTTTACTTATTTTAACTAATCAAGATAAGATTTATCTCCAACCTAATTATTTAGCTTAGAAACACAATTTGATTTTTATAGTTGTATTCCTTTTCTCAAAAACATGAGGTTTTGTTTTTTAAAAGTTCAATGTGAATATGAGCCATTTTAAATACTATACTATTGTCCAAGATTTAATCATCCAATATTGACAAATCTGAAATATACACACACAAACCTTTATGTACTTGCACATACATTTATGAACACAGAAACAGAACAACTAAGAGATGTTCAATTAGATATAAATCAATTTGACTGAAATTTTCTGTTTTTAAGCCTCTAACTGATCCATTTTAGCAGTGAAATGGTTCAATGAGCAGATCTCATCAGTAGAGAGAGACTAAAATTTATTAGGGTACCAGTCTCTGGACAACTAGTCAGAATTTATGATATTTATGCCAAGTACTAAAGACATGAATGAATAAGTAACAAATACATGGTGTATGGATGAATGGGGGGCAGTAGAAGTTACATGGAAGTGAACCTGTAAAAAGACGTTGGAGAAAGAATATGAAGACCCTGCAGCTTTTATAATGGAGTGTGTATTTTATGTTCATGAGTAATTTGCCGATCTGTATGTACATGCACCATATGTGCACATAATAATAATATGTGTGCCTAATAACAATGGAGACCATAAGAGGGTGTTGGATCTACTGGAACTTGGGTTATAGATAATTGTGAGCTGTCATGTGGGTGCTGGGAGCCAAACCTGAGACCTTCTACAAAAGCAGTAATTCCTCCTAACAGCTGAGCCATCTCTCCAGCTCTTCCAATAAATTTTTATTTAATTCTCTGAGCAATAGCAGTATGGTAAAACAGCTTTGTTCTGAGAAAAAAATTATTCAAAGTGTAAATTAAAGACAAATTAAACTAGCAAATATGGCCTAGGAATAAGAGATGTGTAAGCAATCTCAATAGTTCTGGAAAGACTTTTTTTTTTTTAAATTTTTCATCAATTACACTTTATCCATTCTGCATCCCCCCATAAGCCCCTCCCTCCTGACCTCCCAATCCCACCCTCCCTCCTCCCTCTGCTTGCATGCCACTCCCCAAGTCCACTAATAGGGGAGGTTCTCCTCTCCTTTCTGATCTTATTCTGTCAGTTCACATCAAAAGTGGCTGTATTGTCCTCTACTGTGGCCTGGTAAGGCTGCTCCCCCCCCCAGAGGGAGGTGATCAAAGAGCAGGCCAATCAGAGTATGTCAGAGGCAGTCCCTCTTCACATTACTATGTAACCCAATTGGACTCTGAACTGCCCTGGGCTACATCTGTGCAGGGGTTCTAGGTTATCTCCATGAATAGTCCTTGGTTGGAGTATGAGTCTCTGGGAAGTTCCCTATGTTTCAAATTTTCTTGTTCTGTTGCTCTCCTTGTGGAGACCCTGTCCTCTCCAGCTCTTACTATTTCCCAGTTCTTACCTAAAATTCCGTTCACTCTGCCCAACAGTTGCCCATCAGGCTCAGCATCTGCTTTGATAGTCTGAAGGGCAGAGGCTTTCAGAGGCCCTCTGTGGTAGGTTCCTAGGTTGTTTCCTGTTTTCTTCTTCTTCTGATGTCCATCCTCTTTGCCTTTCTGGATGGGGATTGGACGTTTTAGTTAGGGTCCTCTCTCTTGCTTAGTTTCTTTAGATGCACAGGTTTTAGTGGGTTTGTCCTATGTTGTATGTCTATATGAGTGAGTATATACCATGTGTGTCTTTTTGCTTCTGAGACAACTCACTCAGGATGATCCTTTCCAGATCCCACCATTTACCTGCAAATTTCATGATTTCCTTATTTTTCATTGCTGAGTAATATTCCATTGTGTAGATGTACCACAATTTCTGCATCCATTCTTCAATTGAGGGGCATCTGGGTTGTTTCCAGCTTCTGGCTATTACAAATAAAGCTGCTACAAACATGGTTGAGCAAATGTCCTTTTTGTGTACTTGAGCCTCTTTTGGATATATGCCCAGTAGTGGTATGGCTGGATCTTGAGGAAGCGCTATTCCTAGTTGTCTGAGAGAGCGCCAGATTGATTTCCAGAGTGGTTGTACAAGTTTACATTCCCACCAGCAGTGGAGAAGGGTTCCCCTTTCTCCACAACCTCTCCAGCATGTGTTGTCACTTGAGTTTTTGATCTTGGCCATTCTCATGGGTGTAAGGTGAAATCTCAGGGTTGTTTTGATTTGCATTTCCCTAATGGCTAATGAGGTTGAGCATTTCTTTAAGTGCTTATCTGCCATTCGGTATTCCTCTACAGAGAATTCTCTGTTTAGCTCTGTTCCCCATTTTTTAAGTGGATTACTTGGTTTGCTGCTTTTATAGCATCAATATTCAAGTAAGTAAATACCTGGATACACAATTTTACACATTAAAATTTGGAATAGTATTGTATAGATTGTATCTATTGCTTTATAATACAACTTATAATATAATTGATAGTATATTCACAAAAGAAACGGCAAGTTAAAAACACACTTAACTCAGTAGCTTAAAAATAACAAAACCTGCTTTTCTTTTTACCTGATGAGTTTAACATTATGAAACAAAACATATTTTTTGTATTCATGTAAATATATGAATATATTTGTGTCTCTATACAGATGGATACATATTATATATAATATGCTACATATATTATATTTTTTATGTACTTACACATATATATACATATATACACTTGTGTCTTTTACATTAGTGGATTCTTTTTTAATAAATTAATTAATTAATTTATTTATTTATTACCATTTATTCACTTTGTATCTCCTCTGAAGCCTCCTCACTCATCTCCTCCCTGTCCCACCCACCCTCCTTCTTCTCCCCCTGTGCCTTTTCCCTGGTCCCCTGATAGAGGAAGCCCTCCTCTCTGGTAAGCTAGGGTCAAACACATTTTTTTTAGGGCTTGTTGAATGTTCTCAGGTTTTAACATTTTGTTAGTTGTCAATTCTTTTAAGTATGTCTGATGCTAAGGTATTTTATTTTATTTTTAATTTTTTATTTAACTTTTATTAATTACACTTTATTCATTTTGTATCCCCCCATAAACCTCTTCCTCCTTCCCTCCCAGTCCCAGTGAAATGAAATGAGAATCATAAAATGAAAATTAATAAACACCTTAACCCTTTGGATTGTGGTCTCCCATTTTAACTTTGATTTTCTTATCATTTTAAAGCTTGCTGATATAGTTGAAAAGGAGAAATAATTGTAGAAGTGGAGTCAGTGTTCATGGAACAGGACATCCACGAAGTGAGGAAACACAGAATTAAGAATCCTTTTTGGTCTGATCTAGTTGACCTGAATGACTTATGCCTGACTGACCAATTATAGTTGTCCCCAGTCTTACTGGAGTTTAAAATAATGGCTGAGAAAATTAGAATGACTCTTACATTTATTGTTAATTGTAGAAAACATTGAAACCTCATCCATGAAAAGCTTAGCCCAGAATGCTTCACTGACTTTTAATGTACAATATACTTTTAAGGTTTTTTTTCAGATAAAAACTGTCTGCCTTACTTTTACAGAAATTGTATTCACAATGAAAGATCAAACTCCATGTAATGAATGTCTTGCTTATAAGTTGGATTGAAAAAAAAAAAACTGCAAGAATTTTTTAAAATGTGTATTTAAATGTAAGTGTAAATTTTTTATATATAGCTTGAAATATGTATTGGGGTATTAAATGCACTCAGTAAGAGAAGCAATGTGTTAGGTAATTAACAAATATTTAACAGTGTTGATTTTTACAGCCTGCTTTGTTGAACCTCTTATCAGTATTGAACAGATGGTTCAACAACTATGAAAAATTATTTTTAAATATGATTACTATGTGTGGGTTATATTTGAAAAATATTGTTCGGTGAAGCATTTACGAATGTGATTTGATGCACAGAGCAAGACCCTACAGTTAAAGTATTTCTCTGGTATTAGAGAAAATGGTACTTAACTGATACATAAGAATATTATAAAGTTGTGAGAGAGGAAACATGGGAGAGAGAGACAGTTAAAATTAAAGGCCATTTGAGGGGTAGGATGAAAACCTAATACAGTAGAAGCTTCTTTAAAATATACATGTATGAAGGCCATCTAAAATAAATTGTTAAATAATGTATGACACAGAACTCCAGCCGGCTATCTCTTGACTGCAAATAAAGCTTCCAGCACTGGGAATGGCTTCTATTAATTGAGTTGTCCAAAGGAGTCCCATAGGAACTCCCAAACAACTCAGGTTGAGGTCAAGTCTATAGGTTGCTCCCACAAATTGACAGCAAGGCCCCATCACTGAAGACAAAAGCCTATACAACTCATTAAACATGAAGAAGTAGAGGTGCTGCCTACATAGAACATGCGCCCATCCCTACATGCTAACAACTTTGCAACAGCAAAGCATAGTACATGCCACCAAAGGAGAAACATAAATATCAGCCAACCCAACCACAAACGCTTTGATAGACAATTGTGTCCTGCCTGCAAGATATGCTAGTGAAATGGTGGAAGAAAGCTTGTAGGAGGAGCCAACAACTACCTCATGTGAATTAACACTCACTCTATGAGATGAAACTTATACCAGACACTCCTTGGGTGACCAAGAACCTGAGACCAAATATTCCAAGGATTAAGGTAAAGACCAAATACAACTGTTATACTAAAGAACATAAGAAGAAAACAACTCTTAATAACTTTCTGCTGTACTCAGAGATTGGTACCTTGCTCATTCATCATCAGAGAGGATTCCTCCTGCAGAGGAAGGGAACAAATAGAGAGACCCCCAGAGTGAAATTATGTAGACAACTAGAGACATGAATGGGTACATCCTTAGCAAATTTCTTAACACAGGACCCAGGGAACCCTGCAGAAGAAAAGAAAGAAAAGATACAAGAAGCGTGTGGGTCAACAGACACATGGTAACTGCACAGAGAGAATCTGCACAGAGGTAACCAGCCATATTGCAGAATATCATTAGTGTAAATGGTTTATTTTAAGTTATGAGCTAGTGAGAGAAGAGCTAGCTATACAGCCTAGGCATTTATAAATATATTTTGAGTCTCATGGGTCATTATTCCAAGACATTGACACCTAGAGGAAAAACACACACCCAGCTACAAAGAGGGGAAACCTTAAACAGGATATACAATCTGATTAAGTAATAAATTAATTGATAACTATTATTAATAAAAAGATAAAAAGCAATTTTAAACTAGAAAAATTCTTATATAGAAGAATACTTCAGTGTTAAAATGATATTTAGAAAGAAATAATTTGATCATTTTTTGCTGTTATTTGGCACAAAAGACCTGTTCTCTTTGTCTTTTAGCAGCATTCTGAATCCTACTTTAATTCTGCTTTAACTTTTATATTACTTTAGATATGTGTATAATTAAAATAACTAGTTATCATAATGAGAGCCACTGTTTTATAGGTCTCAAACTGCAGTAAGAATGAACACACATACACTCATTAAACATTAAAAGAATTTGGATTCAGGATGAGGAAACCAACATTTTTTCATATATCATAAGTAAAATTATTAATAAATAACGTTTGTATTTTACCACTTGTTTTGAGACAAATGTAGTTAAGGGCATGATTTTCAGTTGGGATACCTTATATTTAGAAAATAGCCTAAGACCAGACAGTGAATAAGAACATAGACCTATGGTGACACATATTATGAGGTGCCATGATGAAGCCCTTTATTTTGTTTGTTAACTAAATACAATTTAAGTACAATAAAATAACAGCATATCCCATTTTCTAAGTGAGAGAATTAGCCTGTAAGAAGCCAGTGAGCCAGCTTTTCTACTGTGCAAGCTTTAGTGGAGTAGATGCCTACAGTTCTATTGGTCAGGACAATGTAACAGGAGTAGCTAGCACAGGAGTAAAAAAAAAAATTACTTTCAAGATTCTCTCTCTCTCCCCCCACCCCTCCCCTCCTGCTTCCCTTCCTTCTCCCCTCCAGCCCTTTTCTTCCTCCTTCCTCTAGCTTGTTCTCTTTACTAACTCTCTGCCAAAATCCATGTTACACAGCCCAGGGAGGACATATAAACAACTGAAATGTTTGGCTAGAAGTCAGCCCCGCCTTGAAGATCATTCTTCTATAGTTAAACCTTGCGACGAAATTTTGAGCTACATGAAACATCATAAAAGAATTTGAGTTAGAACCTATCTTAAGTATTTCCAAGATTGCAGATCCACAAGGAATATAGATAAATATAGATAAATATTTACTGTAAGAGTCTGAATTCCTGAGCGTAACATTTTAGCTTTTTATGGTAGCCAACCATGCTTGGGGAGACTGTCCTGCTTCAATGGCTGTAAAGGCCTGAATGGTCATGGCTGCATTACGCTGTTTTGAGACTCTAATCTTGCATATGTACCACAGGCAAACCAAGGAGACCAACACCAGAAGGCCTGCTAACGCTCCCATGCCCGCCCATTCCTTCAGATGATTCATGGCTGCAGCAATCCATGATGATAATCCTGTGGCTAGTTCTGTGTCCACTCTGGTAGAATTTACTGTGACAATGGCCACTCTCAGCTGCTCCATCATAGCTACCATAAAAAGCTAAAATGTTACGCTCAGGATGCGAGGCTAAGCACTGCACTCAGGGTCAGCCACTTTGGACCCAGAGAAGAGCATGTCTGATTGCGGGTTGATGCCCCAGGTCCCGCCTCTGAGAAAAAGGTATCTATCGGACGGGTCTGATGCTCTTTGGGTGGATGACACCTAAATGAACATTGGTACAAAGTCCCAATTTATTTCTAATATCAGAGATCAGACCTCTACTCTTGCCTGATGCGTCTAAAACAAAAAGGGGGAACTGTAGAGAGCTGCGGAATGCTATGTCTTAAAGATGGAGCTGGTTTCCGCCTTCCACCTTTCCATTGGTGAGTGCTCTCTGTCACGAACAATTCCACATTTGGCTAAGGCTGAGGATCTGGCTTGCTTCCATGTATGTGGACCTATCTGCATTGCCTACGTGGCACGCTGGGGTTGGCTACCCAGAGGCTATTTAAGCTGTGGGCTGGCTTTCCCCAGGGTCAGATGATTGTTCAAGGTTCCTGAATAAACTGCATTGGAAAAAAAAAAAAAAAGAGTCTGAATTCCAGATTAGTTTCCTAGATAAGAAAGAAATCTCATTTATATTTAACCCCTAGCCTAAAATATATAATCTAGCATATTATGAAGTGTATATAAAAGAATGGTCAGTACACTAAAAATATATATATTCAAAGTCAAGTACAAGATTTGGATATACACAAACAACATGAATTAATCCACAAGACTATATATCAACATTAACTAATGGAATTAAGAAAATGGTGTTGAAGTCCAGAAGCAGGGTCATTTTTTACTACACACTTCTTAAAATTTAAAAGAATTGTACAAGTTATTTTCTAAACTTGATAGTCTGATTGGACAAAATGAAGACATTTGTGATCTAGATTAATATTCCCAATATAACATAAATAATATAGTTTAAGACATGATATTTTCCTCCAAATGTTTGTATATGGTTTTACAAAATAGAAGCACTCATATAAAAAAAATCCTTATTTTCTAGCTTCAAGTCTAATGTTCCTTATGCTGAATCATTTTTTTCTGGCTTGAAATTAAATTTTAGTTGAATAGCAACAGAAATGATCAGTATGTATTACATTTTTGTCTTTAATACTTTATTCTCATTAAAACATGTTTGGTATGATGTACATATAAATTAAATAAAAGTAGCTCCTAGCTACTTGTCTTTGGAAATAACTTAATAAAAAATTATTACTAACAATTTTATAAAGAAGCATCTTTTTCTACAGTTATTTATATTTTTCCTACTGTGTGACAAATATTTTGACACATTCTAAGGATGCAGAACACTTGCTTCTTAGTTTAGAAACAAACCATTTTCCAAAATCCAAAGCATGTTGTATTGAAACTCCAATAAAACCTTAAGAAGCGTGAGATCATTTGTGGGTATAATAATAATTACAATATCTTTATGTAAACAAAAGTGTATTTTATACACCAAAAATTACTAAATACCATGGAACAACATTTATAATGAGTTTAAAATTATCAAATACCTGGAAATAAATCTAATAATGGCTTGGACTCTACACAGAAATATTGAAATATGAATAAAAGCAATTAAAGAAGGTAAATAAGGATGAACTGAAAACTCAGCTGTTTGTCAAAAAGGAAGTTTGTTGTTGTTTGTTTGTGTGGATGATGTGTGCATTTTGCTGCAAAATCTTAACGGTTTTATTGATGGCACAGAAGCCTTACCAGGCCACAGAGGAAGACAATGGAGGCAGTCCTGATGAGACTTGAGAGGCTAGGGTCAGAGGGAAGGAGAGGAGGACCTCCCCAAACAGTGGACTTGAGGAGAAGCATGAGAAGAGATGAGGAAGGGAGGGTGGGATTGGAAAGGCATGAGGGAGGGAGCTACAGCTGGGATACAAAGTAAATAAACTGTAATTTATAACAAACTAAATAAAATTTTTAAAATGCTTTTATTGAAATTCTCCCATGAAAGGCATCATAATAGCCCCAAACAACCTCCCTGTCTTCTAAAACTTAAATGTCCAAGACCGTTGAACTTATATCCCTAGTAGTATAGATGTTAGCAATAGGAGGCTTAGAGCATGAAGACCCATTTTTCGTTCTGTGTCCCAACATAATTTATCTATTGATAGTTTTATTGGTTATTCTTTAAAAATGGCACACATGTATGCAATGCATTTTAATTGTCTACCTCCACTCTCTAGCTTCAAGTGTCCCAAGTTCCAAACAAATCTCCCTCCAAATTCAAGACTTTTTAAGGAAATAACTTACCGAATCCGATTACTGTGCAAATGCACATGTTTGTGGTCATACATTGGGGCATAGGCTGCCTACCTGCCGCCCTACCCTCCCAAATAATCTATCAACTGTTTATAGTTTTTATCCTAGGTATGAGACCCTTCCCACTCCATTCCAATTTTTTTTTATATTTTCAATATTAGTTTTAGAATTTTCTACATGTGCAATTTATTGAGAACACTTCTACCCTTCCACATCTAGTCCATCTATTCTCTCATCCTTTTATATTCTTTCAAATTCATAACCTCTTCTTTCTTACTGTTACATATATTCACATATGTACACATGCCAATTTTGTTCTCACATGAGTATATGTTTAAGGCTGACCACCATCTATCAGATACAGTATTAGGAGGCTTGTCCTTAAAGAAGACTGATTCTCTCTCTTTTGACTCCTCATTTAGTGGTAGGTCCATATAAGTATTCCCCATCCGTGTTGCCATATCAATTAGCATTTTCATTATATAGGTCTTATTTGCCCATGCTATTGAGATTTTATGGGTGCAACTTCTTTGTCACTGTATCTTACAGTCGATATCCTGACCCTGTGACTCTTACAAGTAGGTGGCAGTTCCGTTCTCACAGGGAGTCGGGAACTGCCTGTCACCAGAGATGGAGGAACTACTTACACTGAAAAGAAAGTTTCCATTGGAAATGTGGCAAAATCTTGGTAGTCTCGTATATATAATTTAAGAAGTGAAAGATTCTTATTATGCAGTGAGGAATCAATTACTTCCTTCTGAAGGATGGGAACTCCCTTGATCTTTTATCTACAGCATTTTATCTACAGCATTTAGCTAAACTACGTGATGTACCTCAGTGTAACTTCAAAGCCTCAAAAATGAGGTGGTTCAATCGTTTCTGTCAAAGGTTAAGTGTTGATTGCTTAAACCAAGCCAATTGTAGTGGGGATTTAGTGTTTTTCTTCTTGTCTATGAATATATTCAGAAATTGACCACATGATCAAGTACTTTGGGGAGGGAACAGTGTTTTATTGAGTTTACCACGTCACAAACTCATTTCACCTGGAAACACCCATAGCTCTGTCCATTATTTTTTAGTTGGATACATGGGTACCCTGGAGTGAAGTAAAAAACAATGATCTGCACAGTTACTTTTTTTAGGTCATAGTAATAATGCATGGAAATATTCTGGAAGGAATATTCGAAAAGAACAGAAGAACTTATTGTGAAGATAAGAATAGTACATAAATATAGAAACAAAGGAAATGATTAAAAACTAAAATTAAGCAAGTGATGCTATCATTAGCTAGTTAGAAATTTTTTGCACTATAACAATAAGAGAAAAATGAATAATCAATAGAATAGGCAAAATACCAAATTACTAATTAGTGAATACAGATATGAAAATAGTAAGATATCTTCATGTTTTCTAATCATGCAAGAACTTAAAATGAGAATACATATTTTCAATTATAACTTTAAAAAATAAAATTAGAATTGCCTCAGATTTCTACGTGATTCCCTGCTAGTATGTCCAAATTACAAATATAAATACTGTGTCAGTGAATATTTTCTCACATAACTCAGAAAAAAATTTTACAAAGATTTATTTCTGTGCTTGTTAAATGATATATGATAAGGAAATGTGAAAAAAACAGACAACCCAACTATTCACTAAAATGCTTTCTTAAAAAATTTCTGCGATTCAAAACAGTGCTTGGAAGGTTGATGATATAGGCAATAATTTTAGAACTTATCAGTAAATGAGTAAAAGGAGACTATTTTGAAATTTACTGAAAGAAACTGCCGGCAAGTTTATAACACGGAGATTAAATCTATGAAAAATGAATGGGGAGGAGGTCCCCCCTATCAGTGAACTTGGAAAGGGGCACAGTGGAGATGAGGGAGGGAGGGAGGGACTGGGAGGGAATGAGGGATCGGGACAGGGCTGGGATACAGAGCTAATAAAATGTAACTGATAAAAAAAAAAAAAAGAAAAAAATTAAATAAATAAATCTATGAAAAAGTGTAGGTATTCCTTCACAGCAAGTAAAGAGATTCTCACTTCATGGGGTATTTTGTGGGGACCATGTCTGAGTAGACATGCAAATGTTTTATCTTGTTAAGTAGTAAATTTTACAGCATAAGCTATTTATTGTGAGTCTGCCCCTTTGTGTTAAGCAAGGTATCAAAATTATGGTTCAACTTGACCATAAAATTTAAATTAGTTACTAAAAATAACTGCATTGATTTCCATATAGATATGTTATCAGTGCCATACTAAAATGGTGATGGTGGCACTATGACCCCATTTTTATAAAACTGAGTTAATGTGCGTAGATATTATGTAAAAAAATTTTGGAATATATGACAATGTGTGCTTTTTACACACACCTATATCAATGCAACACTTGAAAATGCTAAAGTTACATAGGAAATTTAAAGTCACTCTTTCAACTATCTCATTAAAGATAAACTATCTACATTATATGCAAAGTAGGATAAACACCCTGAAGCATGAAGCAAGGTTGCAACTTCTAAATTCATAGTGATAGAGCTCACTAGAAACCTAGTCCTTAGAATTTACTTCAGTTACTCCACTGACAAGAACAATATCAGCCTCCTCCATCTTTGAGAATAGAACCATTACTTTTTTTCTCAGAAACCAGTTTATCTCTTTTAAAAATCCAATCTCTCTTCATTACTGACACCTGAACATGTTGTCTATTTAGCCAATTTTCTGGGCCAAGAAAAACAACAGTTCCACAGTGCACTCTAAATCTCCAAACCCCAGAAGATTATATCAAATAGATGAGGTACAGCATTGAGACTTACCAGGGAGTTGTGAAAGCTGTTTGCCTTGAAGGTGTCTCTGCTTTTAGAACTAAGTGATGTGAACTTTCCTGGAATGCTTTGTTACTGAAGATTAGTGAGAACCATTCTCTCCTGAGGCTATGATTGCTTTTATTTTTGGAGGAGATCATAATTCAAGCTTGACAATTTATTGCTATTATTACTTTTGATGACTAAAGTGAAGCTTTAATATTTGAACATTCTATTTTCATTGCCTGAGGATAAGTAATGGCATTGATGACACAACGTCAAACTTTAGCACAGTTTCACCAGAGAAAACCTAGAAAGACAGCTGACAGGAAAAAGTTGACCTTCAGTGGAACTTTTGGTCCTTTCCTCAAATGATGAATACTTTTAGCTCTGTTTTTATTTTCACAGAAAAAGAACCCTGATTGACCCTCAAAGACATTTTAGAAATTATCTTTCCAGGTAAATGCTGCATTGTTCTAAATCTAAGAGTTAAAATGCTTCTCATTGGCATAAAATTCTCTAGAATTTGAATTCTATTTTAATTTTGAAACATTTAAATGATCTTGTTTTTTAAAGTTTAAAAAACAAGATGAAATAGAATTCTAGTCTTCTTGGTATATTAATGTTAGTTATTTTTATTTCCATTAACAATATATGAAAGAAAACAAAATGCAAATTCATACAGCAAAAAGTAGCTATTTTATATTTTCCATATACAAGTTACTATTACTCATTATCCTACATACTCCTGGATACTAAATAGTTCATAGACAAAGTGATAAGCTTTATATAGTTTCTATTAATATGTCCTAATATCTTCAGGACGTACAGTATTGTGTAGTAAAGCTGGTCTAAACTTTATCTTTTTATATTTAAGCACTTTTAAAATTATGCTCATCATATTTTAAAAATGATTATTTGAATTGTTAGCATGCAAATGCCATTTTCTACACTGCTATGCTACCATCAAATAATGTATAATACGTTCAAATTTATTTCATTTAAATATGACAATCAGAATTTTGTTACATACGCTACATATGCTACAGTTTTCAATTCAGAGAGTAACACAAAAAATGAAACCTAAAGTGTGTAAACATAGGCTATAAATTAAATATATTTTTCATATTATATGTGAATACATATTCTACATACATTTATATTGTATTTATATATTGTATTTGTTCTGTCTCAATTTGGCTTCTGGCTTTGCTTGTTGGCTCATATTACACAATTTGCTTCAGTTTCTGTAGGCTTTGGTCTCTCTCCTGACAAAACAGATATTTTCCTTATACAATATTTTTACATCTTCTGTGTTTTGTGTCATTTTCCATTTTTCTTTGTGGCATATCAATTGCCACTCAGCAGGTACCTTGGAGGCTACCGCGTCCAGAAGCACTTCTTTAGGATGCTTCCTCTTATAAAGAAACAATGGAGACAGATCTTTATTCTAGTCCAGCCACTCACAAGAGCTTAAAGGGAACAAATGTGCATGGACAAACCAGAGGCAGATGCTAGGGTATTATAAAGAGAGTAGCACAGAGCAGAATGCATGCTCACTGTCGGTCCTGATCACAAAAGGGGATGGAGAAGAACGCTGAGCATAGAACTGTGGCAAAATTTTGTCTCTAATTCCTACAATCTAAACAGAAAAAGATTTTAGGGTTCTTTCCATTTGTTCCAACCTGGTTTTTAAACCTTTTTTTTTTCTTTTTTCCATATATATTTATATAATCATGTTACAACTGATTTCAGGTCCCTTCCACCTCTCTTCCCAGTCATTCCTTCAAACCTCTCTACCCTAGAACCCCTATCCATCTTCTCTGAGAAGGGGAGGCAAAGGGGTATCAACCCATCCTGGTACCTCAAGTCCCAGCAGGACTAAGCATATCCTCTTCCACTGAGGTCAGACATGGGAGCCTATCTAAGAGAAGGGCATTCAAAGCCTGATCCCACCCCCTTCTCTCCTCTCCTCCTTATCCCAGTCTCCCACAGCCTTTCCCATTCAACCCACTCCTTCCTCTCAGAGAAGAGTAGACCCCCAAGGGGTAACAATCCACCCTGGTATGACAAGCAGGAATAACCACATCCTCTCCCTCTTAGGTCAGAAAATGCAGCTAGGAAAAGGAGATGTAAAGGAAGGCCACAGAGTCAGAGATAGCTCCTGCTCTCCTTGTTAGGGACCCACTTAATGATCAAACACACATCTGCTCCATCATGTAGGGGGTCTAGGTCCAGCCCATGCATGCTCTTTGGTTAGTGGTTCAATCTCTGCAAACCCCCATGGACTCAGGTTTATTTCCACTGTAGGTGTTCTTATGGTGGCCTTGACAGATTCAGTTCCCTCAAGCCTACCTCCCACTCTTCCATAAAATTCCCAAAATTGGCCTATTGCTTGGCTTTGGGTCTCTGCATCTGTTTCCATTAGTTGCTGGATGAAGCCTCTCAGAAGACAGTTATTCTAGACTCCTGTCTGCAAGCATAGCAGAGTATAATTAATAGTATTAGGAGTTGGCTCTCCCACATGGAGTGGGTCTCAGGTTGGAACAGTCATATGTTTGCCATTACATCCATCTTTACTCCATCTTTATTTCTACACTTCTTGTAGGCAAGACAAATTTTGGGTCAAAGGTTTTATGGGAGGTTGTTATCCCCTTCCCTCCATTAAAACTTCTACCTTGCTAGAAGAGGTGGTAACTGTAGGCTCCATTGACCTCTCTGCTAAGAGTCTCAGCTAGGGTCACTACTCTAGAACCCAAGAACCATCCTATATCCCATAGATGCCCTATCCACCAATTTCCATTCTCTTTCCCATTTTTTCCACCCCAACCAACCCTTGCTCTTCCCACAACTGATCCCTACCTTTATTATACTCTACAAATGCTTTGCCACCCAGTTCCCTCACCCTATCTACTTAAGATAACTATATTATTTCCCCTTCTGAGTGAGATTCGTGCATCTTCCCTTGGGTTCTGCAAGGCTTCTTTGGGTCTGTGGATTCATGGTTATCCTGTACTTTATGACTGTATACCATGTCTGTATTTCTGGGTGTGGATTATCACTCAGGATGATATTTTCTAATTCCATCCATTTGCCTGCTAATTGCATATTGTCTTTATTTTTAATAACTGAGTAGCATTCCGTCATGTAAATGGTACATTTTCTTGGTCCATTCTTTGGTTGAGGGGCATTCTATATTGTTACCACTTTACGGCTATTACAAATAAAGCTGCTGTGAACATATTTGAGCAAGTGCCCTTGTGGTGTACTAGAGCATCTTTTGGGTATATGTCCATGAATGGTAGAGCTAGGCATTGATATAGATCTATTCCAAATTTGTTTGAAAGACTCCAAATTGATTTCCACCATGGTTGTACAAGTCTGAACTCCCACAAGTAATGGAAGAATGCTTCCCTTACTCAAGATCTTTTCCAGCATGTGCTGTTACTAGCATTTGATCTTAGACATTCTGATAGATTTAAGATGGAATCTCAAGGTCATGTTGGTTTGCATTTCCCCGTTGATGAAGGCCTTTGAAAATTTCTTTTTTTTTAATTAAAGTTTTATTTTTTTAATATTAGTTACAGTTTATTAATTCTGTATCCCAACAGTTGCCCGCTCCCTCATTCCCTCCCAATTGTACCCTCCCTCCCTCAACTCCTTCCTGCCCCTTTCAAAGTCCACTGATTGGGGAGGACCTCATCCCCTTCCATCTGACCCTATATCAGGTATCTTCAGGGCTGGCTGCAATGTCCTCCTCTGCGTCCTAGCAATGCTGCTCCTCCCTTGGGGGGGGGTAAGTCAAAGAGCCAGCCATTGAGTTCATGTTAGAAATAGTCCCTATTCCCCTTACTAGGGTATCCACTTGGATACTGAGCTAGCATGGACTACATTGGAGCAGGGGTTCAAGGTTATGTCCATACATGGTCCATGGTTGGAGAAACAGTCTCATAAAAGACCCCTGTGCCCAAATATATTTCGTCCTTGTGGAGCTCCTGTCCTCTCCAGGTCTTACTAACTCCCCCTTCTTTCATATGATTCCCTGCCCTCTGCTGAAGGTTTGGTTATGAGTCTCAGCATCTACTTTGATACACTACTAGGTTGAGTCTTTCAGAGGACCTCTGTAGTAGGCTCCTGTCCTGTTACTTGTTTTCTCCTACTTCCAATGTCCATTCTTTTTGTCTTTCTAAGTGAGAAATGATCAGCTTGCCCTGGGTCTCTTTCTTGTTTACCTTCTTTAGATGTACAGATTTTAGTATGTTTATCCTATCTTATAAGTCTGGTACCCACTTAAAAGTGAGTATATGCCATTTGTGTCTTTCTATTTCTAGGATACCACACTCAGGGTGATCTTTTCTAGTTTCTACCATTTGCCTGCAAATTTCATGATTTCCTTGTTTTTAATTGCTGAGTAGTATTCCATTGTGTAAAAGTACCACAATTTCTCTATCTATTCCTCAGTTGATGGACATCTGGGTTGTTCCTGAACAGACCATCAACAGCACAGGCTCTAAGAGCAACAATCAAGAAATGTAATCCTATGAAACTGAAAAGCTTCTATAAATCAAAAGACACTGTGGTCAGAACAGAACAACAGTTTACAGACTAGGCAAGGATCTTCACCATCCCTATATCTTATAGAGGGCTGATATCCAGTATATATAAAGAACTAATGAAGCTAAAAAGCAGCAAACTAGGTAATCCAATTAAAAAATGGAGTACAGAGTTAAACAGAGAATTCTCTGTAGAGGAATATCAAATGGCAGAGAAACACTTAAAGAGATGCTCAATGTCCTTAAGCCATCAGAGAGATGCAAATCAAAACTACCCTGAGATTTCACCTTACACCTATCAGAATGGCTAAGATCAAAAACTGAAGTGATCACACATGCTGGAGAGGTTGTGGAGAAAGGGGAACCCTCCTCCATTGCTGGTGGGAATGTAAACTTGTACAACCATTTGGAAATCAATCTGGCGCTTTCTCAGACAATTAGGAATAGTGCTTCCTCAAGATTCAGCTATTCCACTCCTAGGCATATATCCAAAAGATGCTCAAGTACACAACAGGGACATTTGCTCAACCATTTTTGTAGCAGCTTTATTCGTAATAGCCAGAACCTGAACAATTCTTTTAAGTCCTCCTCGGACTTTCGTGATTCCTCTGCTAAAAATTCTGTTTAGCACTGTACCCTATTTTAAAAATTTATTTATTACAATTTATTCACTTTGTAACCCAGCTGTATCCCTCTCCCTAGTACTCTCCCAATCACACTCTCCCTCCCTTAACTCCTCAACCTCCCCAAGTCCACTGACTGGGAGGTCCCCCTCTCTTCCCTCTGAGCCTAGCCAATCAGGTAAGGTTGCCCCTCCTTCAGGTGGAGGTGATCAAAGAGCCAGCCACTGAGTTCATGTCAGAGACAGTCCCTGTTCCCCTTACTAGTAAATCCACTTGCAGACTGGGCTGTCATGGGCTACATCTGTGCAGGGCTTCTAGGTTATCTCCATTCATAGTTCTTGGTAGGAGAATCAGTCCCTTTACCCCTGTTCCAGATTCTTTGGTTCTGTTCCTCTCCTTGTGGAGCTCCTGTTCTCTCCAGGCCTTTCATCTCCCACTTCTTTCATAAGATTCCCTGCACTCTGCCCAAAGTTTGGTTATAAGCTTCAGCATCTGCTTTGATACACTGCCAAGTAAAGTCTTTCAGAGGCCCTCTGTGGTAGGCTCCTGTTCTGTTCCCTGTTTTCTCCCTTTTCCCAAGTCTAGCCAGTTTGCCTTTCTGAGTGAGGATTGATCATCTTACTCAGGGTCCTCATTCTTGCTTAACTTCTTTAGGTATACAGATTTTACTTTGATTATCCTATATTACATTTCTAATATCCACTTATAAGTGAGTATATATCATTTGTGTCTTTCTGTTTTTGGGATACCTCAATCAGGGTGATCTTTTCTAGTTTCCACCATTTGCCTGAGAATTTCATGATTTCCTTGCTTTTAATTGCTGAGTAGTATTCCAATGTGTAAATATACCACAATTTCTGTATCCATTCTTCAGTTGAGTGACATCTGGGTTGTTTCCAGATTCTGGCTATTACGAATACAGCTGCTATGAACACTGTTGTACAAATGTCCTTGTCGTATACTTGAACATATTTTGGATATATGTGTAGGCATAGTATTGCTAGATCTTGAGGTAGCACTATTCCTAATTTTCTGAGAAAGTGCCAGATTCATTTCCAAATTGCTTGTAAAAGTTTACATTTCCACCAGTAATGGAGAAGGGTTCCCCTTTCTCCACATCCTCTCCAGCATGTGTTGTCACTTGAGATTTTGATCTTAGCCACTCTGATGGGTGTAAGGTGAAATCTCAGGGTCATTTTTATTTGCATTTCTCTGATGACTAAAGATTTGAGCATTTCTTTACTTGTTTCTCTGCCATTCAGTATTCTTCTATTGAGAATTCTCTACTCAGCTCTGTACCTCATTTTTTTTTAATATTAGTTACAGTTTCTTAACTTTGTATCCTGACTGTGGCCTGCTCCCTCATTCCCTCCCAACCCCACCCTCCCTTCTTCATCTCCTCCTTGGCCCTTTCCAAGTCCACTGATAGGGAAGACTTCCTACCCTATTGTCTGACCCTAGCTTATCAGGTTTCTTCAGGATTGGATTACTTGATTTGTTGATTGTACCCCATTTTTAATTGCATTATTTTGTTTCCTGTTGTTTAATTCTTTGAATTCTTTATATTTTGCATATTAGCCCTTTGTCAAATGTAGGGTTGGTAAACATTTTCTCCCATTCTGTAGGCTGTCGTTTTGTCTTTTTGGCAATGTTCTTTGCCTTTCATGAGGTCCCATTTATTTATTAATTTTTCATCTTAGTTTCTGAGAAGTTGGTGTTATGTTCAGTGAGTTGTTTCCTGTACCAAAAAGTTCAAGGCTCTCACCCACTTTCTCTTCTATTGGGTTTAGTGTATCCAGTTTTATGTCGATGTCTCTGATCCACTTGAGTGTGAGTTTTGTACAGGGTGATAAGTATGGATCTGTTTGCATTCTTCTATATACAGACATCTAGGTAGATGAGCATAATTTGTTGAAGATGTTTTATTTTCTGCCCATTGTATGGCTTCATTATCAAAAGTCAAGTATCCATAGGTTTGTCAGTTTATTTCTGGCTCTTTGATTCAATTCCATTGAATAACTTGTCTGTTTTCATGCAATACTGTATGGGTTGTTTTTGTTTGTTTGTTTGTTTGTTTGTTTGTTTGTTTTTATTATCGTTTCTCTGTAATACAGCTTGAGATAGGAATGATGATACCTCTAGAAATTCTTATATTGTACAGAAATTTTAGCAATCTTGGGTTTTTCATTTTTCCATATGAAGGTCAGGATTGCTCTTTCAAGTTCTGTAAAGAACTGTGTTGGTATTTAATAGGGATTTCATTGAATCTGTAGATTGCTTTTGGTAAGATGGCCATTTTTACTATGTTAATCCTACTGATTCATGAGCATGAAAGATCATTCTGTCTTCTGAAACCTTCTTGAATTTCTTCCTTTAAAGACTTCAATTCCTTGGCATTCAAGTCTTTCACTTGCTTGGTTAGAGTTACAACAAGATATTTTATATTATTTGTGCTATTGTGAAGGATGTTGTTTTCCTAATTTTATTTACTTTTTGTTTATCCCTTGTGTAAAGGAAGGAGCTACTAATTTTTTTTTGAGTTAACTTTGTATCCAGACAATTTACTGAAAGTGTTTATCAACTCTAGGAGTTCTCTGATAAAATTTTGGGGGTCAGTTATGCATACAATTATATTATTTGCAAGCAGGGATAATTTGACTTCTCCCTTTCCAATTTGTATCCCCTTGATCTCCTTTAATAATTTTATTGCTCTGGATAAAACTTCTACTACTATATGGAAGAAATGTGGAGAGAGTGGATAGTTTTGTCTTGTCTCTGATTTTAGTTAAATTGCTTTAAGTTTCTCTCCATTTAATTTGATGTTGTCTATAGGTTTGCTGTGTATTGCTTTATTGCATTAGATATATGCCTTGTATCCCGGATTTCTCCAAGACTTTCAACATGAAGGGGTGTTGGAATCTATCAAAACCTTTTTCAGCATCTAATAAGATGGTCATGTGGTTTTGTTTTCAGTTTGTTTATATGGTGGATTACACTGATGGGTTTTCATATGTGAAACCATCCCTGGGAGGAAGCCAACATGATCATTATGGATAATATTTTTGATGTTTTCTTGGATTCAGTTTGTGGGATTATTTTTTTGAGTATTTTTTCATCAATGTTTATGAGGGAAATTGGTATTTAATTCTCTTTTGTAGTTGGGTCTTTATGTGGTTTTGGTATCCAGTTGATTGTGGCCTCAGAGAATGAGTTTGACAATGTACCTTCTCTTTCTATTTTGTGGAATAGTTTGAGGAGTGTTGGTATTTTTGTTTTGTTTTGCTTTGGTTTTTTGGTTGGGATATTTTTAATGACTGCTTCTATTTCCTTAGGAATTATAGAATGATTTAACCTGTTTACCTTTTCTTTATTTAACTTTGGTAAGTGGACTCTATTGAGAAAATTGTCCATATAATTTAGATTTTTCAATTTTCTGGAGCATAGGCTTTTGAAGTAAGCCTAATAATTCTTTGATTTCATCATTGTTTGTTGTTTTCATTTCTAATTTTGTTGATTTGGATATTATCTCTTCCTTTTATTTAGTTTGGCTAAGAGTTTGTCTACTGTGTTGATTTTCTATAGAAGTTGCTTTTTGTTTCATTGATTCTTTGAATTGTTCTCTTTGTTTCTAACTTATTGAGTACAGCCTGAGTTTGATTATTTTTTGTTGTCTACCCTGCTTGGGTGTGCTTGCTAATTTTTTTTTCTAGAGCTTTCAAGTGAGTGGGTAAGATGCTAATATGAGATCTCTCTAACTTTTTTTATGAAGGATTCCAGGGCTATGAACTTTCTCCTTTGCACTGCTTTCATTGTGTCCCCTAAGTTTGCGTATGTTGTGCCTTCCTTTTCATTTAATTCTGGAAAGTCTTTAATGAAGGATCTTTAGCTTATTCATACTTATTCATTATAGTACTTGAAATCATAGCTAGAGTGTTATTACAAAGTTTATTAAGGTTCTGTGATTGTGTAAAGTTGAAAATGGAACTTAAACGCAGAACAATATATAACAAATATTTCTTCTCATAAAAAAGTTTGATGGTATATATAAAAGACTATAAAAAATGTGTTACTCTTTATGAGCATGAGGCATGTTTATCAGATTACCTACCTATAATTTTATTCCATTACAAATAGATCTATATTCTACTTATTTAGAGTAGTCATTTTAAAGTTTACAAGATAGAAACTTACTGATGTTAATAAATGTTTCTATATATAATAAACCATACAAAATTAATTAGGCTTTTCATCATTGGTAATTTCTTTCTCCTATTTACACATCAATTTGTGTTTTAAATTTTAATTTTTAAACTACTTTTATTTTGAAACAAGTATAGATTCACAAAAATATGAATATTATTTATAATTCTTCACTTAGTTCCCTATTAATATATGCTGTAATTTACTTCTCTTGAGTATGGACTCTCCATGAAAACAATTTGGAATTATTCTAGTTGAAGAATATGTAGATTCTCATCTCAAGTATTTTTATACAGTTGATTACTTATTCAACACTGAGTCACATCTTTTCTTTAATAACAGTAGTAACCATTCATAAAGTCATTTTTCTGTAAAACTTCAACTTTGGCAATTGGAAATTCTCAGTTAACTCCTGTCTGTCATGAAAACCCAGTTAAATTTCAGTTAACTGTTTTGTCTGTGCTACACACACACCATGGTATGATTGTGATATATTGGGGCTGTTTAAAGAACTTTCCTTTTGGGTAGAGTAAGATGTTCCAACTTCATCTGGTAAGTCTTTATCATCACAGTCTTAGAATGAGCCGTTTCCTCCAAGATGTCTGGTTTATCAACCAAATGTATCAGGTAGCAAGCAGAGAGAATCTCCTGTGTTTATCCTCCGGGAGTGGTCAAAGGTTTAGAGTCTCTCAGTTGACAGAGAACGCATTTGTATGTTCCTAACTGTGCACATTCCTCACATCTATAACATTGTTGCCTTCATTCTCTAGTACCTTTATTATATGACATAATTTGCATTTTATTTTACTATACATTACAGAATTTCAGTCGCTGTATAGGTATTTCATGATATGGTAAGCATTAATATTTGGGTTTTTAATTATAAGCTCTAAAAAATCAATGGAATCTGCATAACAAAGTTTAGCCACAATAATGTAAGTCTAAAACAAGTAAGGGGAACAGGGACTGTCTCTGACATGAACTCAGTGGTTGGCTCTTTGATCACCTCCCTCCCCTCCAAGGGAGGAGCAGCCTTACCAGGCCACAGAGGAAGACATTGCAGCCAGGCCTGTTGAGACTTGATAAACTAGCGTCAGATGGAAGGGGAGGAGGTCCTCCCTTATAAGTGGACTTAGAGAGGGGCAGGGAGGAGATGAAGGAAGGAGGTGGGATTGGCAGGGAATGAGGGAGGTTGATACAGCTGGGATACAAAGTAAATAAATGGCAATTAATATAAAAATAAAACAACTAATGAAATAGAAAAATCTGAAATTGTTAGAATGAGATTTTTACTCAAATCATCGTCAGTGCCTCTTGGCTTTATGTTTTCAATCTTCTTATTGACATAGTTGTAAAAGTCATATTTAAGCCGTATCACCCAACAATACATATAAGTTTATGTGGACATTTCTAGTAACTAATTTTATGTAATGATATAAATTACAATGACATACATCTGGCTTACATGAACTATAATCATTACAGTCATGCATTAAATATTTAAATATAAAAAGTCAATGCATACCAGTTTTAGTGCATGTGATTCTCAGATTTCCTCTGCATACCTAATGAGATGAGGTAATCAATGTCAATGTTCAATTGACATAGCTGAGCACCTGACTCAATGAAGACCGTGTTTCTGATCCAACAACAAAAAGATTAATTGTTCTACAAAAAATTATTTGATTTTTACTTAAGAGATATTACATATGAGAATACTTTGTAGTACGTTGAGTTGTTTTTGAGGAAAAAAAAAACTCAAACTGAAAAGGTCATATTGTAACTGTTTTTAAAAAGGTTCAAACAGAGATTAGCCTTGAGAACAGTCAAGCTAATATCAATGTAGAATGTTTTTTTTTAAATCTTTCTTCCCTAATAGACTGTTACATAAACCTTGGGGAGCAAGTAATTTTTCATAATGATAGTAATTGTAATAGGGATTAAAGTGGCTGAAAGCCAAGGCCATGCCAAAAATTTATGTCTAAAAAAATGGAAAGATGAAGGGAGGAGACAAAGAAAGAGGGAAGAATTAGAAAGACACATATGTGAGTTAAAGCATTCTAGAGATAGAATGAGCATAAAGTATTTCAACTTGAAGACTGCTGACATGACATCTGCATCTTCATAAGTTTTTCATCCTTCCTCCCTTCCTTCCTTCCTTTCTTAATTTTTTCCTTCCTTTCTTCCTTCCTTCCTCCTTTTCTTCCTTCCTTTCTTTTCTTTTTTCTTTTCTTTCCTTTTCTTTCTTTCTGTGACAATGGTGTAGAAACAAATGGTTTGGTTTGTTAGGTCAAAAGTTAGATCATATTAATTGTTATTTTCCTTTCTAACATTAAAATACTTTCTTACAGAAGCATAATGAGGGGACTCAGTGAAATATAATCTGTATTGCACTTTATCAGTTGGAGGCATTTGACAACATTAACTATGGTAGAATATATAACATAATTACACACACACACACACACACACAAATCTATAGTCTCTTTGCCTTAGGTCTCAAAAAATCATGTTAGTTCTTTTATCATGAAGTTTTCCTAACAGAGGATACAGTATAGTAATAATTTAACATTCTTAGATATTTTATAAAGGTCATCAACATAAAAAAAATCAATTACTACTTATCCTAATTCTTTTGGACAGAAATAGATAACACACTGAATTATTTACTCAGAGTCATATCTCTTATTGATAAGGTCTGATGACTAAAAAGAAAAATCATGCTGTCATTGTATCACCAAAGAGTATAAATGCATATCAAACTTCATTAGCTTCCCCAGTGGTTCAAGTGTTAAAGGCTTAAGGTCATTAGAACCTTAAAATAGATTCAGTGAGTAAATTCTGGCGTATGTGTCTTCTCTGCTTCATGGTTGCTGGTGTCACTCAGTGTATCACCACATGCACCTGACAGTTTATAATATACCATCACAGCCCCAATATAATTGGCCACCTGGTCAAGATTGAAACAGCCAGAACTATAACACAAAGTTGTCTGTTCTCCTTACAGGGTAATTAATTTGGCTATCTTATTAATGTTCCAGAAAGCTGACTTGTATACTACCAATACTTTTAAATACATCAAGGTAATGGCTTGTCTAGTCAGACCTATAGTGTACTGAGGAGAACAACTGTAGCAATATTTGCTGTTGCTCACAGGCCCCCCTCTAAGTCATGGAAAGTGGCATGTTTTTAGATTAAGCCCTAGTAAAGTCACGTGCCACCTTGGACATACTCAGAAGCTCTTCTTTTCTTAAAAATAAACTTTATAAAAATTGGGATAGAAGATGTTTTTGTTTAAAAAACAATGTGAAGCCTAATATAATACGAATAGTCATAAGGCAAGAGCAAGATAAAGTTTTGGCGGATTAACAACCTTAGGGAGCCAATAAGTTATCAAGTTCAACAGCATGGAAGAAATAACACTGAGTTTGTATAGATAGGGACTTTCATACATCTACATAATGATTGTAAAGAAAATTTACTTGAGCCAACATTCAAGTATATTGTCAAAAGAATTAATGCTGAGCATTATTAGACTTATGATAAATTATCTCATAAATTAAAATACTCCAGTCACTTGGACAACCGGTGTAAGAAGCAATAGTAGTTCGGTAATATTAATATACTTAATATATGGAACAAAGGGTGAAGGACTAAACTGCTTCAAATTATTTACACACTGTCATTATACACCAATTATACAATTAGGAGAAGCAGAGTTGTGAGTGAATAACTGACTTCATGGACAAATGTTCTTTACCTACTAAATGCATGCTTGCTTTCTCAGACACAATGATATCTGACCACGTGCGTGCTGTGGCTACTGAAGTATTTATTTGCACTGCAGTAGAATAATTACACTAAATTGCATATCAGTAAGAAATATCAAATTAAGACATACTGTATATTAAATATGCAAAATGTGCCACATATGTTTCCATATATCTTATATGTATTCATTACTTTGTGGGTGTTAAATACATTTTCTTCTTTTTATCCATGACTAAAGTTAAACTTGATCATGCTTTCAACCATACATAAAATATTATAGCTAACCATTTCATATTTCAACCACCACATTTGCTTTATTTTTTTCTAAGGAACCTAATATTCTGAAAAATGAAGAAATGCTTATAGAAATAGTACCTGATTGTCATCTTAGATAAACCTATTACCACAGCATATCCACATGAATTCATCTACATTTTTAATTTTCAAAGTTTCTTATCATAAGGGAACTAAATGAATGCCATTCAATAAAAGGAATTTTTCACAACCTACATAATGATTACGATATCACTTGAAAGGTGTCTAATACACGGTTAGAATGTGAACAATAAAGAGTAAGAGAACAAAAGCTTAAGTCAAATTCCAAAAAACTGTGTGTTTTAATTTTCAAACAAATTATTTTCTTTGTTGCCCAAGTCATTTTAATCCATCTAACGGAAGTATGGAACAAATACTAATAACAACACAAACAATACACAAACAAAGCTTTTTTCAGAATATGTTTAACTATTTTGGAGAAATGGAACGATATTCACTTAAATTAGAAACACCTGTGGATTTTATGGCTCGAACTTTAGGATTTTATACTTGTGTAGTTCTTATGAGCACATATCAATTAGTTTTTAATTCTTTACAGTTCTGTGTGTTACATGTAGAATTAGTTTGTTCTCATGCACACTGACAGGGTCACCATGTCAGTAAGTTTTTAGCACATAAAATTCTGTTATTTTAACCTCATTGATTTCAAAGAGAAGTTTCCTGACTTCCTGGATCTTTTTGTTAATATAATATTATATATTAATATGTAATATTATGTATTCACACACACATATATGTATATATGATGGAACCATGCTTAAATATTGACTGTGGCATAGTTTGCCTCCCAGCAGTCTTCAGTTTCTGAAACTCACAGTATCCATCTAAGTTGTCTATCAAGTTACCAGCATAATCTTCCCACATCACTTCTACTAAATAGAGAGGAGGCACTCATCTTAACAGGAGCCTTTCAACCATAAACTTTAATCGCACTTTAAGCAGCCTCAGAATGGAAGTTTCCTTAATTAAGATGTTGCTTTGTACATCATAATTGAAACACATCAAAAAGTTCCTTGTTAACACTCAAGATATATTATGAAGCCATTCCGTAGTGAAGCTGCAGGGCTTTGGTAATTGGAAAACAACATATCAAATTTGAGAGAAAGTTATGGTAGTCAAATTCCAGTGATGAAACAGCTTATTTAAATCAGGCACACAAACAATTTAGAAAAGATGCCAAACCATGCTATTTTGTTAAACTGTGGTGCAAGATAAAATTATAACTTATCAATGCTTCATTGGCATTAAAGGTATATAGGTCAATGCTAATATACAAAGAGAAATTCAGTTCTTTACATTTAATATCCCAAACACATGTACTTTTCAAGGAACTTGTAAGACTAAAAAAATAGACTTTTAGATGCACATAAAAGTTATTATTAAATTTGATATGTGGCACTCATTTTAACATAATGTATTAGAGTGACAGTATTGTTTATTTTAATTTTTATTAATTACACTTTGTTCACTTTGTATCCTCCCATAAACCCCACCCTCCTCCCCTCCTAATCCCACCTTCCCTCCCCCTTCTCCACGAATGTACCTCCCCAAGTCCACTGATAGGGAGGTCTTTCTCTCCTTCCTTCTGATCCTAGTCTATCAGATCTCATCAGGAGTGGCTGCATTGTCTTCCTCTATATCCTGGTAAGGCTGTTCCCCGATCAGTGTGAGGTAATCAAAGAGCAGGCCAATCAGTTCATTTCAGAGGCAGTCCCTGTTCCCATTATTATGGAACTCACTTGGATACTGAACTACTATGGGCTACATCTGTGCAGGTGTTCTAGGTTATCTCCATGCATGGTACTTGGTTGGAGTATGAGTTTCAGGAAAGACCCCTGTGCTCAGATTATTTGGTTCTGTTGCTCTCCTTGTGGAGCTCCTGTCCACTCCAGATCTTACTATCTCCCACTTCTTTCATAAGATTCCCTGCACTCTGCCCAACAGTTGCCCATCAGGCTCAGCATCTGCTTTGATAGTCTGCAGGGCAGAGCCTTTCAGAGGCCCTCTGTGGTAGGTTCCTAACTTGTTTCTTGCTTTCTTCTTCTTCTGAGGTAGAGTGACAGTATTTTTATTATAGTTCCAAATCATCACTTGTTTGTAATTTACATTCTGTTTTGTTGATTAAAATGTGTATTTTGATATCCAGTTGTCCACACTGGTATTCATGACAAGGTGGTAGTACATACTGTACATTGACCAAAACAAACTCTCCCCCCATTCTGCTCTATCACACTTTGAATATCATTTTTACCAAAACTTCCTTTCTTTTTTTAATTTTTTTTACACTTTATTAACTTTGTATCCCCCCATAAGCCCCTCCCCCTCACCTCCCGACCCCACCCTCCCTCACCCTTCTTCACGCATGCCCCTCCCCAAGTCTACTGATAGGGGATGTCCTCCTCTCCTTCCTTCTGATCTTAGTCTAGCAGGTCTCATCAGGAGTGGCTACATCGTCGTCTTCTGTGGCCTGGTAAGGCTGCTCCCCACTCAGAGGGAGGTGAGCAAAGAGCAGGCCAATCAGTTTATGTCAGAGACCGTCCCTCTTCCCATTACTATGTAACCCACTTAGACACTAAACTGCCATGGATTACATCTGCGCAGGGGTTCTAGGCCATCTCCATGTCTGGTACTTGGTTGGAGTATGGGTCTCTGGGAAGACCCCTGTGTTCAAATTTTCTGGTTCTGTTGATCCCCTTGTGGGGGTCCTGTCCTCTCCATAACCTATTATTTCCCACTTCTTACATAAGATTCCATGTTTTCAGACTTTATAGGGAACTTCCTTTACTTCTGCTTCAAAACCTACACTTGCTCTCTAAAGCCTCTCATTTTTCTGTTGTTGTTATTTTGTTTTTCCCTATCTTTGCCACAGAAAAGACAATGGTACCCTTCTCTTCAAAAGACCATTTCTTCCTCAGATCCCCCTCAACCTCTGTAAATACCGACTAAATAATCATCCCTTCTCATCTTTCACCCTCTATTATTTCTTTATACAACTTTTGTCTTTTAATTCATTACTCATTACAAATTACCAATGGCATTTAAATGTGTTTAACATCTTGTCTATTTTTAAGAGAAGGAAAGGGAGATGTCTTTTCTCTTGTCCAGTTACAGCCATATTCATGTTTTCCATATCAACACTGATGCTTCTAAGGGAAAATCCCTTATTCACAATATCCATCTGTTTGTCTCCTCCTCATTCCTCATCTTATCCATTTGCTTACTACTGTCATTATTATTACTAATCATGTTAAGCACTATTTGTTCTCACTTAACTACTTACCTTCTCCAAAAGAACTTTTACTCCAGTTTTCATTTGTCACCCACTTATAATTATTTATTCAGCCCTGGGAGGTATAATATGTGCTAGCCTTATAGGCACAATAATTATTGTTGTGAATAAAAGTCACAAACTCCATAACATATGAAGCAAAAAAAAAAAACTGACAATGAACAAAACAAACAAAAGGCTGGAAGATGTTTTAATATGGAATATAAGTTATTTCCAACCTTAATGGTTTGAGATTGATAACCAAGACCCAGAGGGTGGGAGGAGAGAAGAAGCTCTCTTATGTACATGCATCTACTCTCACACACAAACAGAAGAGATAAATAAGTAATTTCCAATAGATGAATAAGTATTTATTAAAAATGAGGAAAGTTTATACTTAAAGATCTCAGATGAAAGCAAAGTACAAACCAGGGAAATAGTGACTTAAGTTTTCAGCTTTTATTTGGGGAAAAAACCCAAATTCAAGCAAAATTATTTTTCAGCAATCAGCTGATAAATCACTGGGTGATGTTTATGAAAGAGAGCTATAATTTAAAATTCAGAGTCAAAGTTTATGGACAATTTTTTATCTCCACATGCCATAGAATCTTGGGTATCTTAACACATTTCTCTGTTTACACACTCAGTTTCCTGTCCAAGTGCTAACGAGGCCCAACCCAGCTTAGCTTCCGATATTAGACGAGGTCAGGCATATTCAAATTGGTATGGCCGTAGACACATGCTCAGTCTCATGTGACCATCATTGAAGTGTCAAAATGAATTTAAAAGTCTTTGTCACGTATAGTTTAAACTATAAACTTGTTATTTTCTTAAAACACATGGTAATACACATTCAACCTATATTTCAAAATCTATCATTTGAATTTATAGTTTCTAAATTGCCCTCTTAACATTGCTTGTTGGACGTGTCAAACGTGCCTTATGAACACTATGTCCAAACTTTGTCTCATTCTGTTCCTTAGCTTAGTAATGATAGCACCTTTTTTTTTTTTTTTAGATTTCTCCTGCAAAACCTGGCAGATATCATCTATAACTCATTTCTTAATCATACTAGTCTATGAATCATCAGTTTTTTTTCAATTTTATGCCTTAAATATGTCTTTATTCAATTTAATTCTCTCATGCTCCATTTTCTCCTTTCTAGTCCAAGGATTCATCATCTCTCATCTATAACTCTGAAACATTCTTCACACTATCCCTACTTTTAAAAGGTCTTCACAGTGCAGCAATATTAACCATGTGTTTAATCTTGCTTCTTAATCTTTGGTTAGCTTCTCATGTTTTCATGATAAAAATTTTAAATGCTTAATATCAACCACGTCTGGAGCAACTCAACATACGCTCTATCCTGTCTGGCCTCATCAGCCATCATTCCCTCATTCCCTGGCCCTTTTTAAAATTTTTCTGTGTTTCAAGTTCAAGCCCCATGTCCTTCTCTAGTATAAGTTTCTAGGTAAGGATTTGAAGATGTTTGACTATTCTATATGTGAAGGTTTATCCTATTTTCCTTTGCCTAGTTATTCATCTTCCACAATCTATTTCTAAGGCAAATTTCCCTTGTTTTTCACAACCAAGCAGAACACCTTTGAATTTACATCATGCTCTCCATATACTGTGTTCTTTGCTTTTACAAATGTTATGATTGTGTTCTACATCAACTACAGCATGGATAAGAATTGTCTTCTCAAGTCAACGCTGAATGAACCACTACTGTTTCGGTTTTGTTCCAGTGGTATACTCTTCTGATATGATTCATTGCCTAGCACTTTATATACATTCATGTGTATGTGTGTGCATGTGTGTGTTGTTACGTAAATGGTAAATGAATGAGCAAACAAGTATTAAATGTGGTTTTTTAAAGCTGTGCTACAAGAGTGAGCCTGTTTCTTTTGGTTTTCCCATGCCCTAAATATATGCGATTATGTAAATTTGTACAACTTTCACTATTAGTTTTGTGAAACTATTTGTCATTTCACACTATTTCACTATTTGTCATCAAAGACCATGAGAGGATAAAACCTAGAACCTCTGCTCAGATGTGACCCGTGATAGCTCAGTAATCAATTGGTTTCCCATAGTAAGGGGAACAAGGACTATTTCTAACAGGAACTCAATGACTGGCTCTTTGACATCCCCACCTCCCAAGGGAGGAGCATTACTGTTAGGCCACAGAGGAGGACTTTGCAGCCAGTCCTGAAGATACCTGACAAAAGGGAGTCATATGAAAGGGGAGGAGGTCCTCCCCTATTAGTGGACATGGAAAGGGGCAGGGAGGAGATGAGGGAGGGAGGGTGGGACTGGGGAGGGAATGAGGGATACAACTGGGATACATAATTAACAAAATGTAACTAATGAGAAAAATAAAATTATGGAAAAAAAAACATGTTTTTCTACACCATGGACTAAAATGAATGTAAATAAATATATATAAAATACACTCAATAGTAGTTTCCACGTAGTAAATATTCAACAAACAGTAGCTTTTATTTATCTTCTTTAAATGTCTGTCACCAATAAGTCTGACTACAAATTCTTGCTTGTATCCTTAATTAACTTAGTAGTTCATACTTCACAGAAAGAGTGATCCCAGGAGATTAGGATAATGTTTGAGCTGCAATCATCATATTGAACTGCCGTAGAGTGTAAGTTTTTATTATAGAACTTTAATTATTTCTTAAACATGAGGGGTGGAGAGGTCATTGTAGTTCTTATAATTTATCCTTACCAGAAGATTTATTTTGCCCTAAGGGAGGAAATCAGTTAATTAATGATGCTTCAGCAATGCAATCAGTTTTTGGTAGATCTCAGACTAAGAAAAGCTCATCTCGTATAAATAGAGACAAAATATATAAAACTATTAAATGCAGCACTTATTATAATCAAATGTGATATTTGAGATTTTATTGCTATAAAATCTCAAATAAATGTAAGATAGCACAGTTATACATTAAGTAATTATATATTCCATGAAGTCAGGACACAGTTCCATCCTCTCCAGAATGTTCTTGGGCTACAAAAGAAAGACTATTAGTCCAACACAATTGTATGTTTAAGTATAAGAAGCTGACTAATATTTTCCACAGACAATGGGCTGTCTTACAGTTCTTCTAGCCATGCATGATTGATACACTTACCTCTGTATTATTTCCAAACTTTCTTTATATTTTAAAACTGTACTAAATACTTAGGAGATATATCTTTTGTGATTTTAATTTCTACATTCATGAACACTAATGATACTGAGTGCCTTAGAATATTCCATTGGAATATTCCCCTTAGCCATGAGGATGCATTAGTTCAAAATTTTTGATTGCTGAGACCAGAACTCTAAGAAAAAGGTAGGAAGTAAATATTTGTGTTGCTACAACAATAAGTGTCATTCAGAGAATATTATCCACCATGACAGGCAGGTGGGGATGAGCAACCTCAGTTCAAAACATGTGTAAAAATGATGAAATGGGTGAATACAGAAACTCTGATGTACCCCAAAGTATGTGTCAAAAAACATGTGTTTCTTAAACCAATTAATTTAGATATCACATTTAACAGAATTCCACCCTTGTCAAACTAGTATACAAGGTATCACTTTCAAAGGTACAATTTTATTTCTGACCCCCTAGATGGCTCATATTCAGCTCAAAATGGAAAATGTGTTCAATCCATTTGTTTGAGTTCAAATAGCCCTAACAGTTTCCTACATCATTCTAAATTTCAAATTCAGTTTCTTCTGAGACTCAAAGTAAATTCATAGCTGGAACAAAAAAAAAAAAAAAAAAAACAAAAAACAAAACATTTCCCTAATGGCTAGTGAGGTTGAGCATTTCTTTAAGTGCTTCTCTGCCATTCGGTATTCCTCTACAGAGAATTCTCTGTTTAGCTCTGTTCCCCATTTTTTAAGTGGATTACTTGGTTTGCTGCTTTTCAGCTTCTTTAGTTCTTTATATATACTGGATATGAGTCCTCTGTCAGATAAAGGGTTGGTGAAGATTCTTTCCCAATCTGTAGGTGACGAAAAGGGGGAACTGTAGAGAGCTGCGGAATGCTATGCCTTAAAGATGGAGCTGGTTTCCGCCTTCCACCTTCCCGATGGTGAGTGCTCTCTGTCACGAACAACTCCACATTTGGCTAAGGCCGAGGATCTGGCTTGCTTCCATGTATGTGGACCTATCTGCATTGCCCCCGTGGCACGCCTGGGTTGGCTACCCAGAGGCTATTTAAGCTGTGGGCTGGCTTTCCCCGGGGTCCGAGGATTGTTCAATGTTCCTGAATAAACTGCATTGAAAAAAAAAAAACAAAAAAACAAAAAAAAAAACAAAAAAAAAAACAAACACTTTTTTTTTCCCTTTGGAAGCCATTTGGGAAAGTGGTTCTGAAACAGTTGTGTGTTCCTCAGGTAAAGCTCTCCCATTAAGCTTGTAGTTTTAGTCTTGGGTATGTTGATGAGTGTTATCTGGACAAGTATCATTCCAGTGCTAAGTGGCTTGCTTCTTTTTTAAAATTTTTTAAATTTTAATTTTTTATATTAATTACAGTTTATTCACTTTGTATCCTAGCTGTTACTCACTTGCCCATTACCTCCCAATCCTACCCTCCCTCAACTCCTCTTATTTCCCCTCCAAGTCCATTGATAGGGGAGGTGGTCCTCCCCCTCCCTCTGACCATAGTCTATCAGATCTCATCAGGACTGGCTGTGTTGTCCTCCTCTGTGGCCTGGTAAGGCTGATCCCCTCTCAGGGGAAGGTGATCCAAGAGCCAGCCACTGAGTTCATGTCAGAGACAGTCCCTGTTCCCCTTACTAGGGATTCTACTTGGACACTGAGCTGCCATGGGCTACATCTGTGCACTGGTTCTAGGTTATCTCCATAAATGGTACTTGGTTGGAATATCAGTATCAGAAAAGACCCCTGCGACCAGATTTCATGGTTCTGTTGCTCTCCTTGTTGAGCTCCCATCCCCTCCAGGTCTCTCTATCTTCCTCTTCTTTCATAAGATTTCCAGCACTATGCCCAAAGTTTGGCTATGAGTCTCAGCATCTGCTTCGATACCCTGCTGGGTAGAGTCTTTCAAAGGCCCTCTATGGTAGATCCCCGTTCTGTTCCCTGTTTTCTCCCTCTTCTGATGTCCATCCTGTTTGCCTTTCTGAATGAAGATTGATCATCTTACCCAGGGTCCTTCTTCTTGCTGAGCTCTTGAGGTGTACAGATTTTAGTATGTTTATCCTATATTATATGTCTAGTATCCACTTATAAGTGAGTACATACCATGTGCATCGTTCTGCTTCTGGGATACCTCACTAAAGAGGATCATTTCTAGATCACACCATGTGCCTGAAAAGTTCATAATTTCCTTGTTTTTTTTTCCTTTATTAATTACACTTTATTCACTTTGTATCCCCCCTGTGGTTCTCTCCCTCCTCCCATCCCAATCTCTCCCTTCCTCCACCCTCTGCATGCATGCCCCTCCCCAAGTCCACTGATAGAGGAGGACTTCTTTTCCTTCCTTCAGATCCTAGTCAATTAGGTCTCATCAGGAGTGGCTGCCTTGTCCTCTTCTGTGGCCTGGTAATGCTGCTTCCCCCTCAGGGGGAGGTAATTAAAGAACAGTGGGAAACAGTAAGATCTGGAGAGGACAAGAACTCCACAAGGAGAGCAACAGAACCAAAAAATCTGAGCACAGGGGTCTTTCCTGAGACTGATATTCCAACCAAGGACTATGCATGGAGATAACCTAAGACCCCTGCACAGATGTAGCCTATGGCAATTCAGTATCCAAGTAGATTCTATTGTAATAGGAACAGGGACTGTCTCTGACATGAACTGATTGATTTCCTTGTTTTTAATTGCTGAGTACTGTTCTTTTGTGTAAATGCAACACAATTTCTGTATCTACTCCTAAGTTGAGGGACATCTGGGTTGGTTCCAGGTTCTGGATATTATGAATAAAGCTGCTATAAACATGTTTTAGCAAATGTTCTTTTGGTATACTTGAGCATATTTTGGATATATGCCTAAGAGTGGTATATCTGGATCTTGAGGTAGTACTACTCCTAATTGTCTGAGATAGTGCCAGATTGGACATTGTCATCAGAACAAAATGACAGCCTACAGACCTGGAAAGGATCTTCCCCAACCTTACATCTGGCAAAGGGCTAGTATCCACAATATATAAAGAACTCAAGAAGTTAAAAAGCAACAAAACAAGAAAACCAATTTAAAAAAAAATGGGGTACAGAGCTAAATGGAGATTTCTCTGTAGAGGAATATTGAATGACAGAAAAACTTAAAGAAATGTTCAAAGTCGTTAGTCATCACAGAAATGCAAATCAAAACTACCCTGAGATTTCAGCTTACACCCATCCGAATGGCTAAGATCAAAAACCCAAGTGACAATATATGCTGGAGAGGGTGTGGAGGAAGGGGAACCCTCCTGCATTGCTAGTGAGAATGTAAACTTGAACTACCTTTTTGGTGTGCTTCTTCTTAATGGCACTGATCTTATAGCAAACCATACCATCAATGTCCACAGTTTTCAATCTTTTTATTTTCTTATGAAATCAAAAAAAATTAAAGTGTATTTGCTTATGACCACACTATAAATCTGGCTCAAAAAGAAAAAAAAATAAGCATTTTTCATTTTGAGTGTCATAAGGTCTTGAAATTTTGTATGCCAAATTAAGTAGTCCAAATTAAATACTCAGCCTTACATAAAGGATGAATTTGAACATGGAATTTTAAGTCATATTATCTCAAGACTATAACATGAATGGCTTCTAATCCAGGTGCCAATGCAATCTTTGTTCTTGGAAACCTCATGAGCCTAATCACCCCTGCTTACATTTCTATCAGTATTTTGGTCTTCTAAGTCTCCATCAACATTGCCTTTTAAGCTCTGGTTATAGCATTTCTATAACTTATTTAGAATTTTGTTCCTTTAACTCTTTCTTTTTTTTTTTAAATTAAAGAAAGCTTTATTCAATTTGTAAAGTAAAATAATGGTCAGAAGAATAACAGGAAGATTAATTGTAAAAATGTTTGTCTAGCACATATTTTCTTTTTTTTTTTTTTTCAATGTAGTTTATTCAGGAACATTAAACAATCCTCGGACCCCGGGGAAAGCCAGCCCACAGCTTAAATAGCCTCTGGGTAGCCAACCCAGGCGTGCCACGGGGGCAATGCAGATAGGTCCACATACATAGAAGCAAGCCAGATCCTCGGCCTTAGCCAAATGTGGAGTTGTTCGTGACAGAGAGCACTCACCATCGGGAAGGTGGAAGGCGGAAACCAGCTCCATCTTTAAGGCATAGCATTCCGCAGCTCTCTACAGTTCCCCCTTTTTGTTTTAGACGCATCAGGCAAGAGTAGAGGTCTGATCTCTGATATTAGAAATAAATTGGGACTTTGTACAGATGTTCATTTAGGTAACTCTTTCAAATATGTCCCTCAAACCACCACAAAATGCCTGCTGATCACATTGTTATGATCAAGCCATAGCACTGTCCTCACTTCTCTGGTAACAATGTTTATGTTAATTACTTTCATAACTATTGTATACATATCTTACACAGACAGCTTAAAAGCTAATGGTTTATTTTAGATCTGAGGTTCTCAGAGTTTATTCCATGTGTGTGATGGAGAAATTCAGGCTATGGTGACAGGAACAGAGAAGAAGGAAGCCAACACGTTAAAGCCCCTGTCCTTAGCCTCTTTTAGCCCATTGGAGATTCAAACATTCATAGTAACATTTCCCTTTTCAGTTAATTTTGTCCTCATACATATCAACAAAGGTGGGTTTAATGAGTGTCTTAGGTGTCCAATCAATTTGGCAACCAAAAATTAACCTATGCATCCTAAAAGCAAGAGAGTAGGAGAGCTGTGCCTGCCTCCTGTTGATGGATGGCAGCATTGGGTGGCCTAGCTGGAGCAGCACTGGAGAGCTTGCTCTGATGTTGTGGACAAGGAATAGACAGTGCACTGACCAGCTGAGCTACTACCCAGGCCCAGAACAAGGGCTTGGATTGTTCCATCTCTAAATCTTTATCATTTTCAAACAGTTGGGACAAGTGAAAGGGCCAGTCCTGCTCGTCCAAAACTGCAGGATCTCCATGACACAGGGAACAATAAAATAACCAGCATAGGTACTAATAAGGATCCAGAATGGATGGTGACACAGAAACCGTAGATCTTGAACCAGACCAATGAAACAATGTAATGAATATTTGCAAGTGATGATGTGTGGACACATGGATATACTGTGGGACATGCTGTGATATATTACAGCTTCCATGATGAGCTGTTTTCTATAGTTTGTTGTTATTTGTTATTTTGTTTTCCCAAGTGTTTTTTGTTTGTTTGTTTAGGGGAGATGTTGCAAAGTTGAAAGGTAGATATAAAGGTATGAAGAGATGAGCAGGACTAGGGTGCATTCACTTGAAAGTAAGAAATATATATATATATATCTATCACTGTAAATGGTGACTTTTATAATCAGTATACAATATCACCTGTTTGTATGTTTGACTACACAGTGTAATGACTGCTAGTTTTTCTTTTTGTTTTTTATGAAACTCTTCCTCACTGTTCTTGCTCTGACAAAATATTAAAAGAAAAGGCATGCAGAATAGAGGGAGTAATTATTGAATATACAATATTGCTATTGCCCTCTACAAAACAGAGGAGCTACTTAACTCCAATTTGTCTTAGTGCTATTAAACTATGGTACATTCATTATTCTTCACAACAACAAAATCCCCTTGTAATCAGGTTAGAGTGGATAGAATGCGGATGAATCCTGAACGTGAGAGTTTTCTCTATGGCTGCCTTGGCAAGCCGACTACACATTGCATCACGAGATGTTGTCATGAATATTTAAATAATTTTTTTCTTTTGCATGTGTCAGCTCACTCTTTTCTAATTAATTCACTTTTACAGCATCTGACTGATCACAGGAGACAAATTTCTAATGAATTCAGCTCACTCATAGAGGCAAGTATTTTCAATTAAAAAGAAACCCTGGTGATTTTCTCAGAAAACTGAATGGTCTCAGTTCTCCCATTTTAGAAATTTTTCTGTTCAAGGTCACTAGTGACCACAGTGATACTCAGTTCAGCATTCATGCACCAAAAATTTTATTTGTATTAAAAGCAGTGACTTATTGTGTATCTCCTTTTGAACATTTCTTCTCATTTCAATGCAGTCTTGCTGCCTTGATCTGCCTTTTAGTTGTTCTTTCTATTTGCCCATTCATAAATTAACATTAGTTATTAGTTTTAAATGGTCCTAATATCAGTCATCTTTTAAAATCCCCTTTATTAACTTATCCTCTTCTAGCTGCTTTATCATGTATGCACAAAGCTTTTGGAAATATACAAGAAGAAATGTGAAGGAATAAATAGCAACCAATCAAAAGGCAAGATTGTACTTTCAAAGCATAAACTCACTATGACAACAAATAAAGATGGACATTTGCATACTGACAAGGAGACTTCTCTAAAAATTAGAACTTTCTTTCCTGACTTTGTGAGATTAACAGTGGAATTTGGGCTCACAGCAGCAAGCACAAGAATGTCATGGTCCTGCTCCAGGTCTTCTGTATGCATGTTATGGTTGTTAGCTTGGTGTTTTTGTGGGACTCCTAACAGTGGGAGCTGGTGGGTCTCTGACCCTTTTTCCTGCTCTTGGGACTATTTTCTTCTTGTTGGGTTGCCTTTCCAACATTGATATGAGGACTTTAGCCTTGTCTTATTTTATCTTGTTTTCTCCTGTGTGGCTGTCAAGATTTAGAGAATGGCTCTTTTCTGAAGAGAAATGAAGGTGGTGTGGATCTGGGAGAAAGGGGAGGTGGGGGCATGCAGGAAGGAATAGAGAGGAGGAAACTTTGGTCAGGACGTATTGTACAAGAGAAGAATCTACTTTTAATTTTAAAAACTGTACTTTTCAGTTATATATTGTTGTGCTACATAACTGCCAATGATTTAAGGCTGCAAAGTAATTTCTTATGGGTCTGTGGGCAGTGAAGGACATAAGGACTATGCCAAACTTATTGCAAGTGACTCTCTTACACATCTGCCGTTCGTTAGTCCATCACATGACATTCAGCCCATCTGGAATGGGTATAAATGTAATAAACCAAGCTTTGTCTGTATATGTTTCTGAAATTCTTCTAGTAGTTTGACTAAATTATTGTTACAGTAACAGTGGAAATCAAAGAAAGGACGTAGAAATGTGTACATTTCAAGCTCATTTTCTTTCTGCTATGAGATTGCTTCAGAATTAATGAATGAAAGGCACTAATGTACTCTTTTCAGTCAAATCAACGTGTCAGCATTATAAGTTAGTGTCTGTTGTCCTGCATCTTTTCCTGTCTACACCACCTTTGTTATTCTCCAACTGAACCCTTCTTGTTTATTGAGTGATCATACTGAGTTTTCTCTTTTATTAGCTGTCTGCTTTCGGTACATGTCAATCTGATGATCATTCTTCTTGTAAACAAGTCTTCTTCCATAAGAAATACAGAAAAGATGGTAAAAAGTTATATACATATGTATGTCTGTGATGATTGCTTTTGGTTATTATCATAGGAAATATCTATCCAGGATATTAGTAAGGATAAAAGACCAAACTTGGTTCAGCCAACATTAGATAAATCAAGGACTTTATTAGAATAAAAGAATAAAAGGGGAAAAGGAGAATGTTATCTGATACTTCCTGTCTATCTACCTCTAATCTATCTATCTATCTATCTATCTATCTATCTATCCATCCACCATTTCTATCACTATCTCTTTCTTACTCCTGCCTTCTCTGAGTTGCTTCACCATCGGCCTGAGACACAGTTAGGCTTTTTGCAACTAAAACTGTGAGGGTAAGATAAACATTTTTCTTCAGTAGTTTTCTCAGGTATGAGTGTAACTGTACTTTGGTACATATAAACAAATACAACTTAAACATAATCACCATGCTTCAGTCAGCAAAATAAGATGAAAAAATACATTAGAATACAGACATTGTGACTCTGGCGATGCTTTTATAATGACACAACTTTGGAGGAAGAGACAAAGGAATTGTGAATTTGAGGATAAACTGGACAAAGTCTAGGCATAGTGAGATCATGCATCAAAACGTTAAAGAGTACAGTGAACTTGGTCAAAGCCCATGGGTAGGAAGTTCTTGGGCTTTATGTTTTAATAATTAGACATGATGTGCCTATCAATTTGCCTTCTAAATAGTTATATCTGTGCCCATATATCAGTGCAGTTGTCAAATTTGATCAGAAAAAACTTTGTGGTTATTGAAGAGACCTGTAATTATTAAAAGTACTAAGAAAAACTGACAGTTGAATTATGAGTCCTAAGTAGGACATCTGTATCGCCTCTTCCAAGGCTCAAAGAGCACCACGGAAGAGAGGTTGTATGTTGTTATTGTTATTATTATTATTATTATTATTATTATTATTATTATTATTATTATTGTATGATTTATTTTCTTTGTATCCAAGTTGTAGCCCCCTCCCTCATCTCCTCCTAGTCCTACCTTCCATTCCCCTTCCTCCTCTATCCCTCTTTCCTAGTCTACTGATGTGCAAGTCTTCCTCCCCTGCTGTTTGACCCTAGCCTGTCAGGTCCCATCAGGACTGCCTGGATTTTCCTCTGTGGGTTGGCTAGGTTGCCCTATCAGAGAGAAGTGATCAAGGAGCAGGCAACCAACTGTCTCTTCTCCCCTTATTAGGCAACCCACATGGAGACTGAGCTGTCTATGGGCTGCATCTGAGCAGTGGGGCTAAGTCCTCTCTATGTATGGCCTTTGGTTGATGCATCAGTCTCTGCAGTCCCCCCCCCATTCTATTTATTTATTTATTTATTTATTTATTTATTTAGGCTTAGTTGGTCTCCTTGTGGAGTTCCTATTCCCACTGGGTCCTTTTATATTCCCCCCTTTCCATAAGATTCCCTGTGCTCTGTCCAAAGTTTGGCTGTGAGTCTCTGCATGTGGTACTTATCGAACAGGTTGTAAGGTATTTAAGCACCAGAAGAAGTAGAGTGTTGTGGGATGCTTCCTTCCAGGAACAGCATGACTTTTGCTTTTTTGGACCCATACCACCTGTTATTATCAGCATATGACCTGCAAAGGATAGGTACTAATAATGTTTTAATGTTTTAGACATGGAAAAGAGAAGAGATCATAAGTCCTCTTTCCTTCCTGAGGGCTTATAAATAATGCCTCACAGGAGAAGAAGAGACATTTGCTTAAATGATATAGTCACAGGGACAATGCCTATCATCCTGAAAAAAAAAAAAAAAAAAAACAAAAAACAAAAACAAAAAAAAAAACCACCTCACCCAAGTTCCTGTAGGTCACCAGAAAGAAAGAAAAACAGAAAAGAATTCAGGAAGGAAGGAAGGAGAGAAGGAAGGAAGGAAATTAATGGAACAGAGAATGCTTAGTTGGAAAGAGAAAGGGATAAGTAGAAATGAGAAGGTAAAAAAATGCAGCTGGTTTCCGCCTTCCACCTTCCTGATGGTGAGTGCTCTCTGTCACAAACAACTCCATATTTGGCTAAGGCTGAAGATCTGGCTTGCTTCCATGTATGTGGACCTATCTGCATTGCCCACGAGGTATGCTGGGGTTGGCTACCCAGAGGCTATTTAAGCTGTGGGCTGGCTTTCCCCAGAGTCAGAAGATTGTTCAATGAAGAAACTGCATTGAGAAGAAAAAAACAAAAAAAAAAAGATCAGAAAGAAGGAGAGGAGGACCTCCCCTATCAGTGGACTTGGGGAGAGGCATGCATGCAGAAAGGGGGGGAGGGTGTGGCCGGGAGGGTAGGAGGGAGGGGCTTATGGGGGGATAAAAGGAATAAAGTGTAATTAATAAAAGTTAAATAAAAAATTAAAAAAATAATAATAAAAATATTTTAAATGCCAAAAAAAGAACATAGTCGAAATAAATTAAGAAATTTCTCAAATGCAAAAAAATGGGTTATAAAACAATATCAAACTATATTAAATATGTATATAAAACACCATAATGAAACTAATATATATAGATATATATGGGGTAGTAAAGCTAATAACAAAAAGAAAGAAATGAAAAATAAAGGAAGTACAAAGGAGAACAGGAAAGATCAGAGAAAGAGAAAGAAAGAAGGAAAGAATAGCAATAGGCTCAAATAACTGTTCAATAACTGTTTATTGGGTGGGTGAACAGTATGTTAATTCTGTAATCCAGACATAATAACAAAGCTGAAGATAAGTGACTGTTAAGTAAAATACTATGAGTTTAAACCTCCTGTTCATTATATCTTCAGGTTAATTGCTTAGGAATCGTAGACATTATTGTTTGTTAACTAAAACCTTCCTCGGAAGTGCACTTATCAACATTTTATTAGTCAAAATATAACCCTGAACAACAAGAAAACCAAATTCACTTTATTTTGTAAAAGAAAATCCTCAATCATTGGAGCTCTAAATTGAATGATGCTCAGGGCTCATATCTGTAGAGTAAGAGATGACCTATTGAGCTTCTGAAACAGCTGAGCAACATGTTTGCTGTATTTGATCTAAGTCATATTTATTATACAGCATCTCTGCCACAAGCAATATATGAAAATGTAAGGCATACACATGAATTTAGTCTGGACTTCTGTTCTTTAAAGTCTGTCTTTTAAGGCTCAGGTGATTTCCTTAAAATCCCCTCAGGGCTACATGAGCAACAGAAGTTATGGGAGGTAGTGCTTGAAACCACTGTAGTATTGATTGCTGTTACGCTGTCCAACAACCAGCCCGACAGTTTGGTAGCATACAGTCCTGAAAGCTTACTGCTCCTGTGTCTGTGTCAGTGAGATGAGTCATCTATGTGAGATAGCTCTGGCAGATACAGGCTTACCACAGTTGATGGATCCGGGCTGGGACTAGTTCTGTAAAATATCTTCTCCTTGTATTTCTCATTCTCTTCCTCGCCAAGTAATTTCAGGTATATTTTACTGGTTGTGATGCCACAAATATGGGCAGTACAATGAACCCATTTCATCCTCCTAGTATCCCAATTAGCCCATACCAATCCTGTAAAAGTGTATGACAGATCACCACATTACTTATGGGGACTTAGTATTGTGTCTTGTGGGTATAAAAGGTAGCGGAGGATTTTGGATCATCTTTCCTAGACCCCATAAACCCAAAATTTTGTAGCATGATACAATTCTACTTGTTTTTCCATTCCATATAGTGAACTACAGAAAATTTCAAATCTTGTCTGTTTAACTAATTAGGCCTTGTGGTTTTGGAAGGTAGTACACACTCTATACCATGAATAGAGCTGAACCACTTCCTAATTCCCACCTTTGACTTTTATAATGCTTTGTTGGTTAACATTTTTGTTGCTGTCACAAAATACCCAACCGAAGAAACTTAAACAAGGAAGAGCTTATTTCAATTCTGATCTTAAAGATACAATTCATTGTGTTGGGGAAGCCATGAGGCAAAATTGTGAAGCCACTGATTATATCACATCTGCAGCAAGGAAATAGAGGGTTTCACATAGCTGGCTTTCTCCTTTGTATTTAGTTCACTTGTAAACTATCCATAACAACCCTTCTCTCCTCAGGAAAGACTTTCTCAAAACACCCTTATTGACATACCCATGAATGTGTTTCCGTGATGATTCTAAATCCAATCAAGTTGGCAGTGAAAACTAAGCATCACAACTACCCTCATAAAAGCATTTCTGTTCTAAGTTTTTTTTTCTCACTCATCTCTCTTCTTCACTCTCACAGTCTCATCAATATTATCGTCTTCTATTCCTCTGATAGAGGAGGACCCCCCCCTCTTCTATATGACCCTACCATATCAGGTCTCATCAAGGCTGGCTGCATCATCTTCCTTTGTGGTCTGGCAAGGCTGCACTCACCAGGAGGAGGTGATCAAAGAGCTAGCCACTGAGTTCATGTCAGAGAAGTCTCTGCCCCCCTTACTTGGAACCCACTTGAAATCCGAGCCACCAATTGGCTTCTTCTGAGCAGGTGGTGGGGAGGGTGTCTAGGTCCACTCCATGCATGGTCCTTGGTTGGAGTATGCATCTCGGCAAAACGCCCCTGGTCCGTTTTTTTTTTTTTTTTTTTTTTTTTTGTGTGTGTGTGTGTGTGTGTGTGTGTGTTTTGTTTTTTGTTTTTTTCTACTCTGTGGAAAGGGCATAGAGGGAAAAGAGAGAGTGCGGGTAGGATTCAGAGGAGACTAGGGAGGAGGCTACAGCAGGGATACAAAGTGAATAAATTGCAATAAAATAAAAATATATATTATCGTCTTCTAACTGAAATCCAGAAACAAACAAACAACAAAAACCTGGCTTTTTTTTTTTTTTTTCACTTCTAAATCAATGATGGGCTAGCATCAGTTCCCTCCCACGGGGGATTAGAATACTGTACTTTTAAGTTGCTTTGTGTTTCAGAACTGAGCCCCTGCTGTGTAGTTATCAGCTTTGCCATTAAACATCTGGGTTCTTTCAGTTATATTTGAAGCTAAGGAAGTTGTCACCTATGTAAGGTTTCAGTAGCACAAAGCACAGTGAATCAATGAGCCACACATTGATAATTTCTTCAGGAAAACGTGAACTGTATAGACTGCCACAATGCCAAATACACTCCTGATTCTTTCTAAGTTCTTTTAGTAGTCATAGAACCAGGTACAAATACAAAATGATTAATTTAAATTGATTTAATACAAATTGATTAAATTAAGGTAAAAATTATTTTTTGAAAATTTTTAATTAATAGTTTTATTATTTACAATTTATTCACTTTGTATCCCAGCTGTAGCCTCCTCCCTCATACCTTCTTAATCCTACCCTTCCTCCCTCTTGTTCTCCCATGCCGCACCGCAAGACCACTGATAGGATAAAGCATATTAGAAGTTTACAGGAAACAGCAGAATTTACGTTGAGAACCAGTAATCTCCCCTTCAAATATTATTTTTTTTTTATTTCCTAGTACTCTAAAATACCATTATTACTTTCTCCCTTGATGTAGGATGCAATGCAGCCTCCAAACAATGAAATAACTGGACCAATGTGTCAAAAGTAGTATATTTTAGACATGAGAAAAGAACGCAATTTTATCTTATTCTTTCCATGGTTTTGTGATCCAGTATTCCAACATATTCTTCAATCATGATCAGTTATTTTCTTTTTTTTACTCACTATCAATTACACACATACAGCTGAGAAAATTCATACAGTCATTAGATGCGCATCCCTCATAGATGCTAGGGAGGTAGATGTAATGGAAGAATGGCTTTGTTACCCATGGGTGGCACCTACATACCACTTTAAATGGGTTTAGCTTAGAATAATACCCTTACCCACAATCAAATAAAATATGTGGCCGCTATGACACTGTTACTACCATAAAATAACAAGCAGAAAACTGTTAGAAAAAAATAAAATAGAAATAAATCTTACAAACACCGTGTCCACCCACACTTAGAGGGTGTCTACAATTCTGTTTGCTAACCATAGGGATTTTAAGTTGCATTTCACTTCTCCAGTCTGAGACTGCTGTGTCTCCCTTACCTATACTGTATGAAGTGGTCCCATGAAAGTCTAATTGTTTTTTCCAAGTTCTCAATGGGGAATCAATTTAAATCTTTGTGGGGGCAACCATTCAGAGTAGAGAAAAACAAAACCAAGCATACACCTTTTTGGGCTTTTTGCCACTGTTTTTAAATAATTGAATTAGGTAGAAAACCATTTCACTTAACAAAAGCCAGGCCAGCTCTGAGGCTCTAAATACATGCAACAAACTTCAGAGAAATATGGCAGAGAGTGAAGGACAGAACCATCAACAGTAGAAGCACAAGGCCTGTCCCCATATGCCAGTTATATGCATATGCTGTACTCTGCCTATGGACAATATGGGAAAACTTCAAAGTGTGATATTCATAAACACTTTTAAAAAATATATTCTTTAAAAAAATGTAAAATGCTGTTTTCCAAAGACAGAAGTCTGCAGTTTTCAACTAACTAAAATAAATGTGTGGTTTCTGAGAAAAATAGAATTTTATTCTGAACTTCTTTTGATTATTTATATTTGCAGTCATTTGGCAAATCATTGTTTTGAAGGAATTTAGTTGTGCCCACCATTGAACTGAGAAGCTAATATAAGAGCAACAGTGGCATGATACATTCCCTCCAAGACAAGTTCTAAAATTCTTTGAAGTTGTGTAAGTTCATTAGCAAAAGTTATGCTGCATAGCAAATCTGACATATGAAAATCCATTTTTTAAATTTTATATTAGGGCTGAGAAGATGGCTCAGACAATAAATGTTTTGGGAATTATTAAAACCTGAGTTTGGATTATCAGCACTCATGTTACCAGCGTGCAAAGCAGCCTGAGTCTGTAACCCAGTCACTTAGTTAGAAGGGGACTGGGTAGGCTGGAAACAAGCTCAACCAAATTAGTGAGCTCAGGGGAAGTGTGATTCTCTGTCTAAAAATAATAATGTGAAGAACAACTAAAGAAAACTCATGGCATCAACTCCCAGCCTCCTCGTGCATAAGCGCACATGTACACACATTCACATATCCATGAATATACACATGTACAAGTATCGCACAAAACATTCATAAACACACATAACACATATATGCACTTCCAAAAACATGTCACAATGCTAATGATAGCTATTGTACTACAAAATAATTACGTATTCATAAACGAATTCTCTAGTAGAATATTTCAGTGATTAATCTTTAACTTATGTGAAAATTATTCATAAAATTGATAAAAAAAACAAAAAAGTTTTAATGTTATGACAGAATTGGCTTATTCATCTAAGTAAATATTTCATTAGCAGTTAAGTTGGTACCAGTAGTTTACTCATTCATACCTTCCTATCTGAAAAACATCTGTTAAAATGATATATCCAGTTAGAACTGGTAGTACAGAAGGGAAAGCAGAAAGATAGCAATTTTAAAGAATACCTTGGCTTCAAAGTGACTTCAAGGCCCCTCTGGACAACATTGTGTGTAATTGTATCTTTTATTCTCCTGATGTAATTGTCTTCTCTGAGATTTACTTCTGCTAACCAAGGCCAAGTCCTGAAAGCTTTAGCCTCATACAATATATTGTAGGCATAGAATTTTTTCAAGCTCTAAGACTTGAATATGCTCAATCTTTCTTCTTTCTGAACTTTGGCTCTATGTATTAACTCAGCTGTTCTGGCTCAAAACTCCTCCCCAAGCTGACCAATTCAAACTAACTTCTCACAGCTTCCAACTGAATTACTCTTCTTAGCTTCAAACTAACACTAGTAAACTGTTCTAACCTTCTGGTTTCTTTTCATTCTCTGGCTTGTTTTCTCTTCATCTGTGTCTAGCTGTTCTCTCTTCAACCTGATTCTGTAAAATGCTCCTGGTAAAACTTCCCCTCTCCTTCTCTTAAAATAACTTTCCTTTTTGTTCTTGGGAGAGTTGGGTATATCCTATTCTCTCAAATCTTTCTCTGAGTTGTCACTTTCCCCTCTCAATTAAATATCACTACTAAATATAGCTTCTTCCGTCTATAAACTAATATTACCTACATTGTTTGATATTAAAGGTGTGTACTGAGGATATGTCTGCATGCCAACCAGATTATATTGTAATTCAGGTCCTGGCTGCATTCCAGGTGGATCACACAGACTTAGAAGGTCTTTAGATATGATCCTTTGCCAGAACAACCATGTTGCTAGATTAAAACTCTTCTACAATGGTGAGATCCTGTGTCAAAAATAAAAGTTAAAAAGGAAGACTGGCCTTAGAGGTAGAGCACTGGCCTGGCCTGAAGAAGGAACTGGGCCCTAGATTTTGTATTTCAAGACAATCAGCTGGGTTTGTCTTCTGAAGTCTTTGGTGAAGCGCAAAGCCAGGCTACTTAAAACAAGCTAGGAGTAGAGAGGCTTCAAGAGATGATATTAAGGATGAAAGATAATAAAGAGTGAAGATAAAAACAATGACAATAGACTAGCTTTCTTTCATATATTGTTTAATTCCAAGTGATCAGCCCCAGACACTTGTACATAACAATAAAAGATTGAAGGAAAGTTGTATATACATGCATACATACTCATATGTGCATATGTGCACATATGTATATGCATTTAACAGAAATATTTAACAAAATAGATCATCAATATAGAGGGAAGGCTGTGGCAATGGAGAAATTTGAGGGTAAGAGGTGAGCAAGAATGAAGTAGATGCAGAGATTACATGTGAACTTAACAAGTAATAATATTTAATCAAGTACCCCAAAATGAAAATAAAATTTAAAAAAATTAAACTATGGAGACAGCTCTTTGACAAAGTGCTTGCAGTACAAGCATGAGATCCTAAGCTCAGATCCTCATCAACCATGTAAAAGTCAGGATGTGGTAACAAGTACCTAGATACCAGGGCTGGAAGGTACAAGCAGAAATATCCCAGTGACTACTGGCCAGCTTTTTTAGGAAACCTGTGAACTCCACATTCATCAGGAAACTCTTTCTCAAAAATTAAAGGTGGTAAACAATAGAGGAACCTCCATACCAACCTGTTGTCTCTATATGCGTATTCATAAATGAGCACAACATTCACTTGCCCACATGCATAATACATGTACACAATACACACAGTCATGAGCCAAGATGAAAACCTTGTCAGGCTATTAAATATCAAAGATGAGGGAACTGGGTAAGCTTTCAGACTCTCAGTAGATCTTTCTGTGCAAGACTAATAAGATCAGGAAGAACATTGAAGGCCAAAAGCTGGCTCAGAAAAACTAGCTACTTGATGTTTTTCAGGACAGCGTTAACAACTACAGCATGCTTTGTTTCTCGTCAAACCATCTCTAGAACGTGCACTTCAAATAAAATGAGATGCAGTTAATAGATCTCGTAAAGCACATATGACCACCAAGGATTTAAAAGCTTTTCTGTGTAGCATACATTTGCTATGTTATACTATTCATGATCAGATAAATGAGATGTAATAATTTGAACTCTTCTGGATAATTTCAATTTTTTTTCCTTGTTGTAGTCATGAATTGTGACTGCAGTAGTGCCTACAGAATCATATAAGAAACTGGCTTCATAAACCTTCTGTTATGACTGAACTCCCCAAAGGTAGATGCATGATTTAAAATGTTTCTTTTTAAGAAGTTTTAACTGCTTGTTCAACTTCCAGAGAAAGTCGAAACCATCTTCCTTAGTCCACTAAAGCTCAATATAACATGATACCCTGACTTATCAATGCTTTCCTCTCACAGAGAAAGCACCTTTTTTTCCAGGGTCCATTGATCATAAAAGAAGAGAGAAGTTCAATTCTTAAAGGAGACTTAATCAGTGCCTACTGCTATGTAGAGCACACGTTTAAACAAAACTAAAGAGGTAGGAAATAGCGACAAAGTCCACGTGTAGGATATTAGAAATGATTTCTGCAATTCTCTACTCCTTCGGTCCTCAGCAAAAATACTTAGTGCAGCAGTATGAACTATAATACCAGAGTTGGGAAAGCAGAAGCAAAAACCCTGGAGTTTGCTGGCCAGCTGGTCTAGTCCAATCAGTGATCTTCAGGTTCAGCAAGAGAGTGTTTTTCCAAACCCCAATGGAGAGTGATTGGGGACTGTACCCATTTTTGGCACCAGGCCTACACACACACACACACACACACACACACACACACACACACACACACCACATACAAGGTAAAAGCTTTCTCACATTCTCTGGGACTTTTTCTTTTTTAGCTCTTACATGGCCTTAGACCTCTGAGAACAAATAAATAACAAAAATTTGATCATTGGCAAAGGACTCTAATAAATATAAACAAAATCTTTTTGAATGAATATTAAGTTAGGAAATAAAATGTTAAATGATCAATATGCATGACCATTTCATTTTATGTTTTGTCTCTTAGAGAAGAAGATGATTAATAAACCAGACATCAAACCCCAGTACTTTAAATAATTATACAGTGATAGTCAGAAGGCATCCATGAGGAAGAGCATAATGAACATAATGACTTTTGTCAGGCTTCCATGCGATGTCCTCATGTTGAATCAAGTAGAAGTTATCATTGCTTTGCAGTATTTATAAAGATAATTAAACTCTAGATGAATTTCTGACAACATGATTATAACGTTCATTGTAAAGACCAAGCCCCTCTTGTTTGCAATGTTCTGTTTTCTTACATTTTTATAATAAAATGTTCTCAATTTTCATTTCTATCTTCAGAGACTTTGGCTTCCTTCGGTAGCTTTTCTTCTTTTATTTTAAATACTAGAGTTCCTCAGGTTCAGATACTAGGCACTTACATAACGTAATATCCATTTTGAAAAAGTCTAATTTTTTTAAAAATCCTTTTGTTTGCTGTTGTATTTTTCAGATACATTTCTTATCTTTCCTAGCACTCTGTCTCATTGCTCAAGTCTTCACTGTATATTACACAATCCCTCCAATTAATGCATCCAAAACTCAGCTGTTCTGCAAACAGGTGTTGTGCCTTGTTCTTTCTGTCTCTAAAGCTTATAGCAATTCCATAAACATCACAAAGAGGTCGTGCTCTGCTTAATATCTTCGTCTCATTCAACACATTCATTCAAATGTGTTGGGAAAATTAATCATCAGATCATTTGGTTTCACCTCTTGAATGTATATTATCATAAATCACACACAAAAATCCCTTGACAGGCAATATATCTCGAGTGTTGATTCAAAGAATGTCTTCAAAAATAAAATTCAGATGAAAAGGTAATGTTCCTTAATCTTAAAAAAGTACCAAAACCAGTGCTAAGTTATTTCTCATCTTGAAAAGAGTTGGTACACAGTGTCCTGATCATATCCGGGCCACTTTCTGCAGTTATAGCCACATTCCTTCAGGGTTTGTTCTTGACAAAGTAACAAGACCTTCTGGACCCTGATACTACCACTTTTAGGAAAATGAGTAAGATTCTTGGTTTGACCCATGGAATTTTGCTCAGTTCAGTGGTCTCTCCACACTTCTGCTCTCGTTTTTCTAAACTGTATGCCAATTCTGTTTCAACTACGCCAACTCTGACTCTGTGTCTTCAAGAGGCCCCATTTCTTTCCATGGCAGTCACTACAAATCCCCTTGGCTATGTCTGAAGTATTTAACTTCAGCTTCAATATCTCTGCATGATTGTTTATTCATTTCATTTACATAAGTTGAATTACACTGCATCAGAAAGACTTGGTTACAAAGTGTAGATCTTTTTCATTACAAGTATGTCACTCTAAAAATATGGTTTTCTCACAGATTATCATGATTTGAAATTATAAATTTGATTATTTGAATAATCATTCTTTTCTCCAGAGAATTTTAAGATTACACTCCAGAGTGATCATTCCATTTTAGTAATCATTTTCTGCCCTTGGTAAAGAAAGTTAAATGAATAAATAGTTTTATAGGGAACATGATTGAACGTATTACAAAGATAATTTGGGGTGGGGGCTATTGAAAAAGATTTCAAGTAGGAAACTAAAATAATACACACAAATGGGGAAATCAAAGAAATTTATTTATCTATACCTCCCCATTTATTTCTGTTTCTGTGATTATAATTTTATAAGTTTCTTCTTTCAAATATTCTATATATCTTACTGTATCCACATGTAAATATTTGTGGAGTATAGATAGTAATATTTGTAATTTAAAGCTACATTTTTTATAGAAAAAATGTGTAGAAAGAATGTGTTTAGTATATTAGTCTTGTAGCATGAGCCTTGTTATTTGAGAACAAACTTTAGGGTTTTTTGTTTTGTTTTGTTTTTCTTATCAGTATAACTTTTCCTGGATATTTTAATGAAATACCATTAGGAGTGATATTAAGTTTATGATATTTTATACATAATCTTCATTAAACTGGAGAAGTTGCCTCTGTTTCTAATTTTCTACACATCTTCTTTGTAATAGGTATTGGGTTTGTCTGACATGTTTCTACCATGACCAGATGACCACGTGATTGTTTTTCTTTAACTGGGTGAAATGTTTTGCACTAATTTATTCTCAAAACTTGAACCATTCTGCATGCTTGCCATAAATGACAGCCTTATATGGTTTATAATATTATTTGAGTTGTTGGATTCACTTTCTTATTATTTGCTGCAAATTTTTATATTTGTGACCATAACATACTCCTATTATTTTTTTTTTCTTTCTTTTAATACCTGATTTGAGTATTTGGGTGATGCTGCCCTGAAACTGATTTAGGAAGCATTCAGTCTTTTCAAGCTTTCGAGTTTTCTTGTAACCATTTATTGAAGCATCCACATAAAATGTAACTAATAAAAATAAATAAATAAAATAAAATAATAGTCTGCTGTTAAAAAAAAAAGAATTTTCAGAAAATCAGACTTTGTTATACAGCCCAAAGATGCACAATGGGAGGATTTCCAATGGTCCTATGGATAGGCCTAAGGCTTTTGGCAAGCCTGTTCTTCTAGATTGTGAACTCTGACAGTATTTCTTAGTGTTCTACTCCCACAGAACAACCAATAGTAGTTGATATTCTTTGAGAATGTGGTATATCCTCGTTGTTGCATTTGATGGAAAAATTAGTTTATTCTTATTTTTTAATTAATTAATTTACTTATTCACTTTACATCTCCATTGTAGCAACCGCCTTTCTTTCTTCCCAGTTACACCCTCCCTCCGTCTTCCCCTACCTCCCCTCCCCTATTCTTCAGAAAGGGGAAGTTCCTCTCCCCTAACAATCCACCCCAGCTCCTCAAGTTGCATCAGGACTGAGCAAGTCCTCTCCCTTGTTTGTGAATTCCAAAGAAATGAGACAACTTTCACACCTTTCTCAGAGAAACTATGTATTTTAGATAATCCTAAACTTAAATTTGATGTGCTGTAGTTCTGTTTTGTATTCTGTCTAAATCATTCATTTAAAAGAATTGATTTAATTTATGTCAACTAGAAAATAGTCACACAAGAGAAAATAATGGTAATTTCCACTTAGTAATGAATAATCTGTGTAAGACCACTTCTCAAACTTTGCATATGACATTACTAACAGTTAAATGTTTTGAGAGTAATACCAAATATTCCTTACATGCTTTATGTCAATTAATGTATCTACATCTATAAAAAAGATAACTTTATTAATTAAAACACTGAGCCACACACAGGAATTAAATAACTTATAGGTTTTCGGAAACTGGCTCCAAAAAGAGTATCTAAAATAAATGAAGGTATTCATCTTTTGTAGATAAACATCAATAAAGTTTCATTTGTATTTCTTCATGAATGGTGGACTGATAGAGATCAATATTTCATTGAAATGCAAGCATATTCTTGAATTCTTTTCTCCACTTGGGTGCCAAAACGGAAACTGGAAACATATTTCCTGACTTCTGGGTGTATTCCTTATTCACTGGGGCTAACAAGCTATAGAAGCTCTCTTGCAGATGAAGACAAATCCTGCCAAAGCACACAGCTGATACTCAAAAATGTTACTGTTGACTAGATACTTTTAGTCATTTAATTTTTGCCCTGTAAGCTAGATTCCAGCTTGCTTTCCTGACTGACACATATTGTCCCCATCTTTTCCTTCTGATCGTGACATGGATATCCATTACAAGAAATACTACATATTATTTTTGAATTACAGAAAGAAAGCAATGAGGGAAAAAGGTGAAATTTATACCACAAAGTACTGTTTCAATTAATAAAAGATAATTTTGCCAACTCTCTGCTTCAATGCTGAATCACACAACATATATGTGCTGTCTTCCTGTTGATGTAGGATAAATCATGTTAGCATAACAGTACATATAATTTATATTATATATATATATATATATATATATATATATATATATATATATATATATTACAGGTGTGCATGGTGGCACACACCTGTAGTCCCAGCAGTCTGGGAAGCAGAGGGAGGTGTATTTCTGTGAGTTCAAGGCCAGCCTGGTCTACGAAGTAAGTAAGTTCAAGTCAGCCAATGCTACACAGAGACACCCTATCTCAAAAAGCATTAAACAAACAAACAAATAACTAACTAAACTTTCACCTAACCACTTTAATTTTCACATTCATTCTTAAATTATTTTTGAGATAAAAGATATTTGCTGTGCAGTCAGTTTATGCATAAATACAGACATGAAAATGGTAAATTCATACCAGAATTAAAAATATTTTATGTATTATCCTAGGTAACATGTTGGGTGTATTCTTGCTTCAATAAATACAGAAAAATATATTTCCTAATGTGTGGTAGACATTTAACTAAGATTTTATATTCATTTGTTACACCAGCCATAAAAATAAGAATAACAAAGTCTCCACAAGCTGGATTCTGTTTTTTCTACTATTAACAGATACATAAAAACATTTTTTCCTTGCATGTGGTGTGCTGGGGGTGGGGGGGTTGAATGGAAGTGCTCTTGCTGAATATCAGACTATCAGAAGACAGCCTCAGGTGTCACTTCTTTAACATCTTCCACTAAATCTTATTTGAGAAAAGGTTTCCTTGCTGTTCACTGCTGACTCTGTAGGGAAGCAAGCCGTTGAGCTTCCAGAGACTTCTCTCTCGTTTCACCTAGCATTAAGAAATAGATTAGTAGATATGCTGTACCTTGCGCAGCTTTTCACGGGTTCTGAGGATCCTAACTCAAGTAGATCCTCATGCCTCTATGATCAAGTGCTTTGTGTACTGAGCCTTCTCCCAAGGTGGAAATAATTGTTTATAAAGGGAAGTTTAGAAGTCATGAAAATGATGGTCCACATGATCAAAAGACAAGAACTCAAAGGCCAATGTTGCTAATCGCTAGCAATATAACTAAGCAAATTTACTCGCTTTTCTCACTGTCTTTCAAGTTCTTCTTTTATAAAAAATAATAACGCTTATCATTCAGACGTAGATCACAATTAGATTTAATGTATTTTAAATGCTCAGAATTTTGTTTGAGACATAGTAAGGACTCCATATATATCACCGAGTATTATATCTTTCACTTGTGAACTTTACTACTCTGTATTTTAATAAATTTAATTTAGTATCTCATGTTTTCAAAAATGTTTATGAAGTTTACTTTTCATTTTACAAAATCCATTTTGTTGGGCTATTGGTGCATTTTGTTTATATGTTGCAAGCTGTGGAAACACATCAGACCAGGCATGCATATGTTTATAGATATCTTCTTGCAGCTGAATAAGTATACGAACATTGTAAAAGATCTTAAATATAATTTCTAAAACAAGCATGACCATTTGAAATGTGAAGCAAATAAAACCAAAAATACTGACACCAACTGGTGTTCTTTTCTGTAATGGTAATTTCTTCATGTTGCCACTGCTTTCATATTCATTCATTCTTTTTCTTTTATGTAAGAAAATTAATCTCCCAAATTTATTTTCCACATACATTGCTATAATGGAGATATATGTGATATATATGTCATTCACTGAAATCATAATAACCTGGATTATTTAGGATATTTATTTATTGGGTCAAATGAGGCTTAATGATTGACAAGCTTCACTCTACGGAGAATATTGAGTGTGTGTGTGTGTGTGTGTGTGTGTAAAAGAGGGAGAGAGAAAGAGAAAGAGAGAGAGGAGCAGAAGATGAAGTATGCCATTAAAAATTTCAGATAGCACCAGTGTAAGGCTTACTCCTGACTCTGAAGCTTTTCTTAATCAGTGATGCCAAAACCAGAGATTCTGAAACTCACTGAGCAAATTGTTTACTAACTTTGCTATATATCCATTAACAATCTCTAGCTACCCTATCTTCAAATCCTAACCTAACACTTGCTCTCACCCAGAGAATTACAGACTTTTATTCAGCTATCATTCTCTTCTGTTGTACCTATCACAACTTATTTTTTTGTTCACAATATATGTATACATTGTAAACAATATATACATACATATAAATATACATATATTGTGAAATTTTTTCATTATATATATATATATATATATATACATTTCCATTTTAGGGACATAAAATAAGTGTGTGAGCCAAGTTTCGATCCTGAGAGAGTTTAAACATGACCAGTGGAACTGTAACCTTTCTTTGTTAATACATATTAATGCAGAACTGTTAATTTGAAGTATGGAAAATACCTCTTCCTGAGAATACAGCAGAGTTCGCAGAGTGCTTACACCCTTGGCATGCATGACACCCTGGGCTCAATCCCTCTCACTATAAATATCAAACATGGTGGCATCTGCTAGTAAGCTCAGCCAGAATTCTGGAAGTTGAGATGGGAGAAGAAGTTCAGGATATTCTTGAATTATTTATATCCTGCCCAAACAAAAGGAAACGATGAAGAATAAATTCCCTTTAAAGATTTTATGATATTATAGTGAAAGTATAGCCGTGTGGTCTTTCAGGGTTTTCATACCATAATTTTAGGAAAGTTGCAAGCCTTTTGCTGAGCTTTGAACCTTGATTACTTTCCAGGTGTGAGATAATGAACCTGAGACATTACTCCAGTGCTATTAAAATTCCCCTGAACTGGACATAATAGAATATAATTTTCTTCCAATTCTCAATTATAAATCCCAAAATATCCTCAATAATCAGCTCAGGGTAAGATAAGGAAATGCTAAGAACATTTATCTCATAAATTTGAGCTGCAAAGGGTTATCTTGAACTCTCTCACTGTCATAGAAGTATCGAAGCAAAGGTCAGGTTCTCATTAAAGCTTATCTGAAGCTAGAGTTATTTGCTATGGTTTATTGCCTCAAGTACCAATTAATACAGAATTAAAGAAATGAAAACCCAGTGATTCATACCTTTGCTGGCAAGTCTTCACACGTCAGCATAATGCTAAAATATTAATTGTCGTTTTAGTCTTGGAGTATTTTATTGGGCACTTAACACTGCAGGTTTTATCAGGAGATATATAACACTTATTTTAAACAAAATGCAGAGAGGATTTGATGAACATTTGCTCAAAAGCTAATAAACTAAAATATTACAGATATTTTCTAATCTGTGAGTTAAAGGTGAATATCAATTATTATAAATAAGGTTAAAATGCTTAATAATAAGATTCTGAAAAAAGCCTATAAAAATCACTAAAATGTCACCATAATATCAAGAACATGTTGTATTCCTAGAGATTTACAGAAAACAAAAGCAAAGATTAATTACACAGCAGCATCGGCAAATGTTACATTTAGGGCTACTGATGGTGGAAGCAGGAATAAGGAGTAATGGATGGTTAACAGAGTAATGGCTCAGTGTTTTGTCGTGGTTGTTTGTTGTTTTGTTGGTTTTTTTTGTTTGGGGTTATGTAACTGGGAAGGATTATCATGCTATAATATCATGGTACATTCCTGACAGTTAAATGTAAACCGAATATTACCCAGGCTCCTTCAAAAACTCAGTTATTTTGCATGCATATAAGATGAACATAGTTTGTCCTATCTGAAATCCTAACCAGTATTACACCCTGAAGGTAAAACTGATACTGTGGTTGCTCTTCGAGATTTCCAAAATAGAGAGCATGAAGCCCTGCCTCTAAGAAATGATAGCCACACTTATGGGCATGTAGGCACACCACAGCAATTGAATGTACCACTTTGAACTAGGAAAACTTCAAACAATAACTGTGAGGAAGCTGCCACAGCTAGCTGGCAAGGCTTTAGGAAGAGTCTTCTTGTGATGTGCACAGATAAATGTGGGTTCTTACGTTACTGTTTAAGAGACAGATGAAGCCTAAGCCTCTTAGGACTATTTGTGACTAAAAACCACTGCCCACTTGTGGAATCCTGCTTTAGAAGCATCTTTGCATTGGCACTAGCAGAAGAATGTGTCTTTGCTACATCAGAAAGGGAAAGAGCTAAAAGTCAGTGGAGGCTGTCCATTGCTTTGCACAGAAGAAAAATTTAAAGATTTGTTGGCCTGGGTGGCTGGACTGCTCAGATGTTTCTTGAGTAAGCTTTTATTCTGGACTTTCCCATTAGCTTTTTTGTAAGTGAATACAATGAATGCACCCTGGGCTAAAAAGGAGGTAAATAAGGCTACTTAAAAAACAGCTAACTTTTTGTTCTGTAGATATTAATAAACTAGTTTTCTTACCATTCAGGCCACATATTTTGTCTGAAAGAACACTCAATGGCTCAACTTAACTGTTGTAAAATTCATGTAATCTTTAAAATTATAAACACACATACCAAAATGTTGTATATAAAATCATATATTAATTAAAGCAAATACAACCAACAGAATGTATCTTGCTTATTTTCAGAAACATATCTATACACATAAAAGCCTCTAAATTTTCTGAAAAAAAATCTCTCCATTTGCAAAAGCTAATTTATATCATATGACTATTTCACAGTCAAGGTGAATGGTATAAATATCTAATTTAAACCCAAGAGTCTAATATATAAATAGAAATTGTAAAGAATGCTACATGCTCATCCAAAGTAATATTCAGATTCTTCTGTCACTACACGTAAAATAGGAATATGAATGTTTGTCAGTTGTGTTGTTTGTTACTGCAAATGCAATGCAATTAGGAAGTGGGAAGCTAGGCTGAGGAAGTGCTTTCATTAGATTGGTCTGGGAGCTTGTCTGACATTCTCTTTATTGTTGATTGATATAGGAAGGCCCACTGTATGCATATGGTGCCACTTAAATGCATACACTTCCAGGCTACATAAGAAAGCAAGCTGTGAATTAGCCAATGAGTTTCTCAGAGACCAAGCCAACAAGCAATATTCTTCCTTGGCTCTCCTCAAAGTTCCTACTGAGATTTCTACCTCGATGGCACTCAGTAGTGTATTCTGGCCTAGGAGTACAAGCCAAGTAAACCAATTTCTTCTCAGGTTGTTCCCAGCCAGAATGTTTTATCATAGGAAAAGAAAATCAAAAGAGTACTTCAACAAAGCAGAAATGTTAGATGAAGTAAAATGCTTTTTAAAAACGATATGATAATCTGAGTTAAGTCCATACTTAGGTAGAATCTTGCCTGAAAAATGATACCCGTTACCATTTTTTTATTATATTAACCAGCACACATTTATTTATTCCCTTACTTATTTATTTAGGAGGGTATATTTATTCAATTACCTTGAATAATCAGAGGATGGATGGTCCTACAAAGAACACCCGTGGCTGGAGAAACAAAGAAAATAGTAGTGGCCCAGTTCAGGAACATGGAATTCTCAGAAAAATAGGGACAAATGAAGACCTAGGCTACAAACCTAAAAGCTGGTGTAGGACCACACTAAGTCATCACAGGCTCTGGAATCTGACGGAAACAAGCAAACAAAACTCCATCACAGATTCAGACTAACGAGTTTTATGAAATTATTGTAAACTCAAAGTGCTATTAAGGTCTCTTTCCACTTCGACTGCTGCTGACTTCGACCACTCTTCAGCACTTCCTGTTTCATTTCTACCTTGAAAACCATCCTCTTTTTCCTCCTCAACCTTTTACTCAGTAAAAACTGAGAACTGTTTACTCAAATAAAAAAGTCCTCTTTCTTTCAATTTTATTGTTGTATTCTCCATCGTAACAACCTTCAGAATCTCCCAGGCCTCATACTAGTACCACTGTAGGTTTACTTGCTCTCAAGTTTGTGAGGAGTACTTTACTCTGTCATTCTTGCCTCAGACTTCCTCCTGTAGCAAGCCACTTTCCATGCGTGCCTGTAATGGAAATGCATTGTTAGGGCAATTGCTTCAAGGTGTTAACTTAAAATTTCATAACATCTTGACTTATCTTTTGGGCACAAATAGAATTGCTTTTGGGCCAAATAGAATTGCTTTTGTTTTAATTATGTTACAAATTTAGGTTCATCAGTTACTTAACATTTTTCTTTAAATTTCCGTGACAGTATTAGATTGGCTAGTCTAATCAGGTGGTTAATCAAAGAAAATTACTAAAAATTCCTTCCACTATCTTCTTAGTAAAAATATATTCTCTCCTTGCAGGATTTGCAAATAGCACCAGATTTGAAATGTACTTTCAGTCTCACTCACAATAAGTCTGTGTTAGTCCATTTTATCATCATTGTAACCAAATGTCTGAGAGAGATAACTCATGGGAAGGAGAATTCAGCATGCAGTGTCTATCAATCATTGCATTACATCAGGAATTGCATAGCAGAACCATTGACAGTATGGTTGACAAGAATCAGAGTTGGGCAGCAAAAAGATGGAGAATAACACAGCTCACACATTCAGTTCAACTGCCTTTCCCCAATCAGGCTCTGCCTCCTTCAGTTCCACTGCCTCTTGGCAGTCCAATCAAACTGTGACTTTATCAATGAGTAAGATTATTCACCAGCCCAGATAATTCATTACCTAACTGGGGTGAGAGAGAGAATGAGGACAGCATACATGATAGGTAAGAACTAGCTAGTAAAGAGGATCATAAATTAGTTAAGTAAATAAGCCTCTTTGACTTAAAGTGATTAATTACAATCTCTTATCAAAATATTGTGTGTGCTTAAAATTATCACTTGCTTAAAATACTGGCTTAATCTTTCTTAACACTTCAACTTGTCTTTTGAGCACATTTAGCTGAATTCTAGAGCACACTGTAAAGAACTTGATTTGAGGTATAGAGACATAATAATAGCTGAGAGCTTGTCTCAAAACTCAGGATAAAAGAGAAAATTCTCCTGTAGGGCATATTTAACATCATGACCCAGAATGAAGAGCCAGGGGCAAAGAGAACAACAGCCTTTACTAGCGATGTTTACTGAAGAAGCTGTCAAGCATACATCTCTTAGGTTGCTAGATGGCAAACACTGCTGGACAAATTATTTACATCATCTTCAGATAACACTTAGTCATGATAAATTATTCATTAAAGGTTTTTCTTGAGACAGAGTTTCTCTCTCTCCTGGAACTCACCCTTGTAGACCATGGTGGCTACAAGCTCACAGAGATCAACCTACATGTGCCTTCAGCGTGTTGGGATTAAACATATGCACTACCTCGACGGATGTTCATTTAATGTTTTAATGGTTTAGTATCATCTTCTTTCTACTTACTGGAACAGCAAGATCAACCCTGTATTATAAAACATTTTTTTTGAAATTATACCCCAAATTCTGATTTAGTTTTTTTTTTTTTTTTTTTTTTTTTTTCAATGTAGTTTATTCAGGAACCTTGAACAATCCTTGGACCCTGGGGAAAGCCAGCCCACAGCTTAAATAACCTCTGGGTAGCTAACCCCAGCGTGCCACGTGGGCAATGCAGATAGATCCACATACATGGAAGCAAGCCAGATCCTCAGCCTTAGCCAAATGTGGAGTTGTTTGTGACAGAGAGCACTCACCATTGGAAAGGTGGAAGGCGGAAACCAGCTCCATCTTTCAGGCGCGGCATTACGCAGCTCTCTACAGTTCCCCCTTTTTGTTTTAGATGCATCAGGCAAGAGTAGAGGTCTGATCTCTGATATTAGAAATAAATTGGGACTTTGTACCGATTTTCATTTAGGTGTCATCCACCCAAAGAGCATCAGACCCGTCTGATAGATACCTTTTTCTCAGAGGCGGGACCTGGGGCATCAACCGGCATGCAATCAGACATGCTCTTCTCTGGGTCCAAAGCAGCTGACCCTGAGTGCAGTGCTTAGCCTCGCATCCTGAGCATAACATTTTAGCTTTTTATGGTAGCCAACCATGCTTCGGGAGACTGTCCTGCTTCAATGGCTGTAAAGGCCTGAATGATCATGGCTGCATTATGCTGTTGTGAGACTCTAGTTTTTTTTTGCGTAGACACCATGCTAGCTATTTGACTTGTTGCCTTGACAAAAACATCTAACAAAATTAAAGAAGGAAGGGATCATTTCTGTTCTCAGTTTTAGGTCAGCTGCTGACATTGCTATTCTGTCTGCCATGAGGAAGTAGAAGGAGATAAGTAGAGGGAGTCCTGTTCTCATTTTAGCCTTTCTTCCTTTGCATTAAGTCTGGAAGTCCATTCTGTGGGATGCTATTGTCCATGTTCAGGGTGGTCATCCCATTTTCAGTTAAATTCTCTAGAAATAGAATTGGAGATGCCCAGAAGTCTGTCTCCTACATGATTCTAATCCAGTAAATGAGGATTAAGTATCACCACCACACCAAAAATATGACTCTAGTTTTATCTCGTATTTAATCATAATTAAAGCACAGCCACATTGCTTACTATTCACTGCTGTTATGAAACACGTGCCAAGAGCAACGGAAGAAAGAAAAGAGTTGTTTATGTTGGCCACAGTTTCGGCATATAGTACTGCATGACAGGGCAGGTACAGTAACGTGAGGTAACCAATCACAGTGCACACAGAATCCTGAAGCAGAGATAGAAGGCGGATGCTCAGTTGTTCTCCTTTTTCTTCAGCCTGAGTTCTCAGCCTGAAGACTAAGACCACCCACACTTAGGGTAGGAAGTCTTATATCAGTTAACCTAATCTGTGAGGAAATCCCTCATAAAGGTGCCCAGAGATTGATTTCCATAGGGATTCTAAATTCAGCCGAGTTGACAACCAAAACTAAGCATTACAATAACAATAGTGCCAGAGCAGCTACCCTTTGTTAGCTCTTATAGTACTATAGTACTTCTGAGTTTCCTAGGTAATGTCAGCGAAGGCCTCTTTAAAAGTCTATTTTAAAGTTGTTCATAAGTAGCTAAGACATGCTTCTTTTGAACTGAACACAGCCAAGTTGTAAAACTAGGTCCTTCTGGATCCATAACTACTGTTTGCCTTTGAATCAACTGTTGTCCCAAAATGCATTTCAGGTACTAGGTGTACTGTACTCTACGCTTGACGTCACTTCAATTTATTGATTAATTTATTGATTCAATTGTTGTTTATTTGGTATTTCTAGGCTATAGTGTTAATTTTAATGACTAAGTTTATGTTCGTGATTTCTCCTTATGAAAATTTAGATCACTATTCCTGGTTTATCTTAAGTCTCAACTTTTTCATTATAAACTTCTAAAAATGAGCAAGTAGAAATTAATAGCCTTTTATTGGTATTCACTGCACAATAATTATACCTTATTATCGAAAAGCATATTCTACCTGTATGCTACTTATTTGCCTTGTAACCTATAAATTTGATACACAACATACTCAGCAAATATCCATTGAGCAAAAGCTAAATGATTGTATTTGAAAATAAGTACCTAGTGTTGGTCAAAACACCACAGCTCTTTTCTTAAATGGAATAAAAAATATAGTTTATTCTGGAGCCATTTTGAGTCACCATGGCACAGGGATACAGATATTTCCCAACATGGAAGCAGTTTTGTGAAGTATTTATAGTTGCATAGAACAAAGGAAGTCATAAATCAAGGCAAGTTTAAATACTTTGGTGGGTACATCAGAGAGGTAGGTTAATGAGATGTAGGAATTTTTCTATAGGTTCAAAATGCTAATTGATGACATTCTTAGCTTTTTGGTAGGTGTGTGCTTGTGGTCTGCTAAGTTAATATATACCAAAAGCATTCTATTTAGTCATAGGGAGTTAGTTGTGACACAGAGACATAGAAGTGGTCAAGGAATGGCTAAGAACTAAGCCAAGGTAAGGTAATTAGCCTTTAGACCAGCAACGTTACAATCCTTCCATAGTACTGAAATTCTAATAGGCCAATGCATTGTATTAGGAATGGCTTCTTTTCAATAGTTTTGGCTAACAACCAGATACAACTTCTTTTCAGGGTTTTAACTGACATCATTAAAAAAAGTGTCTAATATAGGATCATTAGGTTACTTTTTCTTATTTAACATACAATGTAGAATTATGGGTCTTACATGGAATGTTCTGGCTTAGATTCCTTCCCAGGGCAATCATCATTCTGTATTTCATGATTCAAAAACATGGTATGTCAGGCACTTTTCTGGGACCCAAGGAACAAAAGCTGAAGTTCTTGTCTGTTATCGTCCTTCTCCTTTTTGCCTTGGGAACCTGAAGTTAATCAAGTCTCCAGGAAGCTAGTGTAGAATCTACACACCTATGTGGTTGCTCATGAGATCTGCCATGTCACACGTGTTGTCTACTCAGCCCCACTTCTAATTCTTCATTCATCATTCAGGGAACAGACACATGCCAAACTCACCTTCTCAAATATAGAAGGAAAAAGGAAGAGCTTAAATTGTCAAAATTCACTGGTAAGCTCAAACCTTTTAACAGTTCTTTTGCTTCCAAGAATAAGTGGCAGCAGAATTTCATCAGTTCACTCCTCTTTTATGTGAAATCTTTGGAAATGGAAAAATCATAACCATAGCCACAAGTAAAAACACCTTTCTACCTAAGTGACACAATTGTGCTGACAAATGATACCATACTAAGACTTCTTTTTTCCAAGAGGTTTGACTAATTACTGCTCATTATTTTATTATCCTGTGAAATAGCCTGAAATCTTTGCCTTTCAATGGGAAATAAGAGAGTAATTTAAAAACGTACTGATGGAGTTCCTGCCATTTCTCTTCCTCCACAGGAAGAAAGCCACACGGAAGACTGTGCCAGCTCCTGCTCTCCTGAAATGCTGCTTGGAAGGAAAGCAAGTGAGAGCTCTCCCAGAAACAAGAGCACAGCTGCAAGAGAGGTGTCTGGCCAAGCCCTGCTCCTTTCTCTGGCTGCTTCCTGCATTCAGCTTCCTTCTTCTGAACAGCCCTGAAAAATTAGCATGGGGAGAGCACGTGCTGGCTGGACTCTGGGCACGTGCCTCCAGGGCTTGGTGCCACAGCCTTCAGGAGCCATGCTGTGTGGGCCATTAAACAAATGACAAAGAAAGAAGAAAACACTCCTTCTGAGCATAAATATCCAATGATTGATGACAGGCTCTTTTATTTTTTCCTTCCTACAATGTATTCAAGTCTATTCAAAGAGTCAGACCCCGCTATCATACAAATCACAGGAAAAAAAATGTTTAATAGTTCACATTGCAGCCATTTCTCTGGCATATTTCCTTCTTCTCTTTTGTGTCTAAAACAACATCGTCCTTGCCACGCCCAATATTGCCCTATGCTCCTTTGTCTGATTGGGCTGACTCAAGCTATTAATCGACAATATCCACTGTCTCTTGATTTCGAAATAGTTTAATAAATGTAATTAGTACATCTAATAAATAATTTAATACTGTTAAAGAAAGCCTTATCCGTTCTAATTTCTGTGACAGAATCTTAAGACTATGAGGAGTGTAAAATATGCAGATTAAACTGACGAAGGGAGTTAGGTATGCATGGGATGTCTTACTTCAAAAAGAAATAGCCTTTCTGCAAGCAGTAGTAGTCTGCTTGGCTGTAGTGGTGTCTCCCACAGAATGTAGTAACAGCAGAATTGTGTGGCTGAGCCCTTCTCTAATTCCCAGCACATTCGGTGGATTACATACTGTTTATGCATCCTGCAGCCTCCCTGAGCCCTGTTTCTTTACAGTACTTACTCCTGCTGCTAAAAGGAAAATAGGCTCCGACAATCCTCTTTGCCTGCCGGAGCCGCTGCCTCTGAATGAACACACCCCGCTTCCAGGAGTCAAGCTGATCTCTGTGATCCTGGAATCCAACAGGAGTTCAAAAGCTTTCCGCTCGTCTCAAAGGGCAAAAATTGCTATTCGTTTAGGATTTACAGCAGCGCCAAAGCCTCCTCACATAAGAGCTGATGCTATCCTTCCTGACTCCAAGGCCTCTGCTGAACCAGCTCAAAGTGCAGATGAACCGGAAGGCCCCAATCTGCCTCTGGCTCAGGCTCTCCTCCAGCCTGACACAGTTCAGTTCAGGCACAATAATGAGGCCATTGAATTTCCCACTGCAGCTGGGAGCCGGTGGTAAACGCTAAAGCTAAGTTGTTGAAATGACTGTGCAGGGCAACTAACAAATGAAAAGAGTGTAACCCAATTTACCCTGTATTCATACAGCATGGTTTTAAACACTTAATGTAACGCTCTACTATGATTCGCGGTAAAACATCCCTAGAACACCTTAGCAGAAGGAACTCACAACTGAAAGGATACATCCATCAGGGAGGAAAAAAATGGCAATAGTGTATTTTCTAACGTTTTACGTAGGACTAAAGATCTTAGAAAGCAAACAACTGCACAAAATCTATGAGGAAATATTCTTCATTAAAATAGTAATAAAATAATTATTTCTGTTCATTAGTAATTCTGTAATTCTCTTATAAGTACAAAAGGAAGTAAATATTTCACTCAGAGCATATAATACAGGAATATTAATTTTAGATCATTAATCTGATCATTTGAACAGGGAAACATTCTAACACTAGGAACAAAATGAATACAGGATTTCAATATTTTTTAAGTTGATCTGAAAGACCCATCAAAATTATTTATTTATATTGATATGTTAAAATATTTTCAGAAACATATATATATTGAGTTAGAAATGCATCAAATGTTTTGAATTGTAATTAATTTAGACTGAGGTTTTCAGTGATTTTTGTGCTCTAAAATAAAAATAAACTTGTAGGAATTTTATGATATATACATAGGGGTAGTTTATGGTAACATACAGAAAGTATGATGATAGATGAATTTAGGATTCTTGAAGGTATGGATATTTGATAAATTGAAAGAAAGCCAGTGTCAGTAGATACTACATATTTAGAAGTAGTAAGATACAAATTTATGTTGAGTGAGTCTACTGTTACATAGGATCTACATGGTTTTACCTACATTTAGCACATAAATATACTGCCAATAACATAATAGGTGGTGTGCTTTATTTTGATTCATTTTGTCACTAAGTCATCAAATTTTCATGTTTGTCCCAGTTTTCATTTTTACTTCCACAGAGTCCCTTTCTCCAGGTACGCAAGTAGCTACTTCATTATGCCTTGTAATAAAACCATGAGCAAGCACTTGCATCATACTCCTTCAATTATTCTCTATAACTCAGATTTTTTTTCACTATGTGCAAAGCTAACATCCATAAATTGAAATTTTCGATTGATTTTATCAAAATAGATACCAGGAAACATAAATGATACATTTTGGGGTCAACCAGAGTCCCAAACCATTCTTCTTATTATATTCTGTTTTTTTTTTTTTTTTTTTTTTTTTTTTTAATAGTACACAATTCCATAATGGCCTCAGAACAGCCCCGAATTCCAAGTAGACCTCAAAGTTACAGATTCTGTTAAAGCCACACCTTTTCTTCAAAGGTTTTCAAGTGAAATTATTGGAGAATCAGTCATTTCACACCAATGAGTAAAGTCAATCCTTTTAAGAAAGAAGGAGGTTTAGTTGGTTCTACCACAGACCACCTAGCTGCTTATATTTTGGAGTTATTAAGGTCAGCCTCCTGTAGCTGACAACATCTCCTATGAAGGTTAGAGCATACAGGATTGGGTGAAGTGAGACATAGGAGGATGAAGACAGCAAGCCCAGCTCCTCCTTCTTACAACTGAAAGACAACCTTGCAGCCCATCTCCTCCATTCTACTTGTTACGTAGGCTAAGTCAGATTAAATGATGAGTTTTGGAAATTCCCACCACTCTCTGAAAACTTACTGAAGTCAGGAATTCCCTGTGTTGGGAGGTTTCTGTGAAGACCATTTTAGGTGGGTGGGTGTATTATGCTGTACATGACAAGTATTTCTCTAGCTCTGTTACTTCAAGCATCCTCCACTACTGTCCTGACATCTTATACACTCTCCCACAATAAGGCCGCATCAGAGGCTCTAATGGTTTTGAGACTATCTCCTAAAATATGATCATTCTGAAGAGTAATTGGTCTCAACTTAATTATCAAGCAACTTACATGTTATGAGTTATAACAAATATGTTATGGGAAATTATTATAATAAAGTAGATATTTTGAAAGAAAAACAGAAGAAAGTAAGAACTACTAGCTTCAGACACTGTTCTCCTACTAGAAGAAGGGAAAGATGTAACCATTTTTTTTTAATGGCAGTAATGCAGAATTCTCAAAAATGTTGTCTGCCAAGGTGCCATTTTGCAACTAGTATTTCATGGAAGAAATACCATCTGGATATGAAACCTAGAACATGAAAGACTTGTTGTCAAGATATGTTTTCAGTTAGCAATATCTCTTACTCATAAGTGAAAGGAAAGTAGTATTAATTACATAGTTTGGAAGAAGAAAGACTCATACTCTGCTATTTGTTTGGTAATTATGACTAGCACCATATTTGACTATATCATTGTACAACCAAGGCAACCAAAGGCATTTTCATTTTTTAATGTACTATGATCTTCAAACTTCAATTTGATTTATGTCCATTAATTCTTTCATTTGTTGCCATAGTTTTAAAAATCAATTGATTCACATACAGACTGTATATAATGAACTATTGCAAGGAGCTCCTGGTTTTAAAATTTGAAATAAGAATTCCATATAATATTACTTTAGCAATTTGAATGAATATACTCTATTTGAAACAGAAACTAACGTCTAACACTGTACATGAAGTCTGATGTGAGAGAGCTGGATATGTATTTTCAACTTCTTTGTTCATTTTTTTTTTTTACTTTCTTTATAGAAATTGTTTCTGTCAATTTTAATTCTCACCAAGGTGAATGGAAAAAGAATGTAAAGAGACAGTTGCCTCTAAGTGCAAATAGCAACCAAAGATTAGTCTTTTTGCTGGCAATTCCAAGTTTCATTGAATCTGTCTTAAACAGTCTGTGGCCTTTCTGAAAAATGAGCAAAGGATAGGATGATATTATAAATTTACGAACTGAATGCTAATTTGGAAAAGACCCCAAAATTACAGTGCAGAAGAGGAACAAAAGAATTGTCATAAATAAATAATATAAGACTGCCTATGACAAAAATGTGATAAGACAGCAGCTTTTATAAAAAGAAGAAATTCAATAGAGTACATAGGGTTTTTAAAAATGCACTTGAATGTTATCTCTGTTGTGGTGCACAGTGGCAAGGAAATTGAGGCTCTTCCTCCTGGGTTCCCAATCTACTGCAGTGGAGAACAAATCTTTCAGTTCAAAGCCTCTTGACGTGCTACAGATGTCATCCTCAGTCTGTAATTAGAGCAAAGCAAAGCAAACCAATGACATGGCCACAGCACCAAAGAGCCCTGAAAATGTAATTTCTTAAAAGACAAATGCAGCCATTATATGGAAAAAGATAAAAATGAAAGCCTTATTTGAATAAAATAACATGGTTATACAAACCAAATCTAATGAAACATATAAACCTTTAAGAAGCCATAAGTTCTATGTCAGCTTCCTTTAGTTCTGTGGACCCTGACACCTCTGCACTTCAAACCAGCTAAAATAACTTAATGTTAGCAGCACATAAATTTCTGCTAGTGGTATTGCAAAAACACAGTAGAATTGGATTTTGGAAACCTATGTCATGGCCCATTTACAGTAGGTCTGAACACTGGTTATGTTCAAGTGGCAGAGAAAAACTTAGCAAAGTGGTTATGAAAAGTTACTCTAATATGAATGCCAGGGATGCAGTGTGATGAGGTTGAATATGGAAGAAACACTCAAAGCACATTTTTTTAAAGGTAAATGTATTCAATGGTTTCCGTTCAATTTATTCAAGGTGTTTGTTGTCCCCGAAGATTAAGATACATTTTCGTTGAAACATCCTATCTACCATCTGAAAAAGAAAATAAACAAGACTAGAGAAAATGCTTCGTGAGACATAGTGGCGCTAGACAGCCTGTGACAAATAGCCTCTGCTGAAGTTCTTGAAGCAGAGTTGACAGCTGTAAAGTACCAGCAATAGAAAAGACGCCGTGTTCTGAGATGAGGTGACCCCGGGAGAGGAAAGTGTTATTGTCACCGACAGAATTAAAATATTTTGACCAGTGAATGTATTTGGAAACAAAACCCTAAAGTAGAAGAAACAAGGATTAGAATGTGTTGGTTGTACAGAAAAAGCTTTGACAAGATGTCTGAGCGGTGAATGGCAAACAGTCTCGAGCCACACTAAAAACTACTATTGTCCTATAGTGTCCGGAGAATTAAAATATGGTATATGTATGTACATACATATATACATATATATAGCATATACATACATACATATATGTATATATATATAAATATGTATATATACATATATATGCTAGACATGTTTTTACATAAGGGTGATACACTAAACTTAGTAGAAATGGGATTTAAGCCAAACATACATGCTCTTCTGAACTGTATTCTTGCTTTGGCTAAGAAATCTCACAAAAATGGAAATTATTGAAATTTCATGAAAGGCTTTATTTCATGATTTTTTATAAAACCAGAAGATACTTACAGAGCATGTTGTAATAATTCTGACTGATAAGTTATGTGTAATTTAAACAAAGCATTCGCAGTGTGCATTCTGAAAATGCGATTTCTAGCTGTAAAAACAAATGTGGTGTTTATATAGCAAAGGCCATGTCAGTTCCCTAAAAACATTTTTCTACCCACAAAACTTCTAGAATAGTAAAAGCTCATTTTTAAATAAAACTACAACTATTAATAGGAAATCATAAAGCCAAATGTTTTCTTAGTTATAAATCAAACTAAAATACTTTGATTTGTATTTGCAATACATTATGGAATATCTGTAGAACAAAGGTGTCTAGGAGCTTAAAAAATAAGAAACTCTAGATATATGATTAAATATTTGAGATACTTCATAAACTCAAAATATAGCCATGTTCATCCATCCCTAAAAGTAATTAAGAGATAGTTTTAATCCCATAATTGTATTAATATCCTCTTGAGTTTGAGCTGTTTTGCCTTTCTCAGAAAAATACATAAAATTCCTGACTACAAATGAAATACAGAGTTAGTTCTTCATGATTTCTTTCTCCTCTTTGGCCATGGGTTCCAATTGTGAGGGTCTTTGCTGGCAGAGAAAGCACTGTTCTGTTAGTCTGCACAGTCTAGCAAAACACTGATTTCTAAACAGGGAACCTGAAAAAAAAAGTGTTCAGTATTTTCCTAGAGAGTGAATACTGGCAGCCACACAGTGGGAGACAGTCCTTGCTCCATTTAATGTAAATTCATGAAGGGAAGGCTTCTTCTGTTCCCAAGCATAGCCACTGTGTGGGAAGCAAACCAGTGGGATCCTCGACTTATAGGGCAGCGAGAAATGAGAAAGGAAAGAAAGAAATCAAAGGAAGGTGCATGATAGGAGGAGAGTAGCTATCTTCCATTAAAGTCAGCTATTGTCATTGTAGTTTTTAATTTAGAAACTCTTGGTGATTTCTTCAGTAATCTTTTTCCAGCATGCAGGCAGGCTAAGCTGGAAGCTCAACTCAGTTTCACAAATGCCAAGTTAGCTCAAAAGAAGAGTCTTTCATACCATACCTGTAGAATGTCTTTAAAACACTTAACTTCTAAAAGAACAATATTGCAGTGCTTTCCTGGAGTCTCTCCATTATTCAGCCTTAGATTTGGGAAGGAAAAATTAAAGTTGGAGATGAAATACTATCAAGAAATTTGATGCTCTAAGATTTATAAAAGGAATGAACTGAGCTTCATTTTTTTCTTTAAATTATTCTTGAATATCTTCAACAATCAGTTCAGCGAATTTCTCAAGTTCTGATGATTACTTAGTGTTTCTACCAATTAATTTATACGTGAATATATTTTCTACTGTCTAACATAACAACAAATGCTGGTGAAGATTTGGAACAAAGGAGCGCTGCCATGCATTGCTGGTAGCTAGCTAAGCTGGTCCTCGCTAGTATGGAAATCAACGTGCAAGTTTTTTCCCTAAATCTACAAATAACATTTTTGAGGACCCAGCTATGCTATTTTGAGATATTGGCCCAAAGGACTCCAAGTTGACATCAAAGTGACACTTGAACATCAATGTATATTTCAGAAATATCTACAATAGTTAATTACGGATCCAAGAACATGAACAGAGGCATGGGTAGAGAAAATGTGACACAATAGAAACTTTTCTGGCCATAAAATAGAAGTTTTGTTGTTTGCTAGAACATATAAACAGCATATAAATGCAGCCACTCTCAGAAATTAAAAACCCTTGTTTTCTCTCATTTGCTCTCACTTAAATTTAAGGTAGATATGTAACATTATATTTGTATCTAGGATGTAAAATTAGAAGTAGAGGAGACTACAGGAGAGGAAAAATGGAGGGTTAGGGTTGAACATACATCACACATTCAGCATATACTTACATAAGAACCTAGAAAGTAAATTTACAAAAGTCACAGTGCTGAAACAGACTATGAGCAATAGTATCTCTCAGTTTCTTTAGACTTCAATTTCATAAAAACGATAGCATTATATTACAAAGATAAAACTCATTCCTAGACTCACCAGATTTTGTTATGAATCTATATGATTCCTCTGGTCGAGGATATGGTGCTTACCACCTGCCAAAAGACCACAGAGTTAGTTGATGTCTATGTAATGGTAAGAATAAGGGCTCCAGAGTTGCCTCACTTTCGGTTCGGTAACAAATTGCAACCTTTCATTGATTATAGACTTGGTTGAAACTATTTAGCAATTTATATCTCAGATGACAAATCCTAATAGCACTGCCTACAGGGCTGTGCCCGGTCCGGGAGGGGCGAAAAGAATGGGGTGGCGACAAGAGACACAAGGAATGAGAGCAAGCCTATAGTCTGATCTCGCTCTCGTTTATTTGAAAAATTTCACACAACTTTATAGGGAGAAGGCAGGAAGGGAAAATGTGTCAGCGATATAGTTTACAAAACACGACAGGGTGATTAATGATGATGCAGAACACCTCAAGAATGTTTACTAAAAGAGATACTACAAGAATGTCAGCTAAGATATCTCAAAATGTCTAGCCTGACGCACAGATGTCTCATAGGTTCCGGAAACGTAAATCTCTCACCTACGACCTTGTTGCCGCTGTCTGTAACTTTCCACTAGCTGGCCTTGGCTCCCGGCAGCGCTCATATTCAGGTGTCATCCTACCCGTTCAGCACTACCTGATATTAATTGTCCATGACGTCAGTGGTTGTTGCTAAGTATTTTCACTATACAGTGTAATATAACTTAAAATAAGCTTTAATTTAATCTTTATGTTCTCGAAAAAATACTTGCTATTTTAGAAATAGCACCAGTCTAGGCATATTGATTTTTCACTAATGCTAAGAACCATTTTTTTGCATCATTCTCCAGTCCTTTGATTCTGAATATTTCTAGTACCCTCTATACTAAATAAGTGATGAAACATGCAAATAAAAACATTTAATTGATTTCATATGTTACAGGCAGTTGAGCTTTGTTTATACATTGTCAAAGAGGATGAATTCTGCCTCATAAGAGTAACTCATAACTTAAATTTGTACTTACATGAAACATGTCAAATTATGAACACAGTTTCCATGCTACAGGAAAATTAGTAGGCATGCAAAATTAATGTTGAGTGCTTAAGATGCCTTTGAATGTTCTTTCTAAATATATAATAAAATAAGACTAATTTTTAAAAGTTTTGGTTAAAATACATGAATAACTTTTGTAATAAGAAATGCTATTGCCAAAAAAAGTGACTATATCCAGGTGAGGTAAAACCAGCATCTGAGATAACAGCACAGTGAGTTATAGGAGAGGCTGGACTACCAGAGAAAGCATGGCAAAAAATGGAAAATAACATGAAGAAAATTAATGAACACTTACCTATAGGAATGCCTAGAATCTCACTTCAGATCATATTGATAGCTTTTCTGTGTAATAAAAAAATGGGATCAGACAGATAAAAAATATCTGTAATGGGAAAATTCTGGCAGTGCAGGTATTAACTGGCATGCTAAAACTTAGGAATTGACATCAGTAAACAGAATATCAAAATTTTCTCAAGCTATACAGACTACCTCGTGATTAAAGACTCACATCAGTGGGTAGATACCATTTCAGATCTCGCTTTGCACTTTAATATGTTCTACTCATTTCAGATATCTTAGAATTTGCTAACAGGCTACTTCTGATGCTGCTCTCCAACAGGTGCGGGTTCTTATCGCAAAGTGAACTCATTTGCACCTGCTAAAGGCTCAGCCAGGAGTACAGTAGCTGTGTCAGTACTGCTCTGGCTTATCAAATTTGCATTTCCAAGTGGCTAAATTGTCTTGAAAGTGTATGCCCAGTGTGGAATTCCTCAGCATTTTTTTTATGCAAAATGTCTGGCACATATATACACATGCATATGTGTGCATACTATTATACACGTATGTACATAGGTATGTATAGTATACTCACATACATACATATATGTGTGTGTATGTAAGAGAAAGAGAGCAAGGGTGGGGGAAGATGTACTTGGTCAAAACCTAAGAAGAAATTGCTTCAGGAAGAGTTTACAAGTATTTCCTTACCCAGATACATATGGCTGATATCAGTATTAATATTTAGAATAAAAGTCAACATTAAAGTATAAAAGAATTTTAGATATCATCTGTTGGATCTGCTTCATTTTATGAATAAAAAAAGAGAAGGAAGAAAGAGAGAGAAGAGAGTAGAGGGATACAGAAGGCACAGAAATCTGGATGGTTAAAATGAATTAATAGTTGAGCAAAACAGCAAGTCATTTGAGTCAGCTGTGGTTCAGTCACACTTGAGGTATGGAATTGTGACTGACCATTACATTCTCTACCTCCTAGGAACCCAATAGAATGACTTCAAAAGACAATTAAATAAACTTAGAAGAGGATTCCAGTGACAAAGACAGATTTTGCTCATCAGTATCTGTGGAACTGCTGGCTGGTCCAGTGTCTGATGGCAGATTCAAGGTGTTAGAGAGGGAGGAAATAGTTCAGACAGTAAGATTGCCACACTGTCCCTTTAGATCCTGTGTAGACAAATTGTTCATGAGCACAATCACTTTCTGTATGTTTTAAAACTGAACAATGTTTTTAGATTGATGTGATGAGGGATACACCTATGCATTTGAGAAAACCTTGGTATCATTGAAATGAAAGGGAAAGTCAATTTTTTATTTTTATTTTTTTATTATTAGTTACATTTTATTAACTCTGTATCCCAGCTGTATCCAGCTCCCTCATTTCCTCCCAAACCCTCCCTTCCCTCCCTCATCTTCTCCCTGTCCCTTTCCAAGTCCACTGATAGGGGAGGACATCCTCCCCTTTCACCTGACCCTGTTTTATCAGGTATCTTCAGGACTGGCTACAAAGTCCTCCTCTGTGGCCTAGCAGGACTGCTCCTCCCTTGGGGTGTGGGGAGGTCAAAGAGCCTGCCATTGAGTTCCTGTCAGAAATAGTCCCTGTTCCCCTTACTATGAGAAACCAATTAGTTACTGAGCTACCACGGACTTCATCTGAGCAGAGGTTCTAGGTTATATCCATACATGGTCCTTGGTGGAGTGTCAGTCTCAGAAAAGGGCCCTGTGCCCAGTTATGTTTGGTCCTTGTGGAGCTCCTATCCTCTCCTCATCATACTAACTCCCCCTTCTTTCCTATGATTCCCTGCACTCTGCTGAAGGTTTGGTTATGATCTTAGTATCTGCTTTGATACACTGCTAGGTAGAGTCTTTCAGGGGCCCTCTGTGGTAGGCTCCTGTCCTGTTACTTGTTTTCTCCTACATTCAATACACCTCCCATTTGTCTTTCTAAGTGAGGGTTGATCATCTTACCCCGGGTCCCTCTTCACTTCCCTCTTGTTGATCAATTAGACAAAACATGCCATTTGGTTTTAATAAAACATCTGTCAGTTTTTATCTATTGTGATAAAAAAGTGAATTAAATTTGATCAGTGATATAAAACCTAAGTTCCTAAAATTTCAATGAATAGACCATAGTCCCTAAAGATGCAACCAGTTCTCTGTATGGTCAAAGACATAAACAGGGGTACAGACTGCACATCATATACTGTTTTAGGAGACAGTGAAAACACTGGAGTCCTGAACATGGCTAGGGAATGAACAAATGGCACTAAAATGTGAGCGGAAGTGTCATTGTACTTTAATGTGTGTTTCTCCCCAATACTGTGAGATAATATTCTATCCTCCCTCAGAGTTGTCACATGGAGACTGGAGACCTCTGGGATGATCAAGTGATGAATACAAAGGATTCATTAAAGAGGTCAGTAGTTGTAAGAATGACTCCCGGGAGACACACTTCCCTCTTTCTGCCTTGGGAGAAACAATGTGTCCTCTGAACTGTGAGCTGGATTTTATGTTGAACTATGCACTCACCATCTTGGCATGCAGTTCACAAACTTGTAGATTCCAAACCACAGGAAGCACATTTCAATTTCTGTGAGCCTCTCAGTCAGCAGTAACAATGTGACCGATGAACAACAACATACTAACAGCATGACCGATGAAGACAAGTGTGTTGTACGGTTGCAGTGAAAACTCAAGCTATGTTACATACTAACTAAAATCTAGACTGGAGGAATAGGTCATAGCAGACAGCTGCTTCGAAATCTGTTGTTTGTCAGCCCAGTGAGTGTAACTGTGAAGTCTAGCTCCAGACTCTTGGAGTGAGTATAGCAAGTGCAGTTGCTGAATATCACCCAACTTCTGCTCCAGAGCAGAAACATCAAAGAGCATGGTCTAAAGAATGCAAGAGGCAGGGAATAAGTTGTCCTAATGTATTAAAATTTGAGAGGCCTGCAGAGATTTTAGAGAGACAAGTTTCCTCCCTGTGCACAATTTATGTGCTCACACTACATGCTGAGACTTCAGATGCAAATTTATCTGAATATCCTTTTCCTACGCTAGTTCAGGCAAAGCTTCACATTTAGCCTAATCTATGTATATAACATTTCCTCAAATCCATTATTTTTTAGTTTGTCCTTGTCCTGTCAATTTATTTCCTTTTTTAAACTTTTATTAATTACACTTTATTCACTTTGTATCCTCCCATAAACCACTCTCTCCTCCCCTCCCAATCCCATCCTCCCTCCCTCCTCTTCATGCATGTCCCTCCCCAAGTCCACTGAGAGGAGAGGTCCTCCTCTCCTTCCTTCTGATATTCATCAATGAGATCTCATCAGGAGTGGCTGCATTGTCACCTTCTGTGGTCTGGTAAGGCTGCTCCCCCCTCAGGGGAAGGTGATCAAAGAGCAGGCCAATCAGTTCATGTCAGAGGCAGTCCCTGTTCCCATTATTATGTCACTGACTTGGACACTAAACTGCCATGGGCTACATCTGTGCAGGGGTTCTAGGTTATCTCCATGCATGGTACTTGGTTGCAGTATGAGTCTCTGGAAAGACCCTTGTGTTCAAATTTTCTGGTTCTGTTGCTCTCCTTGTGGAGTTCCTGTCTTCTCCAGATCTTACCATTTCTACTTCTTACATAGGATTTCATGCACTCTGCCCAACAGTTGGCCATAAGTCTAAGCATCTGCTTTGATAGTCTGCAGGACAGAGCCTTTCAGAGAAACTGTGCTCAAGCTGCGAGCAGGGAGAATTCTTGCAATTTATTTATTTTATCCTCAGTTTCTAGGGTTCTTCATTGTGATGTCAATTAATAAATTTATTTCCTAACTATAAAACTTAAAACTCCTGTTCTTCTTTTTTTTAATTTTATTTTTTGCTCCTGTTCTTCTTAAGGAAATTTTATATCTATACTTCTTAAGTTAATAACAATACTTTAACAGAGTTTATAGACTCTGGTAAATAATAGTACACTTTCCTTGTTTAAAAAGAACTTGCAGATGATATGATAGTACACCTGAGTGACCCCCAAAATTCTACTAAGGAACCCCTACAGCTGATTAACACCTTCAGCAAAGTGGCTGGATACAAAATTACCTCAAAAAAAATCAGTAGCCCTCCTGTATACAAAAGACAAAAGGGCTGAGAAAGACATTAGGGAAACAACACCCTTCACAATAGCCACAAAGGACATAAAGTACATTGGTGTGACTCTAACCAAGCAAGTCAAAGACTTGTATGAAAAAAATTTCCAGTCTCTGAAAAAAGAATTAGAAGAAGATATTAGAAGATGGAAAGATCTCCCATGCTAATGGCTTGGCAGGATTAACATAGTAAAAATGGCCATCTTACCAAAAGCAATGTACAGATTCAATGCAATTCCCATCAAATTACTGACAAAATTCTTTATAGACCTTGAAAGAAAAATTCTCACTTTCATACAGAACAAGAAACCCAGAATTGCTAAAACAATTCGCTACAGTAAAAGATCTTCTGGAGGTATCTCCATCCCTGATCTAAAGCTGTACTATAGAGCAACAATACTAAAAACTGCATGGCACTGGCATAGAAACAGAGTGGTGGATCAATGGAATCAAATAGAAGACCCCGAAATAAATCCACACACTTATGGACTTCTGATTTTTGGCAAAGATGGCAAAACCATTTAATGAAAAAAAAAACAAAAACAAACAAACAAAAAAACAAAAAACCAGCATCTTCAACAAATGGTACTGGTCTAACTGGATGTCTACATGTAGAAAAATGCAAATAGATCCATATTTATCACCCTGCACAAAAATAAAGTTCAGGTGGATCAAAGACCTTGATATAAAACTAGACACACTAAACCCCTTAGAAGAAAAAGTGGGGAAGAGCCTGGAATTCATTGGCACAGGAGACAACTTCCTGAATAGAACACCAACAGCACAGGCTCTAAGAGCAACAATCAATAAATGGGACCTCATGAAACTAAAAAGCTTCTGTAAAGCAAAGGACACTGTCATCAGAACAAAACAACTGCCTACAGATTGGGAAAGGATCTTTACCAATCCTATATCTGACAGAGGACTAATAGCCAGTATATATAAAGAACTCAAGAAATTAAACAGCAACAAATCAAGTAATCCAATTAAAAATGGAGTACAGAGCTAAACAGAGAATTCTCAATAGAAGAATATCGAATGGCAGAGAAATACTTAAAGGTATGCTCAACACTGGCCTCTACCCATTGGGCTATCTTAGGTGTTGGGTTACTCAGCAATGAAAAATAAGGAAATCATGAAATTCGCAGGTAAATGGTGGGAATTGGAAAGGATCATCCTGAGTGAGCTATCCCAGAAGCAGAAAGACACACACAGTATAAACTTATATAGACATGTAATATAAGATAAACCTACTAAAATCTGTACATCTAAAGAAACTAAGCAAGAGAGAGGACCCTGACTGAAATGCTTAATACCCACCCTGAAAGGCAAAGAGGATGGACATCAGAAGAAGAAGAAAACAGGAAACAAGTTAACAAGAAAACAGCAATCAGCCACAGAGGGCCTCTGAAAGGCTCTGCCCTGCAGACTATCAATGCAGATACTGAGACTTATAGCCAACTGTTGGGCAGAGTGCAGGGAATCTTATGAAAGAAGTGGGAATTAGTAAATCTGGAGAGGATAGGAACTCCACAAGGAGAGCAACAGAACCAGAAAATTTAAACACAGGGTTCTTTCCAAAGACTCATACTCCAAACAAGTACCATGCATGGAGATAACCTAGAACACCTGCACAGATGTAGCCCATGGCCGTTTAGTGTCCAAGTGGGTTACATAGTAATGGGAAGAGGGACTGCCTCTGACACAAACCGATTGGCCTGCTTTTTGATCACCTTCCGCTGAGGGGGGAGCAGGCTTAACAGGCCACAGAAAATGACATTGCAGCCACTCCTGATGAGATCTGATAGACTAAAATCAGAAGGAAGGATAGGGGGACCTCCCCTATCAGTGGACTTGGTGGGATCTGGAAAAGATCATCCTGGGAGCACTATCCCAGAAGCAGAAAGACACACACGGTATTTACTCCCTCAAATAGACATATAATATAGGATAAACCTACTAAAATCTGTACACCTAAAGAAACTAATCAAGAGGGAGGACTCTTGCTAAAATGCTCAACCCCTATCCAGAAAGGCACAGAGGATGGACATCAGAAAAAGAAAGAAGAGAGGGAACAAGTCAGGATCCTGACACAGAGGACCTCTGATAGGCTCTGCCCTGCAGACTGTCAAAGCAGATGCTGAGACTTATGGCCAACCTTTGGGCAGAGTTCAGGGAACCTTATGAAAGAAGTGGGAAAAAGTAAGATCTGGAGAGGACTGGAACTCCACAAGGAGAGCAACAGAACCAAAAAATCTGAGCACGGGGTCTTTCCTGAGCCTGATACTCCGAACAAGTACCATGCATGGAGATAACCTAAGACCCCTGCACAGATGTAGCCCATGGCAGTTCAGTGTCCAAGTGGGTTCCATTGTAATAGGAACAGGGACTGTCTCTGACATGAACTGATTGGCCTGCTCTTTAATTACCTCCCCCTGAGGGAGAAGCAGCATTACCAGGCCACAGAAGAAGACAATGCAGCCACTCCTGATGAGACCTAATTGACTAGGATCAGAAGGAAGGAAAAGAAGACCTCCCCTATCAGTGAACTTGAGGAGAGGCATGTATGCAGAGGATGGAGGAAGGGAGGGATTGGGATGGGAGGAGAAAGAGAACCACAGGGGGGTCGGTCTACAAAGTGATTAAAGAGTAATTAATAAATAATTTAAAAAAAAGAACTTGCAGCATTTCTCAAGTTTTCTTTTTAAGATTTTCAAAGATATATTTCAATAAGGTAATTGTAAAAAGGCTCTACAGCCAAGATCAATACAATCTTACTTGTCCACATTTGGAGGTTGATAAAAATAATTTCACACAATACTTATTTGAAGGAAAGTGTGTCTCTGATTCATAATAAATAAATAGTGAGAGGATAGATGTAATGGCACATGCCTTTAATCCTGGCTCTGAGGAGAGATTGACAGGTGGATCTCTGTGAAAATGAGGCCAGCCTGGTTTACATAGTAAGTTCCAGGACAGGCAGGGATATATATATAGAGAGAGAGAGACCCTGTCTCAAAAGAAAGAAAGAGAGAAAAAAAGGAAAAGAAAGAAAGAAAGAATAATATAAGAATTTATAGAAAGATAAGAGATACAGAATTAGAGCACATTTTGCATAATCAATCTTTTTTTTAATAGAGACAGATCTGTTAGTTCCATTTAGAAATGTGGGTATGAATGCTTTTGTCCCTCTAAAATTTATGTTGACTCTCTAACCCTGGTATGATTGTATTTGAAGGTAATGCTTTGACTAGATGTGGATGAGGTCATGGCGAACGGTCTAATGGGATTAGTTTGCCTCCACAAGCAAAAATCAATCACTATAGCCGTCTCTCAGTGCACACACTGAGAAATGAGCACAGGGTAGGAATGTAGCAGGCTCCAGGCAAGGAGGTAGTCTCCAGATTGTGACGGATATTTACGCAGGCATGTTAAGTTGGGCTGCTCAAACTTCAGTCAGGTCTTTGCACTTTCTCCTAGGCTTATCAATATACTTTATTATATCCACTTTTAACAAAATGAGGTTTTTAGTGTGTCTTCTCTGCTGAGCTCTCCTATTAATATCTGATCATGCTTAATATCTGATTATCCTTTCTCACCCCCTGCATGTTTTCTAGTCATCCCTGATCATCAGGAATCCTTCAGATTTCTCATTACACCTTTTACTTCCCCTAAGTAATTTTTCATTCAGTCTCTCTCTTTCTCACACCTACACACCACCTTGCTCATTGGCTATAAGTTCCCATTTGTTCATGCTGTATTCAGAGATGAGTCCAATATGATCACTTTCTGTCGGACCCCATTACAGCAGTGACTGAACACATTGTGAGGGCTCTGCGCAAGTCCTCTTTGCCACATTTCTCTAAATGGCATAGAATATCTTTTTTTAAATAGTGATGTAGTCTGTCATACTTTGTTTCAGCATCCTGAACTGAAACACAGTTCAAGAACAGATTCTAAATTAGGAAACTATACTTAATTAATTGTTTAACATAATAAAATAAATCATAAAATGCTATCAAAGTTCTTAGGGGTGACTTTCAAGTTCATTCTGATGAAGAAGAGGTTTGGAAGCCTACTGGAGGATTTCATGCTCATGAAAATCTTAAAATCTTAGATGTTGTTTGAAACACATACCCACTAAATACAAATAAATACGAGCAAAGTTTGTTCATTGGTAGTCTGACTGTAGTCAACTTGCAGTAATAAAGATAAATTTAATAAAGCCTAATTAAAAAGATAAAAGTGAGGGTAGGAGAGCTAGCTCAGTTCTTGAGAGTATGCACTCCTAGCAGAAGACCTGAGTTCCGTTCCCAGCAACCACATCTGGCAGTTCATAACTACCTGCAACTATCGGGATGTCCTTGGCTTCCAGAAACATCTGCCCTTATGTGTACACACCCACATAGACATACACACTATTAAAATAAAAGAAAAAAATAAAAAATAGAAAAATACTATAAAAGTATTTCAAACTATTGGAAAGTCAAAAAATGAAAAACAGGTAGAATTACCATCTACCCAATCAATGGTTTTGGAATAAAAATTTTATTAGGAACAAGCAAGGTCATCATATACTTTCTTCTTTAAAAAAGCAGATGTAAATGTTTTCTTTTTAAAAATTAATTATTTTATTAATTACAATTTATTCATAAATATTTTCAAAAGGAGTTCCATATTCAAATGTATTTAATTCAAATGAGTTTCAGAATACTCTTTCAGTTAAAGAATAATCAAGGAGATACACAGACATTCCACTCAGGATTCTTCCCACTGTATAATTACAGTATACAAGTACTTAGAGTAAGATCCTTACTGTGGATTAATGCAGTAAGCCCTAAAGAAAATACTTTCACTTTCAGAAAGAACCATGCATGTTAAAATGGGGAAGAATCATGCTCTGACTCTCCTACACTCTTTCCTCTTTTAACCTTTTCAGGAACCACTATGTTCCTGTTAAGTAAATATGCATCTAAGAGAAGGACACGATTAATTTCTAGAAGCACCATGGAGCACCAAGGAGAATCTAGTAAGATCAGCACTTTTTTTTTTTTTAACTTTAGTGTGTATGTATGTTTTGAGATTTGCTCTCATGGATCCCCGAAATTTACTTCCTGGTCCTCCCTTTTCACTGAGTTAGTGCTAAAATTACAGGTGTGCATCATGACACTCCAGGTCAGCAGAACAGTTTTGTTGTTCAACCTGAAACCACATTGGAAAGGAAGAATGACAGAATACCTAAACATACTGTCAGGACCAATCTCTGTTCAATATGGCAGAGATTTTGTTAAAATACTTCACCTTAGAAAGTTAATTTAACTAAAAAAATATATATATAAATTATACCACAACTGTGTGAATACACACACACACACACACATATGTAAACATGCACCCATTTGTATTAATGGTAGCAGCCTTCACTTAATCTAGGAAAGGCTGCTTATTCTAAATCATTCTTGCAGTACAAAATGTCAGTCTTTTTTATAACTGCAGTCACCTTATTTTGTTAAAATATAGAATGTGATATACCATTATTTATTGTATTTGCAAAGTTAAGTTTGTACTTTCTGTGATTATCTGTGGCTGCCAAAACCATATTCACATTAGCAAATCATTGGGTTTTGGGTTTTTGTTGTGTTGTTGTTGTATTTGGAGACATGGTAGTCCACAGCCCACGCTTGACATTTTCTATATTTCTGTAGTTAACCAAGTATTCAGAGAAATATTCCTATATTACCCTCTGATTATTGTGGTGTCAAGCATGAATCACCACATTGAATTCTTTTTTTTTCTTTTCAATTTTTTCATTTTTATTTTTATTAATTATAGTTTATTCACTTTGTATCCCCCCATAAGCCCCTCCCTCCTCCCCTCCCAATCCCACCCTCCCTCCCTCTTCTTCACGCATGCCCCTCCCTAAGTCCACTGATAGTGGAGATCCTCCTCTCCTTCTTTCTGATCTTAGTCTATCAGTTCTCATCAGAAGTGGCTGCACTGTCTTCTACTGTGGCCTGGTAAGGCTGCTCCCCCCTCAGGGGAAGGTGATCAAAGAGCAGGCCAATCAGATTATGTCAGAGCAAATTTTGAAGAGATTACCAAGTCAATGACCAAAGAATTTTCTGAGTATCAACCTCTGGTTTTCTCTTTCTTTCTTTCTTTCTTTCTTTCTTTCTTTCTTTCTTTCTTTCTTTCTTTCTTTCTTAGGCCCAGGCTAAGGTTATGGTTAATGGTCAGCAATTAAAACAACAACAACAACAACAAAAAAAAAACAATGGGATATATCATTAGTTTTTCATTTAACTTAGTTTCAGATCTCAAAAAACTGAGATTTAACCTCATAAGTGTTATGTCCAAAGTATTTTCTTATAAGCTACTGAACTAACTTTTCATAGATTTTTATGAATTTAATAATCTTTGAAATTGAGTAACAGCATCAGGTTCAACCCTAGAACACTGTATATCGAAGTGTGAACTTTTCCTGGTAGCCAGCAACTTCATATGTATTTGCAAATAAAACATTAAAAACATTGGTAATTCTTATAGAAATAATTAGATTTCTAAAAGCAAAGCATTGATATCAGAAACACTTTTTGAATAGAGATAAGCAAGTGGCATGATACATTAATTTTTAAGTCTCTGCATATTAATGTTCTCAAAAATTGCATTTCTCATGATTGCCTTAATTTTGCACAGGTTTTGATAGAGCATCTTTATTTAATAATATTTGATCATGCAAAATTAAACACATTTAGTTTTAAATTTTCCTGGTAATAGACTAATACCCTCTCTAAGATTTTTTTTTCTTCAAGCCCTAGAGGACTAGGCTCCTGCAAACTTATTAAAATTCTATAACCCAGAGGGAAATATCTTAAATATTGCTGAATCAAGTTACTTTCTCAATTTGAAACTTTATCGATCTATCCTGGGATGCTTTCTTAAAACTTCAGTGTTCTGAGCAGAAGTAATAGTCAATGAACTATTTAAAACTGAAAAAATGTGGAGGTTATTCCGTTTTCTTTTTTCAGAAAGTTGATTATCTTTTAAACTATAGGAGAGAGAAAGGCAGACACCAAAGGGACATGCAGAGAGGTAAACTGAAGAAAATAATCACACATATAATCTACAATAGAAAGAAATGTTAATTTTCTTCTTGTTAGGTTAACATAAAAATTTAAGGGTATTTTTTATTATGCATTTTATTGTTATTTTCAAACTAATTAATTAATTATTATTTATTACAATTTATTCACTTTGTATCCCAGATGCACTCAACCGCCATTCCTCCCAGTCCCACATACCCTCTCTCTTCACGTCCTATGCCCCTCCCTAGTCCACTGATACAGGAAGACCTCCTCCCCTTCTATCTGAACCCTGGACTATCAGGTCTCATCAAAGCTGGCTGCATCATCTTCCTCTGAGGTCTGGCAAGGCTGCATCCCCCAAGGAGAAGTGATCAAAGAGCTGGCCCCTGATTTCATGTCAGAGACAGTCCCTGATCCTCTATCTATGGAACCCACTTGGAGACTGAGCGGTCTATGTGCTTCCTTTGAATATAGGATCTAGGTCCTCTCCATGCATGGTCCTTGGCTGGAGTATTGGTCTCTGCAGGACCCTCTGGGCCCAGTTTTTTTGGCTCTGTTTGTCTCCTTGTGTAGCTCCTGTTTCTTTCAGGTCTTTCTATCTTCCTCTTTTTCTATAATGTTTCCCTGCACTCTGCTGAAAATTTGGCTATGAGACTCAGTATCTTCTTCAATACCCTGTAGTCTTTCAGAGGTCTCCTGTGAAAGGCTCCTGTCCTGTTCCTTGTCTTCTTCTACTTAAAATGTCTATCCTGTTTACCCTTCTGAATGAGGATTAAGCAACTTCCCTAGGGTCCTCCTTATTCTTTAGCTTCTTTAGGACTATAGATTTTAGACTATTTCTATTTCTATTTATAGAATAATATCCATGCAAAAGTGAATACATAGCATATGTGTCTTTCTGTTACTGGGTTACCTCACTCACTACAATCTTTTTTAGTTCCATTCATTTGCCTGAAAATTTCATGATTTTCTTGTTTTTAATTGATGAGTAGTGTTCCATTGTGTACCAACTATACATCTGACAGTGGGCTAATATCCAGAATATATAAAGATATCAAGAAGTTAAACACCAACAAACCAAGCAATCCAGTTAAAAAATGGGGTACAGAGCTGAACAGAGAATTATCAATTGAGGAATATTGAATGACAGAGAAACACTTAAAGAAGTGCTCAATGCCCTTAGTCATCAGGGAAATTCAAATCAAAACAACCCTGAGATTCTACCTCACATCCATTGGAATGACTAAGAACAAAACTCAAGTGACAGCACATGCAGGAGAGGTTGTGGAGAAAGGGGAACCCTCCTCCATTGCTTGTGGGAATGTACAATCTCATTGGAAATCAATCTGGCTCTTTCTCAGAAAATTAGGATTAGTGCTACCTCAAGATCCAGCTATATCACTCCTGAGCATATTTAAAAGATGTTCAACCACACAAGGACCTTTTATTGCTCTTTATCCACCTTTCTAATGATTCACATCAGTCAAACTGCTTGGAAGGTCTTTACATAGTGTAGCATTTTACTTTCAAATGTCTTGGTATAGGACATTCCTTCTAAATAGAACAGCTTTTATTTCTCAGATTGCTCACTTGTAAATTATCTATCCTTCAAGACCAAAATCAAGAATCACCTTCTCAAGGAACCATTTCCTGACATATGTCAAAGTTGTAAAAGTATTCGTACTAATTTGTGTAACTCCATCATATTTATTAATGTGAATATCTCATAGATTTTAATACCCATAATTTATTTTTGCTCACTGTTGCAAAGGTATTATTTCATCGTGGAAAAGCAAGCATGAAGGGATAGAGCAGTTCAAATAATTGTCAGAAAAAGAATGAATACAAGGCAGAATATAGCCAAAAGTATAGAGCCCCAATGGTTTACTTGTACCAAATTCTCAACCTTATTTTTTAACCATATTTCAATAATGTGATCATGTTATGAATTGAGGAATTAGTTCAGAGACTTCTGCTCACAGTGTCCCTTGAAGACTGACAGATATAGCCAGAGGTGTGTTATACAAATCTCTTGGGTGTTTCTTAATACAATCAAATTGACAATCGATATTTAACCATGTCAGTTTCTGCACATTCTCTCTTTCTCTGAAGTCAAATCTAATTAACAAAATTGGACTTGCAAGTATTGGTTGATAAGATACACATCAACCAAACCATTAGGAAAATTGTTGGAAAGCTAGACCAGTGGTTGCGTCTCTCAGTCTGGGTATAAAAATATTTTGAAGTAGTATTGATGACTTATTTTTCTGTGTGCATGCTGTTTAGTTATGATGGTCAACTTGAAACAATACTGGGTTCCCTAAGAGAACACCCTCCATTTTGTATTGCTTTATTGAGAATTGTGTGCAATATATTTTGATAGTATTAACCTTGTTCCCTCCTTGTCATAGATCTATGTCCCCATCCATACCCCATTAACTATGTGTCTTCTTTTTTTTAATCTTTCAAAGTAGATGCTGAGACTTATGGCCAACTGTTGGGTAGAGTGCATGGAATCTTGTGAAAGAAGAGGGAAATAGTAGGATCTGGAGAGGACTCCACAAGTAGAGCAACAGAACCAGAAAATTTGAACACAGGGTTCTTTCCAAAGACTCATACTCGGGCCAAGTACCATGCATGGAGATAGCCTAGAACCCCTGCACAGATGCAGCCTATGGCAGTTCAGTGTCCAGGTGGTTTCCACAGTAATGGGAAGAGGGACTGCCTCTGACATGAACTGATTGGCCTGCTCTTTGATCACCTCCTGGGAAGAGAGCAGCCTTGCCAGACTTCAGGGGATAATGGTGCAGTCATTCCTGATGAGATCTGTTGGACTGGGATGAGAAGGAGGGAGAGGGGGACCTCCCCTATCAGTGGACTTGGGGAGGGGCATGTGTGGAGAGAGAGAGAGAGGGTGGGATAGGGGAGGAGGGAGGGCGTTATGGGGGGATGCAAGGTGAAAGAAGTGTAATTATTAAAAGTTTAAAAAAAAACTAAAAAAAATCTTTCAAGAATTATTTGTGTTGCCCATATAATTTTGTATGTGTCATCATCACTGGAGGATGGCCTGTGTACCACAGGCTTCACCCATAAAAATAAGTCCATTTCCCAGCAGCTAAAAATGACTAATCACTCCTTATGTAGAGGTAGGACTGCATGTCCATCTTCCCTCTATATGTGACAATTTAAAGATTAGCATTTCAAAATGTCTCATCCTCTGCCCCTTTAGCAGTCATGGATCTCAGTGTTAAATAGTAGTTATTATTTAAAAGAAGCCTCTCTGATGAGGTTTGACCAAAGCATTAACCTGTGAGTACCACGATAAGTTATTGAAGTTGTTTTAATATAATGTCCACTTAGCAAAACAATAGTAATAATTTCACCCCTCAGTCCTATGACATATTTAGTTAATATTTCTTGGTCCTGATAACAGTGTCTATGGGTTCCACTTGTAGGGTGGGTTTTAAACTCAATCAGAAACTGGTAAGGGAACAGAGAGTTAATGAAAAATTATTTAGATCAATGTGTCCTTTGGGTATGCCTAAGTTTTGTTGTGTTGGTTATAAACTGAAGTTGAAAGAACTACCACAAAAGTGAGGTAAGAGAGTATAGGGAAATTAATTTTTTTTTCTCCTCTTGAACAGTTAGCCCAACTTTCTGTCTCTGTGACTTCTCATTGGTAATAAACTGTAGTCTGAAGTCATGAGCTGAAATAATCTTCTTCCTTTGCTGATTTTGGATTAGATATTTTATAACAGCAAGAGTAATGAAACTAGAACACTGTAATCCTGTGACTTTACACTAGATGTGAATTTCTGAAACTTTCCTAGTATCGTTAAGTAACTTATTTCTTAAATAATAATCTTATTATCATATGAGAAAAAGTAAAGGTATGGCCTGAGACTAAATTGACACCAGAAATCCTTAGTTCCATGATTGAGTCAGAGGTGAACTTTTGCTTTTTTTCTCATTGGGTCTTCTCAGGGATAAGACTGCTTCTGTCCACTTTAATGAAATGCATTCAGGATGGGAGACAACTACTCGCTTATTGTGTAAACAATGCTTGGAGACTTTCCACTGTGAAATTTAGTAATCACAGTTGAAAATTCTTTCCTTTTTGTTTCTCTTCTTTGGGTCTTCTACACCTCCTTTCTTTTCTTCCCTGACTTCCTTCCATCTTTCCTTCTCATTCTCTAGTTGTCGGTTTTCTACCGCCTATAAATATGAGAAAAACTGAAGCAATATAAAAATTAAATTAAATGTTCATTCTCATAAAAATTTCTAGTTAATCTTTTTTTAACCTAAAAATAGCCTATCTTCTTTCTTCTCTGTGGCTGCCTTTGTTCTCACTTTGTCTTTTTACAGTTCATGATAAGTAAAACCCACCACAAACTGCTCAAAATGTAGCACGTCCTCTCATCAATTACGTACTTAAAGCTGAACACTTACAAGTGTTTTGCCTTTTTAAAATTTGACTCTATAAAATGTTATATTAGATAATTAGTTTAATGCTGCACAAACAGAACAACCATTTGATCGCTGAGTCTCTCACGTTTTAAGCTCATTTAAACGTTAGGTGGGCAGACACCAATGGAGGTAGCTATAAATGGAGGTTTTCCACACGAGCAGGCTCTATAAGGAAGTATTTTTCTCAGCACCACTAGAGATTATGGCACTAAAGCAGACTTTTAAAACATTAGACAAGTATTTGGTGGAGAATTCTTAATAAACACTAATTAAGTCAGCTTCAAAGAAACCCTTGGGGGAAGATCAATATTATTAAGTGTTTAAACTAGCTTTCCACATTTAGAGAACCTATATGCAATTGGGAAAGCTTCAGTTTCTTCTTTTCTCCTCCCCTATTTAGACTGATGTTGAATTCCAGATCACATGCTTTGTAGGTCACACTATTAATCATCTCTTATTCTTTAAGGAAATGTATTTAAGTAGATACACACATTTAAAATATAGCGTAAATATTCCCAACTCCGATTTATTGAACTTTGTCAAATTGTAAGGCTGATGGATTTATTAAAATTCAAAATGTATATGAGAGAAAAAAAACTTAAAGGAATTCCTATTTTTCTTCTTCGAGGATAGAACATTGTAAAACTGTACTTGATTGACAGAAGACACATAAAAAATCATATTAGTACTACCTTTTGTGGTGTCCAGATAAATGATTCTCTGTTTTTAAACTTTTTTTCTATTTTTTTATTATTTATTTATTTATTTTTTCAATGCAGTTTATTCAGGAACCTTGAACAATCATCTGACCCTGGGGAAAGCCAGCCCACAGCTTAAATAGCCTCTGGGTAGCCAACCCCAGCGTGCCATGTGGGCAATGCAGATAGGTCCACATACATGGAAGCAAGCCAGATCTTCAGCCTTAGCCAAATGTGGAATTGTTCGTGACAGAGAGCACTCACCATCGGGAAGGTGGAAGGCAGAAACCAGCTCCATCTTTAAGGCACAGCATTCTGCAGCTCTCTACAGTTCCCCCTTTTTGTTTTAGACGCATCAGGCAAGAGTAGAAGTCTGATCTCTGATATTAGAAATAAATTGGGACTTTGTACTGATGTTCATTTAGGTGTCATCCACCCAAAGAGCATCAGACCTGTCCGATACCTTTTTCTCAGAGGCAGGACCTGGGGCATCAACCCGCATGCAATCAGACATGCTCTTCTCTGGTTCCAAAGCGGCTGACCCTGAGTGCAGTGCTTAGCCTCGTATCCTGAGGGTAACATTTTAGCTTTTTATGGTAGCCAACCATGCTTGGGGAAACTGTCCTGCTTCAATGGCTGTAAAGGCCTGAATGATCATGGCTGCATTACGCTGTTGTGAGACTCTAATCTTGCATATACACCACAGGCAAACGAAGAAGACCACCACCAGAAGGCCTGCTAACACTCCCATGCCCGCCCATTCCTTCAGAGTCCAATTGGGTTACATAGTAATGTGAAGAGGGACTGCCTCTGACATAATCTGATTGGCCTGCTCTTTGATCACCTCCACCTGGAGGGGAGCAGCCTTACCAGGCCATAGTAGAGGACAATGCAGCCACTTTTGATGTGAACTGATAGACTAAGATCAGAAAGGAGAGGAGAACCTCCCCTATCAGTGGACTTGGGGAGTGGCATGCAAGCAGAGGGAGGAGGGAGGGTGGGATTGGGAGGGGAGGAGGGAGGGGCTTATGGGGGGATGCAGAATGAATAAAGTGTAATTGATGAAAAATTTAAAAAAAAGGGGAAAAAATAATTTAAGAACCTTAAAGGTCTTTCAAAAGTGGAGGAAAACATGGAGTTAGTCAATTTACATGGAGCACGTCTCACCCCTGGGGGCATTGGTCTTATGAACCTACTCAGACCTCGAACTCCACCACTGCTAGTTCTAGAACTGATGCAGGATATTCCAACGAGGGGGTTAAGGCTTCTCATAATATTTCCTATAAGCCCACACTTGTTTGTCTATATCCCCCATTTTTATTCATTATTAGCCAGATAGAGCCAAGTAATTGTGGAAATGATACTTGCTTTTTTGCCCAATGCTGGAATGCTAGTGAATTTAGGTATGCCCTAGTTACTTGCATGCCTCGCTGGGTGCCTGTGCCCATTGATGCCCCTCACGCTATGACTCTCTTCAGACAGAAAAGAGATCTTGGAACTACAGCCACCATTGTTACTACCATCTCATTGGCGGCTGTTGGAGCTACCACCGCGACATTAGCCATAAGTCATACTGTGCAGACTGCTCAGACCCTGAATAATCTTTTAGCCAATGTAGCTCATGCCTTAGATGTACAAAAAGGAATTAATGCTCAACTAAAAGGAGGCTTGATGGTGTTCAATCAGAGGATTGACCTCGTGCAGGACCAAATTGATACCCTATGGCAAATTGCTCAACTTGGCTGTCAATGAAAGTATGCTGGACTTTGAGTCACTAGCATACAACATGAGAATTTTTCCTGTGCTGCAAATCTGTCTAAACAATTGTCTAACTATATTTTAGGTAATTGGACTGGAGAATTCGATACTACGATGGAGCAGCTGTGAGTGGCCATTGTCACGGTAAATTCTACCAGAGTGGACGCAGGACTAGCCACAGGATTATCATCATGGATTGCTGCAGCCATGAATCATCTGAAGTTTTTAAACTTTTTATTAATGATTATTTGTGAATTTCCCATCCTGTACCCCAATCTCATTTATTCCCCTGTCCCTCCATATCTGTCCTCTACCCTTGCAACCTCTCTGCTAAACAACAACAAAATCTCGCCAAAGCTGCAGTGTGCCATGGTGCGTCCAAATACCTTCACTTGCAAATATTCATTGCAATGAGTCATTAGTCTAGTTGGAGGGCTCTGGCTTCTGCCTTACTTTCAACACTGGATCTAGCTAGTTGTTGCCTTGAGTTATGGAAATCCTGCAGCTTTAGCTTTGCAGGACCTGCCCTCTGTGTGCTCCAGCAGTTCATAGTTGGGGTAGATATTGGGGTTGGTTAACTCAAAGTTCTCAATCCACCCCTTGGATGGGCAGCACTGGAGAGCTGTGCTCGCCCCTCCAAAGGCAGCAGGTGTTTGGGGTTATTTTCTGGTGGTTCCTGGGGATCCTGTGGTGGAGAGAATCCCCTTTGCAGAAAGCTGGTTTTTCCTGAAGGATGTCTTCTCAGCTTTTTGGGTATAGTCTCTGGATGGCTGGTGTTTTTTCAGGAGTTGCTGCTGCTCACCTCAGGGATAGAGACCTGAGTGGTAACTGTGGTCTTTGTTAGTCGAGAGCGTTCTCCTCTCACCCAGGGAAGTCCTGAGGACAGCTGTTTCTGGGTTTCTTGCTGTAAATTTAATGGTCAGCTGCTGTGACCCAGTTGGACATCTGGTGCACAGCAACTGTTTGTGCCTGTGTCTGGAGCACAGCTGAGTGATGGCTGCTCAGTCTCCCCCAGCAGTCTGGCATGCAGAAACTGCCTGTGTCTGCCTTTCCGGCCTTTGGGAGCCTGGGCGTCTGCCTAAACAGGGTAATTTTCCCGAGACCTTTTCGGGGTGGGGGTGTCTGCTGAGTGCTCTGAGATCAGACCAGCCGTTTCCCTCCCTGTGTGTTTGCACCAGACAGTGAAACTCATTCACTGGTGCCCTGGTGCCCACAGTTCTATCTCAGGCGGCCAATCAGGCAGGCAGGGCTCTGTGCTGGAGCCTGAGTCCCCAGCTCTGGCTCCGGGCTGGCTCCTGGGGTGCCCGTGGAACCTGAGTCTTTTCCAGGGGATGTCTGGGTGACCTAAGGTTGGTCCCAATTGTTTCCTGTACCGTGAGGTTATCTCTTGACTGAAAATTCCAGTCTCTGATAGTGTGGTGCGAACGGTTCAGTCTGGGACCGTGACCAGAGACACTGGCTTGTGGCTCTGGGCTGGGGCTGGGGCTGGCGGCCAGCAGAACCGGGATCTCTTCTTCGGTTTAGCCGGGTGAGTTAAAAGCTGATTGAATCCCCCACCGTGGGGTATCCTCTCACCTGGGAAACACAATGACTCTGTTTTATGGCCACGAGTTCTGATTGCTGGTCACTGTGCTGATCCTGCTGCTGCTGCTGCTCAGAATGAGAGTCCTCCGCCATCTTGCCCCTCTTCCCAAGAGTCACAGAATTAGGCAGGTTGAGAATCACCACTCTAGGACATTTCTCTCTTTTCTGAGCATATTAAATTCTCATTTGGTGGACACCACAAAAATTCAAGGGTGAAGAGGTTAATAAGAATCAGGATAACAGGAATAGAAGGATATGTAACTATTACTGTTAGCATGAATTTCATAACTGTGATAAAGAACCTTTATGCATTGCTTCTGAGTGTACTGACTAGAACAGCCACTCTGAAAATCATAAATTATCCATGACCCAGGCATATATATATATATGCCTCTAAGATGTACATCATGAAAATCTACATAGATATTAATGACAGTATATTTGTGTTAATAAAAAGCTAGTGCTAAAATCAAAGCAAGACTAACCTAGTAATGCATAGTAGAAGGCTATCGTGGGGTATTCTGCAAGAGATTATAGTACATTTACATGTCTTCACAGGTACATCATAACATACTACACAGAGTGTAATAAAAGTATAATAACCATGCCTAATAAAATTATAGTCAGAATGCTTAACTTACATCAATACCATAAAGGCATCAGTCAGGTTAAAAATAAGCCAAAGGTGAGTGTGTGTGTGTGTGTGTGTATGTGTGTGTGTGTGTGTGTGTGTATTCCTCCAAGGTAGATACATGAGTAATAGTAAAGACATGAAGAGATGCTGAGTAAGATTACTCATTAAGGAAAAGTAAATGCATGCTACAGTGGAATGCTACATTTCTTCCACCAGACTGCATACAATAAGGAAACCAGAAAATCAGACACATTAAAATATATGTAGGAAATATTAAACTCTCATGCATTTTTCTTTTATTGGAAATAATTTTTTTCATACATTTATATTATGATTGCTGTCCCCATCCTGTGCCTCCTGCTCATCCTATATCCTTTACACAACTCCTCCCATCTGGACCTATAAGCTTTATGTGTGACATTAGAAAATACAGACATCTAAAGAATAATAATAAAATAAAGAAGATAAATAAAAAACAAATCAGAATGTAACAAACAACCCCAAAAAAGAGAGAGATGAGGAAAAACACAGGATATGCACATATATGCACAGTCACACATTTAGAAACACAGGAATCCCATAAAGACCATACCAGAAGCTATATATATATATATATATATATATATATATATATATACATACATACTTATATGTATATATATGTATACATGTATATATACATATATGTATGTATACATATATATGTGATAAAGATTAAAATATATATGCATATGTATGTATATATATATATGTACATGCAAAGAATCTGAAAAGTAGAATAGAATAAAATGAAATACCCAACTTATTGTGAGATGAAGCTCCAAAGATATCTTTGAGTTTGTTTTGTGTTTGCCACTGCTGCTAGACATGGAGCCTATCCTTGAGAGTAGTTCTTTTGTTCAATGAGACATTCTTGGAGAAAACTGATTTTTTATTTGTAAATGGCTAATGATTAACTACAGCTTCTGGGTTAGGGTTGAGGGTTGTCACTCCATGTTTCCCAAGAAAGCCACCCGGCAAGAAATGCACTCTTCAGCATCAAGTTCTGTTGGCTTCTTGGTGGAAAAGGGTGAAGTACGGGGTCAAATGTTCTACCTCTCCCAAGAATGCTAGTGTCTGGGCTGAGAAGTATGGAATACAAAACTCAGATCTGGGCCAGAAGATCTCCAGGTCACCAAAGATGCAGGAAAAAGGATCTTTCCACAGTAAATGTATTACTCTTTTAGCTGGGTTGCTAGCATCAGGCCAGTTAGTAAGGGAGTCTCAGAGCTCTGAAACCCAGAGACAGTGGTTGTAGCCCTATTTGGTGTAGGCAGACAGACTGGTTGCTGTGAGAACAGCTGGCTGTATGCCTTTGCAGATGGGCACTGTGGTGGGTGGAGAAGCATAAGAAAGATGGCAGCAGCATTCCACACTGGCATTCCAATGAATTGCAGAAGCTCGAGAGTTCCAAACCCTGCAGTGACAGCAGAGGGTGTGGGCAAATGTCCTGGTCATTTCACAGCCAGAGCATGTTGTTATAAAAGAATGAAAATCCCAACCATACCATTTTACCAGCAAAGACTCAGGAGCTGGACGCTGAGGTGAAAACCTGCTATCTCATAAAGACAGAGAAAGCACCTATCTGCCTTTCTTCTCAGCTCATTTCACGATATAAAAAAACCCAAAAGGCTCACTAGCTCAGCTGGCAACCCACAAGGAAAAGACCAAAAAATCCAAAGGCCAAAAGTTTGCTAGCTCAGAGCTCAAAAAAGCCTGAAAAGCCAGAGAACTAAAGCTCAAGAGCTAGAGAGCTAAAGTAATACAGAGCCAAAGTTCTAAAAGTTCCTTCTTCTTCAACATGCTCTCTCAAATACCCTTCCCCCCATGTCTCTCCCCTACTCCACTGATAGGGAAGTTCTCCTTCCCTGCTATCTGACACTAGCTTAACAGGTCTCATTAGGACTGTCTGGGTCCTTTATTCTATGTGGCCTAGTAAGGCCTCCTTGATAGGGGGAAAAGCAACCAGTGATGACTATCTTGGAAATATCTTTAAAGATAGAAGTTGATGATGCTTCAAGATATGTATCCATTAGAATATAACAATATATTAGACAATATGATATAACTATAATTGCAGATCTATCTTAACATCTGAGAGGATTATCAGTTGTAGAGAGAGAGCAAACAGGACATTAAAGAAAATGTTCATAGAGCAGAAGGGAGGCACAGTATCTACCAGAAGCGGATTAAATTGTGCTTTGTTGACTTTGACTCTTTTAAAAGTCAATGAAACAGGTGGCACAGCTGTTAAAACTTCCTGGACTTTTTAGAAAGGTCTGCTGAATTAGATCAACATATATAAATGATAGCCTCAGAATGGAGGAAAGGAAAGGTGTTTTATTGGGGAGATTTTGTATTTCTTTCTACAGGAAAAAAAAAGCTATGTGTTCCATACAAACTGTTGGAAATAAGATTTGACTCGAGGAGTCTTACTGAATATCTTGGCTAAAGACAGACCAACAAAGCAAGTGACTTGTATTGCTGACAATGATACTTGGTAACAGATTTGAGACTTGATACATTAATACATGAATGTCTCTGCATAGCCAATAATTCTTGTTGGCTATCTATTTCTCTGGGGTTATCACAAGTCACCCTCTCATATGGCATAAATAAAACTTGGTATTACAGTCTGGTATATTGTCCAGACTGGTTTATTAAGAAAGACAGTTGTCTTTCACCTACTCAAACATAGAGCAAATAATCTTTAATTGATTTAATTGATTTAAGTGCACATTCATTACATACGTTATTACTATGTAGGTTAGAACTATATATTACTTGCGAGAGTTTATATGTTTAAAGAACAAAAGGACCAATGACACCAATGAAGTTGGGAATGGCAAGGTTCATTCTGAAGGATGCTGAGACACTGCCATGTTTGTTCCAGCATCCTGATTGACCCAATCACAGATTATCTCAGTAGCTATGTTCTCAAAAATCTACAACCAGAACAACTTAAAATTGCAACTAAAGCATCCCATATTGTTCCAACAGAGACTTAAAATAAGCTTATACTTTCACAGAACAGAGACTAGACAACAAATTTATAGCTAGCTTCTTTGTCTTTCTTTCTTTCTCTTTTTCTTTCTTTCTTTCTTTCTTTCTTTCTTTCTTTCTTTCTTTCTTTCTTTCTTTCTTTCTTAGAGACAGGGTTTTTTTCTGTATAACAGCTCTTGCTGTCCTGGACATGCTTTGTAAATCAAGCTGGCCTCTAACTCACAGAGATCCACCTATCTCTGCCTTCAGGCATTTGTCACCACGTCTGGCTTTACACCTGGCCTTTTGAAGACTAGAAATTATACCAATTTTTCTTGGTCCCCAAAAAGATTCCTTCACCCCCAAACAACAAAAAGCAAACTTGACAGGATGATGCCCAGTTTCCCAAAAAGTGAAATGGGTGGTTTTTTATCGTTCAGTTTGTTACAAATTATTGTATGATTTTGTCAGGAAGGAAACAAGGTAAAAGAGATTAAATTCAGGAAATAAAATTGGGGGGATAGAGAAAAAGAAAAAAGGGGCATGTAGAAATAATAGAAGAATGATAGAATAAAATGGTAGATTATTTACTTTTCAACTGTAGAGCTATTTGCTATTCTCAACTATTTTACAAAAGATATAGATTTTTGTACATTGATACAAATTGAAAGTTAACATTGCTATAGATTTTGTATATTGATACAAACTTTAAGTTTACACCAATTTACGCTAGTATATATTGATACAAATTTAAAATTATTTTTTTATTCATTAATGCATATATTTCCAACTATTGTATAAGATATTGGGCCTTTGCAACTCATTTAAAAACACAACAGTTAGATTCAGACTTTTAAAGCTGCTATTACGAACTGTTTAAAATAACTAAGTAATGCAAGTTAATAGTCAATCAAACTGATGGTAATATCAGATACTAGTTTAGTTTATCACAGAAATATACATTTTAGGTTGAACAGATAGCAAATAGAAATATAACAACATTTGCCTATTCAGATATGTGTACAGATAAACTGATAGTCTTCAAAAACCCCAGAGACCTACAGAAAATGGCATTTAAAAATGTTTTCTTATGTTAAGGCTTTTCTGGGAATGAGACATGTCAGCTCCTGGCAGCACCCCTTTCGACTTGGAAAAAGATGATAAGCATCAAAAAAAATCTCTGTATGGAGTTTCCTTCAATTGTGGTAAACTAGACCCACTAGGCAAAAACTGACCTTGCTCCTCCTGCAGACAGAATGCTGTCCACAATGCACTAAACTTGAAGGCAGATGAGTTGACTGCCAAACTCTGCCAAGACAGAGTAATCAGACCTTCATAATTCTTGTTACACAAATATGTATGTCAGATATGCTGGGCCAGAAGACTGAAGATTAATGTTCCAACATTCTAGAGAAATTTGGGGGACAGGCAGCTAGCTGTCTCCCAGTTTTATAGTATTGGAAGCTCCTTGTCTGCATTGCACTTCCTCAGTACTTGAGTAATCTGTATTCCTACTCAAGTCTCTAATGTGCTTGAAGACTAAATAGTTATTGTTTCACGATTATCTTAAGTTGTTTGGATTCAAGAAGATATATTCAGATCTACAAGAGGTTTTTAGTTTGGTAATGCAAGTTATGATAGAAAATGATTTAGGTACATAAATCTAAACATACCAATACAGGATAGATAATTTTTCCCACGTTGCCAAATAAATATGGACGGGGCATTGTGAACGTATATCATACATTATAATTTTCATAATAGTTTCATGATGTTGTTATTTTATACAGTTTATTATTGATATAAAAACAGACTTTTATTGGACTAAAAGGGGGAATTGTACAGAGAACTGTATGGATGCATTGCCTGTCAATTAAAAATCCGGTGACCTATAGGAAAGGGTATAATAGAAGGGGAGGTATACAGTAGGCTAAAAGGATTCTGGGATAGAGCCAGAAGTGGGAGATTTCACCAGGAAAATGTGTGGAGAGCATATTCATGGTACCTGAGCAGTGGTAACCAACCTTATCACAGAATCTAGATTAGTATAAATAGATTATTTTAAGTTATGAGCTCATCAGAGAAGAGCCTAGATATATGGCCAGGATTTTACAAATATATTTTGAGTTTCATGAGTCATTATTCTGGGACTTGGGGCTAAGAGAAAAAGACATTCCCTACTACAGTAGAACAATAATGATCATAGTTGAACAAGTTACTCTACAGTAGGATGAAGCATTCTTTACCCTTATGTCTAATACTGGTAAAGCTGAATCTTGGGAGAGATCAATGCCCATCTTTCTAATGATTCAACATACTGATTTCCACAGTGGGAGTACAAATTTTCATTCCAGATGCAATGGATGAATGTTTCCCTTAATTTATATCCTCTCCAGCATGAGCTTTCATTTGTTCTGTTGATATTAACCATTCTGGCAGGTATAAGATGAAATCTCAAAGTAGTTTTGATTTGCATTTCCCTGGTGACTAGGCATGTTGAACATATCTGTAAGTGTTTCTCAGTCATTCTATTTTTCTCTTTTGGGAATTCTCTGTTTACAGTTATGCCACATATTCCATTGGGTTATTTGTTTTCTTGATGTGTTTTTTATAGTTATTTATATATTTTAGATACTAGCCCTCTACTGTGTGTGTAGTTGATAAACTCTTTTTCCATTCTGTATTCTGCTGCTTTGTATGAATGCAGCTATTTGCCATGTAAAAGTTTTGGTTTTGTTTTGTTTTGCTTTTACTGGGTCCCATTTATTAGTTGTTGATCAGAATACCTGTGATATTGGTCATCTGTTCCAAAATTCTTATCCTGTGCCAGTAAGTCCAAAAGTATCTCCCTACTTTCTCTATCAGGTTCAGTGTATTGGTTTTATGTGGAATTATTTGATTAATTTACAGTTAAGCTTTGCACAGGATGATAAGTATGGATCTATTTGTATTATTCTATATGCAGACATCCAATTTAACCAGCACCATTTGAAGATGCTGTTTGTTTTCCAATGTTTCCAGTGTATATTTCCGGCTTCTTTATCAAAATCAATCAGATATCCATAGGTGTGTGTACTTATTTCTGGCTCTATTTTATTCCATTTATCAATGTACAAGTGTTTTTTTTCTTTTCTTTTTTGCCGTCATATGCCCTTTTAATTACTATATGCCTGTAATGAAATTTGAAAAAGAGTATGGTGATTCTGTTGCTCTCCTTGTGGAGTTCCTGTCCTCTCCAGATCTTACTGTTTCCCACTTCTTTCCTAAGATTCCCTGCAGTCTGCCCAAAGGTTTCCCATAAGTCTCAGCATCTACATTGATACTCTGCAGGGCAGAGCCTTTCAGAGGTCCTCTGTGTCAGGCTCCTGACTTGTTCCCTCTTTTCTCCTTCTTCTGATGTCCATCCTCTTTGCCTTTCTGGATAGAAATTGAACGCTTTAGCAAGATTCCTCAGAACTAAAAAATCTGAGCACAGGGGTCTTTCCTGAGACTGATACTCCAACCAAGGACTATGCATGTAGATAACCTAAGACCCCTGCACAGATGTAGCAGTTCAGTGTCCAAGTGGGTTCCATTGTAATAGGAACAGGGACTGTCTCTGACATGAACTGATTGGCCTGCTCTTTAATTACCTCCCCCTGAGGGAGAAGCAGCATTACCAGGCCACAGAAGAAGACAATGCAGCCACTCCTGATGAGACCTAATTGACTAGGTTCAGAAGGAAGGAAAAGAAGACCTCCCCTATCAGTGGACTTGGGGAGGGGCATGTATGCAGAGGGTGGAGGAAGGGAGGGATTGGGACGGGAGGAGGGAGGAAACCATGGGGGGGTACAAAGTGAATAAAGTGTAATTAATAAAGAATTAAAAAAAAGAGTAGGAAAGAAAAAAAAAGAGTATGGTGATAATCCAGTAGTTCTTTTATCATTCAAGAGAATCTTTTTTACTTATTTTTAATTTTTATATTAATTACAGTTTATTCACTTTGTATCCCATCTGTAGCTCCCTCCATCTTTCCCTCCCAATCCCGCTTTCCCTCTATCCCCCTCCCCATGCCCCATGCATTGATAGGTTAGACTGCTTTTCATAGGATGAATTATTTCTTTTTAATTTTTTCTTTATTATTATTATTTATTACAATTTATTCACTTTGTATCCTAGCTGTAGTCCCTCCCTTATTGTCTCCCAGTCTTATTCTACCTCCCTCATGGATCTATGTGGAAGAGAAGGAAGAAAGATTGTCAGAGCCAGAGGTGATGTGTGACCATAGAAAACAATGTCTTCAGACAAACTAGGCTGATGCATATATGAAGTCACAGAGACTGTGGCAGTACACACAAGGCCTGTATAGGTTCAAGGCAGGCAAAAATCTTAGCAAAAAAAAAAAATGAGGAAGAAGCCACAAAATCCCATCCATCTACAAAAAGCTATTTGCGTAAGATACCTAGGAATGAAGGGGACAAATCAGTTTTCTCTAATGCATTGTCACTAGTTATGCCAATCTTATTTCAGGGCAGTCTCATAACTAGAAGTACTTGCCAGACACAAAACTGACTCCATAACTTCAGTGGACTTTTTACTTTGTTTTGGTTTGGTATTTGATTTACCAATTGTGTTTTTGTTTTGACTTTTGTTTTTGTTTCTTTCTAAGATTCCACCATCCAAGAAAATGTATATCCTATTGCTAGCTGAACAGAAACTAAGGAATAAAGATCTCAGCAGCCACAGATAACAATGAATACTGTACTTTCCAATATTTGGGGTGAAATTCTATTGATAGGCAGACCACTATCACCTTCAACAAACAAGCCACAAAAGTAAAAATAATAGCAATGAAGAATGGGGTAAATCTGACGTTAAGAGTTAATACAATATAATGTTTAAAATATCTAGTTTTAACGCAAATTTCATAAAACATGAAGGACAGAGTAGTCTGGTCTACTGAATAGAGATAATCCATCCCAGGAACAGACACAGGCATCAAGACAATGAGCCCCCCTCCCACTACTAAAGCAGCCAGGCTCTGTGAACTTTCTTCACTTCTTCCTGGAAGTTTCCATGTCACATTTACCTTGTTAAATAAATGTGTAAGCTTTCCCTCTGTAAGAATTTTAGAAGAAAATATATTCTAAGACCCAGTGTGAGATTCTAAGAGAGCTGTCTGAAAATATTTGCCTACCCTGGAGTGAGAAATAAAATGGTTCAGTTTAGACTTTTATTGAGATTGGTGATGCCCAGAACATATTGGCAATAGGCAGGATTGAGCAAGTAAGAGGAACTTCTTTTAAAATGTACTTATGGTCACCTGGTATTAAGTGATGAAGAATGGAGGATAAGACGAACTTCAGTTAGTCTTCACTGTAATCCCATTGAAACTGGTTCAGAGCTGGCCATAATAGTGCAAGCCTGCCTGAAGCAGGAGAATCATCATACATTCTGAATCAGCTTGGTCTACACAGACCAAGGGCCAGCCAGGACTACATAGTGAGAACCTGTCCCTCACTAGAAACAAAACAATTGAGATATCTTAGTGGACAAGAACAGATTTGAGCAAACTCAATGACCTAAATTAAAATCCTAGGACATGATGAATGGAGACAATTGCTTCTACTACAGGTTGTCCTCTGTCCTCCGTATGACCACAATGGCACTCACATGCCTACGTGTGTAAACACATGCACACCTATGCACACACACACACAAAATTACATTTAAAAAACTATAGACCAAAAATAATCTTTCAAAATATCAAAAAGTATTTATTCTGGTTTTAGGCAGCTTTCATTTTTGTTCCTTATTCAGCTATTTCATATATAATATATATAAAATATATATATAATATATATATTATATATATATAATTTTTATATTAATTACAGATTATTTACTTTATATCCCAGCTGTAGCCCCCTTCCTCATTCTCTCCCAATACCACCCCTCTCCCTCATCTCCTCCATACCCTTCTCTAAGTCCACTGATAGGGGAGGTCCTCCTCCTCTTCCATCTGACCCTAGCTTATCAGGTCTCACCAGGGCAGGGACCATGCATAGAGATAATCTAGAACCCCTGCTCAGATGTAGCCCACGGAAGCTCAGTCTCCAAGTGGGTTCTCTAGTAAGGGGAACAGGGACTGTCTCTGGCATGAACTCTGTTGCTATCTCTTTGACCTCCCCAGACCCCTGTGGGAGGAGCAGCCTAGCTAGGCCACAGAGGAGGACATTGCAGCCAGTTATTTCTTACTAACAATCTGTATTTCACCTATTGGGACATTCCTTAATGGATACAGAAAGAACAAAAATCAGATAACTTTATTTACTCATTTCAAGGAAATCCACCAGCACATAATAGTTCTTCAATGAAAAATAAGAGAGTAAGAAAGGGAGGAAGAAGAACTGGAAAGCATGGGGGAACTATGAGGCAGAACATGAGCATAAAAATTTGTCATTGACAACCATACATTGGGTCACCAAAAACATCCTTCAGAGAAGCCTGAAAATCTTGGATCTGTGAATTAATGTTTGTTAAAATCGCCTAAATATTATGCCACGATCTACTGATATACAACATTAAACATGACTTTAGACAAAAATAGAATAGCTTTTTCTCCTAATTCTGAAAGACTGAATTGAATTCTGCATTTATTCCTCACTCCTTTCTAACTGCAGTGAAGATTGTGCAGTGCTTGTGGGATTTGGAATGGTTCTGAGTGAATTCTAATGAAATTTCATCAAGAGTCAGTCACTCTGTTAGTAAGAGTGCTTGTCTTTTTTTTTCCCCTAGAGTGAATGTCTCTAAGACAAGAGACTCACTGTGTAGAAGAGTAGTGTTCAGACTCGTTTCAATCTCCTTAACACGTTATACATTAGAGGAAGCAAGCTATGGTTGCCAGAGTAGTCATTTAATGTTAAGCCCATTTAAAGGGCTTAAAATGTCCCTGCTATATATTCCATTGTCATTATTTTATAAAAACATGAATGAATGTTAACATGGAGGACTAGATGCTTCCTAAATAAGATTTATAAGTCTGATGTATTTTTAAAATATATCTGTTAGCATTCTATTGCTGTGCTTGTTGTAAAGCAGCAAATTACAGAATTGTAACCAATAAACCAATAATAATAAATTTTGACTAGTATGTATAAACATGACATAGTTGAAATGACAGCCCTGTGCCCTTTCTTTACAAGACATGTAGCCACAATGTATACATAAGATGGAAAACAGAAAGATGACAATGGGACATTCTACAAATACTGCATCAGTAATGATAAGATAATTGAGGAGATTAAAAATACAAAGGAAATATAAGAATGCCTGGTTCCAGCAACACTTGAGATAAAGGGATTAGATGTAATGCAGCACTCGTAATGGGGTCTTGCAACCTAAGAGGGTATTAATAAATGTTACAGCTGAAAAAGTAGGTATGTTAATGACAATATATCAATATTGAGTTTTATTTGAAATAAATGAACAATATAAGCTGTATCCAACTGTGTTTATGCATATAATATCTAGCTGCCCATGTGCAGCTGAAAGGAGGATTTGGGAGCTCTAGATCATCTTTGCACATTTTTTTGTGACTCTGAGTGTACTGTAACATTAACGTTTATATAAGAGGGTAAATTAGACATTTCTATCAATCACACAAAGCCAGAACACAAACATAATGTTTAAAAAACAAAACAACACCTAGAAAAACAAATAGGTGTTAAAGTAAAATTTCAATGTAAGTTGTTAGCTGCTCATTAGAAAATAAATAAAATACTGCTTAGGAGAAATCCTTTTTTTCTTTGTAATTTAATTATTTTTATTAATTTCTGGTTTATTCACTTTGTATCCTCCCTGTACCTTTCTCCTTCCTCCCTTCCCAATCCCACCCTCTCTCTTCCCCACCTGTGTCCCTCTCTCATACACTGAAAAGAGAGTTCCTCCTCCCCTTCCCTCTGACCCTAGTCTATGAGAAATCTTACATAGTATAACAAATCTACAAAAAATGCTCTGTTTTAATTATCATTGTACCTTGCTTTTCTATTTTACTAATTAAAATACAGTTGTGATGAATTATAATTAGCTTTTTAGGTATTGAATCCACATGATACATTTTCTTCCCTGTACTTGGTTTGAGATGATTTTTCTGTACATTTCTATGTGTATCCACACAAATTAGAACTTCAGGCAATATATTTCAGTCTTTCTAACTTTTTACTGTATCTGAGCACTTTTTCTTTAACTAACATTTTTGTTGGAGACTACAAATGTTTATACAAAATCTTTCATGACTACTTTTAGTGAGATTTTCTTTAACATAACTTCTTTATCACCTCAAGATTATACATAAAACTACCTCTAAATGTAATAGGAATTCTAGTCATAGCATACTTTGAGTAATGAGAAAGACACAAAAATATACATTTGAATACATTATTAATTCTGTAATGCTATCATGTAGTTTTATGTACAAATAGATTTAAAAACCTACTCCCCCATTACATGCCTGAGATCATATGGGCATACACCCCCCAACACATAAAATGTACACATGCGTTCATGCATGAACACACACATGCTCACAATTCTAAGCCAATGAACACTTCATAGAAAATAATGAATGTGTTTACTAGGTTGTGAAAAAATGGCCATCAAGTGTGCAATAAAAGCTATCACATCAATTCAGAAATTGTGTCTAAATTTGACGCTAAAGTCTACAATTTGCTCTAGTTTTATGCCATCACTCCTCTTTCACACAAGTTTTCCTTCTTCCATTCAGGCATTGTATAATGCACTGTATACTGCATTCTGCGTAGAGATATGAGCACAGCCTTCGTTGTCTAATAAAAAAAAAGCACTCTTACTTAATGTATATGTATTCTGTTAGAAAGAGTGCAACAGAATTAATTTAACTCCATAAAGTTTCAACTGAGCTAGTACTGGTGAGGTGAAAGTGAAAGTAGAGAAGACATAAATGCATTGTACTAAGACATTGCACTGGGTGGTCTTAAGATTTTTCAGGTACAAATTATTTAAGCTTAGGTCTCAATACATATTTTATACTACTTTTCAACATGTAGTCAAATAAGGAAACCACTGAACATATGAATTCCTTTTTTAATTTAATTTAATTTTTTTATTATTAGTTTCATTTACTTAACTCTGTATCTCAGCTGTATCCCCCTCCCTTATTCCCTCCCAATCTCACCCTCCCTCCCTCATCACTTCCCCGCCCCTTTCCAAGTCCACTGATGGGGGGCGGATCTCCTCCCCTTTCATCTGACCCTGTTTTATCAGGTATCTTCAGGACTGGCTGCAAAGTCCTCCTCTGTGGCCTAGCAGGACTGCTCCTCCCTTGGGGAAGGGGGAGGTCAAAGAGCCAGCCATTGAGTTCAAGTCAGAGATAGTCCCTGTTCCCCTTACTATGGGAAAACAATTGGTTACTGAGCTACCACGGGCTTCATCTGAGCAGAGGTTCTAGGTTATATCCATACATAGCCCTTGGTGGAGTGTTAGTCTCAGAAATGACCCCTGTGCCCAGATAATATTTGGTCCATGTGGAGCTCCTATCCTTTCCACATCATACTAACTCCCCTTCTGCTGAAGGCTTGGTTATAAGTCTTAGTATCTGTTTTGAAACACTGATAGGTAGAGTCTTTTTTTTATTTAATTTTATTTTTTCTTATCAGTTACATTTTATTAACTTTGTATCTCAGCCATGTCCCGATCCCTCATTCCCTCCCAGTCCGTCCCTCCCTCCCTCATCTCCACCATGCTCCTTTCCAAGTCCACTGATTGGGGGAGGACCTCCTCCCCATTCATCTGATCCTGTTTTTTTCAGGTATCTAGCCAGTCCTGAAGGTAGAGTCTTTCAGATGCCTTCTACGGTAGACTCCTGTCATACATTCAATGCACATCCCATTTGTCTTTCTAAGTAAGGATTGATCATCTTACCCCATGTCCGCTCTATTGATTATCTTTTTTAGGTGTATAGATTTCATTATGTTTATCATATCTTATAGGTCTATATAAGCACGTATATACCATGTTTGTCTTTCTCCTTCTGGGATATTTCACTCAGAATGATCTTTTCTAGATCCCACCATTTGCCTGCAAATTTCATGATTTCCTCCTTTTTGATTGCTGAGTAGTATTCCATGTGTAGATGAACCACAATTTCTGTATCCATTCCTCTGTTGATGGACATCTGGTTTGTTTCCAGGTTCTGGCTATTACTAATATAGCTGCAACAAACATGGTTGAGCAAATGTCCTTGTTGTGTACTTGAACAAATTTTGGGAATATACCTATGGTATAGCTGGGTCTTGAAGAAGCACTATTCCAAATTGTCTGAGAAAGCACCAGATTGACTTCCAAAGTGGTTGTAACCAGTTTACATTTCCACCAGCAATGGAGGAAGGTTCCTCTTTCTCCACAACCTCTCCAACATGTGTTGTCACTTGAGTTTTTCATCTTGGCCATTCTGATGGGTGTAAGGTAAAATCTCAGGGTCATTTTGATTTACATTTCCCTAATGGCTAATGAGGGTGAGCATTTCTTTAAGTGTTTCTCTGCCATTTGGTATTCCTCTATCGAGAGTTCTCTGTTTAGCTCTGTTCCCCATTTTTTAATTGGATTACTTGGTTTGCTGCTTTTCAGCTTCTTTAGTTCTTTATATATACTGGATATTAGCCCTCTGTCAGATAAAGGGTTGGTGAAGATTCTTTCCCAATCTGTAGGCTGTAGTTTTGTTTTGATGACAGTGTTCTTTGCTTTACAGAAGATTTTCAGTTTCATGAGGTCCCATTTATTGATTTTTGCTCTTAGAGCCTGTGCTGTTGGTGTTCTGTTCAGGAAGTTGTCTCCTGTGCCAATGAGTTCTAGGATCTTCCCCACTTTTTCTTCTAACCGATTTAGAGTATCTGGTTTTATGCTGAGATCTTTGATCCACTTGGACTTTAGTTTTGTGCAGGGTGGTAAATATGGATCAATTTTCATTTTTCTGCATGTAGACATCCAGTTGGACCAGTACAATTTGTTGAAGATGCTGTCTTTTTTTCCATTGAATGGTTTTGGCTTCTTTGTCAAAAATTAAATATTCATAGGTGTGTGGATTTATTTCCAGGTCTTCTATTCAGTTCCATTGATCCTCCTTTCTGTTTCTATGCCAATACCATGCAGTTTTTATTACTATTGCTCTGTAGTACAGCTTGAAATTGGGGATGGAGATACCTCCAGATGATCTGTTGTTGTACAGGATTGTTTTGGAGATTTTGGGTTTTTTGTTTCTCCATATGAAGCTGAGAATCTTTTTTTCAAGGTCTGTAAAGAATTGAGTTGGTATTATGATGGGAATTACATTGAATCTGTAGATTGCTTTTGGCCATTTTCACAATGTTAATCTTTCCAATCCATGAGCACGGGAGATCTTTCCATCTTCTGAGATCTTCTTCAATTTCTTTCTTCAGAGACTTGAATTTTTTCTCAAACAGGTCTTTCACTTGCTTGGTTAGTGTCACCCCAAGTTATTTATGTTATTAGTGGGTATTGTGAAGTGTGTTGTTTCCCTTACTTCTTTCTCGGCCGTTTTGTCTTGGGTATACAGGAGGGCTTCTGATTTTTGTTGAGTTGATTTTGTATCCTGCCACTTTGCTGAAGGTGTTTATCAGCTGAAGAAGTTCTCTGGTTGAATTTTTTGGGTCGCTCATGTATACTATCATATCATCTGCAAATAGTGACACTTTGACCTCTTCCTTTCCCATTTGTATCTCCCTGATCTAAGTTAGTTTTCTTATTGATCTGGCTAGGACTTCAAGTACTATGTTGAAGAGATATGGAGAGAGTTGACAGCCTTGTCTTGTCCCTGATTTCAGTGGGTTTGATTTAAGTTTCTCTCTATTGAGTTTGATGTTCGCTATAGGCTTGCTGTATATTGCTTTTAATATGTCTAAGTATGTGCCTGTATCCCTGATCTCTCCAAGGTCTTTAAACATGAATGGGAGTTGGACTTTGTCAAATGCTTTTTCAACATCTAAGGCGATGATCATGTGTTTTTTTCTCCTTCAGTTTGTTTACGTGGTGGATTACATTGATGGATTTCTGTATGCTGAACCACCCTTGCATGCCTGTGATGAAGCCTACTTGGTCATGGTGGATATCTTTGATGTGTTCTTGGATTCGGTTTGCAAGTATTTTATTATTGAGTATTTTTGCATCAATGTTCATAAGAGATATAGGTCTGACATTCTCTTTTTTTGTTGGGTCTTTGTATGGTTTAGGTATCAAGGTGACTGTTGCTTCATAGAATGAGTTTGGTAATGTTCCTTCTGTTTCTATTTTGTGGAATAGTTTGGAGAGAATTGGAGTTAGCACTTCTTTGAAGCTCCCTTGGAATTCTGCACTGAATCCATCTGGCCCTGGGCTTTTTTTAGGAAGGGAGACTGTTGATGACTGCTTCTATTTCCTTGGGGGATATAGGACTATTCAGTCTCTCTACCTGATCATGACTTAATTTTGGTAAATAGAATCTATCAAGAAAATTGTCCATTACTTTAAAATTTTTGAATTTGGTGGCATATAGGCTTTTGTAGCACAACCTAATGATTGTTTGGATTTCCTCGGTGTCTGTAGTTATGTCCCCCTTTTCATTTCTGATTTTGCCGATTTGGACAGTTTCTGTCTGCCTTTTAGTTAGTTTGGCTAAGGGTTTGTCTATCTTGTTAATTTTCTCAAAGAACCAGCTCTTGGTTTCATTGATTCTTTGAATAGTTTTATTTGTTTCTAATTGATTAATTTCAGCCCTGAGTTTGATTATTTCCAGCCATCTTCTCCTCTTGGGTGTATTTGCTTCCTTTTTCTCTAGGGCTTTCAGTTAGGCCATTAAGTTGCTTGTATGAGATGTCACAAATTTCTTCTTGAAGGCACTTAGTGTTATGAATTTTCCTCTGAGCACTTCTTTCATTGTGTCCCATAAATTAGGGTATGTTGTACCTTCATTTTCATTCAATTCTAGAAAGTCTTTAATTTCTTTCTTTATTTCTTCCTTAACCCAGCTGTTATTGAGCATCAAGTTGCTCGGTTTCCATGTGGTTGTAGGCTTTTTTCTAATTCCATTGTAGTTGAGGTCCAGCTTTAGTCAATGGTGGTCACAAAAATACAGGGGATTATTTCAGTTTTCTTGTATCTCTTGAGGCTTGCTTTGTGACCAACTATATGGCCTATTTTGGAGAAGGTTTCATGAGGTGCTGAGCAAGTATACACTTTTGAGTTTGGGTGGAAAATTCTGTAGACATCTATTAGGTCCATTTGATTTAGCACCACTGTAAGTGCCTTTATTTCCTTATTAGGCTTTTGTCTAGATAATCTGTCCCTTGGTGAAAGTGGGGTGTTGAAGTCTTCCACTATCAAGGTGTTGGGATCGATGTGTGATTTAAGTTTCAGTAATATTTTGTTTATGAATGTAGGCCCTCTTGTATTTGTGGCATAGATGTTCACAATTCTGATGTCCTCTTGGTGGAATTTTCCTTTGATGAGAATGTAGTGTCCCTCCTCATCTTTCTTGATTAATTTTGATTGAAAGTCTATTTTATTAGATATTAGGATAGCTAGCCCGGCTTGTTTTCTGGGTCTGTTTGCCTGAAAGATTTTTTTTCCAGCCCTTTGCTCTGAGGTAGTGTTTATCTTTGTTGCAGAGGTGCCTTTCTTGGATGCAGCAGAATATTGGATTTTGTTTCAGCACCCATTCTGTTAGTCTGTGTCTTTTTATTGGAGAGTTGAGTCCATTGATGTTGATAGATAATATTGACCAATGAATGTTAGTTCCTTTTATATTGGAGTCGGTGGTCTTGAAAATATGAATTCTATGTTGCATGATTCTTCATTTCTTACCCAGAAATCATGTTTGATTTGAATAGCAACTACCTTTCAACTCAGTTATATATTTTTATCTTTATTTTAAATTAATTAATTACAATTTATTCACTTTGTATCCCCTCTGCAGCTCCGTCCCTCATCTCCTCCCAGTCCCACCCAAACTCCCTCTTCTCCCACCATGCCATTTCCCTAGTCCCCTGATAGGAGAGGACCTCCTCCCCTTCTATCTGACCCTAGCTTATCAGGTCTCATCAAGGCTTGTTGCAGCAGCTTCCTCTGTGACTTGCCAAGGCAGCACCCCCACGGGAAAGTGACCAAAGAGCTGACTACTGAGTTCATGTCAGAGACAATGCCTGTACTCCTTACTAAAGAACCCACTTGGGCTTCCTTTGAACATGGAGTCTAGGTCCTCTCCATGCATGGTCATTGGTTGGAGTACCCGTCTCTGCAGGCCTCCCTGGGCTCAGGTATTTTGTCTCTGTTTTTCTCCCTGCAGAGTTCCTGTCCCCTCAAATCAAAAGACCCTAAGATTTCACTTCACACTCATCAGAATTGCTAATACCAGAAATTCAAGCGATGATGCATACTGGAGAGGTTGTGGAGAAATGTTAACCCTCCTCCATTGCTGGTGGGAATGTAACCTTGTACAACCACTTTGGAAATCAATCTAACACTTCCTCAGAAAATTAAGAATAGTGATACTTCGAGATCCAGCTACACCACTCCTAGGCATATACCCCAAAGATGCCCCACCATTCAATATGGGCATTTGCTCAACCATGTTCATAGCACCTCTATTTGTAATAGCCAGAATCTCGAAACAACTTAGATGTCCCTCAATGGAGGAATGGATACAGAGAGTGTGGTACAGTTACACAATGGAATACTACTTAGCAATTAAAAACCGGAAAAATCATTTGCAAGCAAATGGTGGGAAGCTAGAAAAGATCATCCTGAGTGAAGTAACCCAGAAGCAGAAAGACACACATGGTATATACTCACTTATAAGTGGATATTAGACATATAATATAGGATAAACATACTAAAATCTATAGTCCTAAAGAAGCTAAAGAGCAAGGAAGACACAAGGGAAGATGCTTTATCCTCATTCAGAAGGAAGAACAGGTTAGACATCGGAAGTAGGAGAAGACAAGGAACAGGACAGGAGCCTTCCACAGAGGACCTCTGAAACACTCTACCCGCCAGGGTATCAAAGGAGATTCTCATCATCATAGCCAAACTTTAGGCAGAATGCTGTAGTCAGTCATTATGGAAGAAGAGGGAGATAGATCACCACAGTTATATTTACAAACCTAAGTATTCTTAAATTTACACTACTCTTGAGCCAATTGCATCATAAAAGAGATATATTTTGTGAGTAACTTAAAAGTCAATTTTTATCAATAACCAAAATTTAAAAATTTGTTATCTCTTTCTATCGAGGGCACAAGAGCAAAAATAAATCACAATATATGTATACCAAACCAGTAAAAAATGTGAATCTTAAAAAGGCAATATCTGAGGTGTTGTTAGTAATTATGCTCTCTCTACTTATTTATATCAGTAAGTTGTAGAAACTTGACTAATCAAGAAATGACTTTTATTATGTACATCCAGGAAATATATAATTATATAAATTTTGCTATATATTACATGCATATTATGATAGTACATACATACAACTCAAGATGTTAGAGGGAGGTAGTTCAAGTGAAGAAAACCGAGCACAAAGCATGACCGCACTCTATGCGAAGTCTTGCCAAGGCTTTCACAGCACACTTTACCCAGAGTATGGCTTAAGCACTGAGTAGTTGTTGTCCTGTTATGACAAGGCTGTACATCAAAAACTGAGGTGTTAACAGCCTCAGAACCCTTTGTTTTCTGTAAGTCTTCCTTGTGGTTTTTAGTCATCTGATAGTAACTCTTTACATCTCTTGGTTGTATTAGTTAATTTTCTGTGGCTGTGATGAAAAAAAAAAAAAAAAACAATAGTCAAGAGCATTGTAATGAAGAGGCAGATTATTTAGATTTATGGCTTCAAAGGGTTAGAGTCAAAAATGGTAAAGAAGGCGTGACATGCCTACAGGAGCAGATAGGGTGGCTTGGTACATTTCTATCTACATGCAGAAAGTAGAAATCTGAGTAGAAAGCGGGGCAAGGCTACAAACCCTCAAAGCTTTCCCCAGTGTTGTACTTTGTCCATCAAGGCTATACCATCTAAAGGTTCCATAATGTCCCCAAACAGTGCAGCTAACTGGAGAGCGCATTTTCAGGTAATGGAGCCTGTGGGAAATGTTCTCATTTAAACCACATTCATCTTTAGATAGTGACCATAATCTATGCCTAAGTGTCATATACTGTATTCTTTTTCTCCTTATGTGCAGTTTAAACTGTGTACTAATATCCCCCCCCCCCTTATTGTAAACTACAGAGTCACATTGAGTTTACAGGCCAATCAAATGAACTAAATGTCATCATTTGAAATGATTCTGTTTCTGAATCAAAGTTCCTCATGTTCAACCACAGTTTTAAAGGATAGGATTCATTCCAAATATTTTATTACAATGCATAATCAGTGTAATTTATCAAGTGATTTGCATGTAATTAACATTAATATCACATAGATATTTACTAGTATCTATTGATGTTCCCATCTATGTGCACAAATTTACATATTTTAATTAGTTTACATATTAATGTGACAGCAGATCATATAGTTGACAAAAATTATAAATTTAAAAAGAAAAAATCCTGTGATAAAGAATTAAATTTTCACTTTGCAAAGCTGTAATATATGTTTTTTAACTTTTATTTTGTCATTAAATTAACACAAATTTATAAGAAATGTCACACTAATTGGGATAGCTTCCAATTTGGTGTAGTAAAAGGTCATGCTTAATCAAAATAGACTACAGTATTCACCAAGTCTTCATATAGCTACTGCTATGTATTGAGAGCCTGTCTCAAAAAGAAGAAAGAGGAGAGCAAAAAGGAGGAAGAGAGAAGAGGAGGATGAGGAGGAAGAAGTGAAAGAGAAAAAGAAGAGGGAGCTAGAGAAAGAAAACATAGAAGTCAAGCATAGTGATTCGTAGAATTTTAATATATCAAAACATCTCTCTCCATAATATAGCCTTCAAAACCATCTTTTCTGTTTTTTTTTTTTTTCTTGTGCACATTTTCAATTATTTAAGATATTTTTATTTAGTCTCTGGATTAGTTACATGATGTAATAAGTAGCTCCCCCTTTTCATCTCACTTTCACTCATGTGCTTGATTTTACTTGTGGATCTCTGGTTATTTGTGTCATTTTTGTCTCAGGAAAGTTGTTATGTCTGCCAACAGCACAGCTAATTTGGTAATCTGCCTAAATCTAAACTGTCCTTGACAGATCAAGGTTTGCTCATTTTTAGCACAAGTTTTAGCAGATTTTACTGGTTACCATTATCTCGACTTGTATTTTGCAGTCACTAATAATTCTATCCTCACATATTCAAGACAAGATTCACTGTAAATTCTCAGGAAATTATTTGTCTAACTTGTTTGGAAGTAGAAATAACATTTTTCCACCAAAGACCTGTGCTGACAGTTGGACATGCTCTGGGTTCATTTGGTAATTCTTTCCATGATCCAAGAGTCAATCCCTCCTGATTTATGGTACCACTGTTAATCATTACTTTAGTTTTTTTTAATTATTATTAATTTTTACTTTATTATCTGTGATGCATTGGAACTTCCCCTACAATCTGGAAGTTCAGATTTATAATTATAAAGATACTGGTTGCACTTTTTTAAATCTAGCATTTTTTTACAATTGTTATTATATTTTTAATTTTTTATTTAACTTTTATTAATTACATTTTATTCATTTTGTATGCCCCCATAAGCCCCTCCCTCCTCCCCTCCCGATCCCACCTTCCCTCCCCTTTCGGCATGCATGCCACTCCCCAAGTCCACTGATAGTGGAGGTCCTTCTCTCCTTCTTTCTGATCTTAGTCTATCAGTTCTCATCAGAAGTGGCTGCATTGTCATCTTCTGTGGCCCGGTAAGGCTGCTCCCCCCTCAGGGGAAGGTGATCAAAGAGCAGGCCAATCAGATTATGTCAGAGGCAGTCCCTCTTCCCATTACTATGGAACCCACTTGGACACTGAACTGCCATGGGCTACATCTGTGCAGGGTTCTAGGTTATCTCCATAAATAGTCATTCACTTTGTATCCCAGTTGTAGCTCCCGCCCTCATCTCCTCCCATGCCCCTCTCCAAGTCCACTGATAGGGGAAGTTCTCCCCCCTTCCTTCTGACCCTAGCCTATTAGGTCTCATCAGAACTGGCTGCATTGTCTTCCTCTGTGGCCTGGTAAAGCTGCTCCCCCATCATGGGGAGGTGATCAAAGAGCCAGACACTGAGTCCTTGTCAGAGACGGGCCCTGTTCCCATTGCTAGGGAAATCACTTGGACACTGAGCTGCCATGGCCTACAACTGTGCAGGGGTTCTAGGTTATCTCCTATGGTCCTTGGTTGGAGTATCAGCCTCAGAAAAGACCCCTGGGACCAGATTTTTTGCTTCTCTTGCTCTCTTTGTGGAGCTCCTGTCCCCACCAGGTCTTCCTCTCTCCCCCCTTTTAAATAAAATTTCCTTCACTTTTATTTATTCTTCAAACTAGCAGTTCCTAAGTTCATGAATTGATCAGCATACTCATATTGCTCTGAGAAGAAAAAAGGCAGAGCATCATATTATTCATTAATGGTTCATTCTCCTAAAATTGTCTGCACGAGATCAACTTTACTGGGTCCATCTCAATTACTCTATTGGAAG